>NC_041389.1:381125794-381177791 GCF_002162155.2 Triticum dicoccoides | reverse complement strand
CATCTTTCATATGTTCGGCCACGCAGATCATCGAAGTGGCAAAGGGGGTGCTTCAGCTGGAGGGGAAGGGGGCGCCTCCGCTTCCGTGGAGCCCAGGCGGGATTCGACGATGGTCTAAGATAAAGAACTGACCAAGTCATGGGTTGTACAAGTCGGCGACACGCTAACGGTGGCCTTCCTGGGACCCAAGCAGCGACGGCCTCCCTTGTTCTACTTCTCCTTGATGAAGGTGACATGCGCGGGCGTGCTGGCTACCGACTCATCGATCTTCGCATAGCCGGCTTCTTTCTCTGTCGGCAGGGCGCGGTTACGCGTGCGTTGATGTCAGCATGCGCGGTCGCATGCACGCGAGACGTGGTACGACGCGGCGTCTTCCATGGCAGCCACGATGCCCGTGTCGCTGTGCTCCCCCTTCCCTGTCCGTATTGGCCTGGAGCAACTCGTTACTCCTCCATGAGCTGGCTTGGAGCGGCGAGTTACTGAACCATGCGCCAGCTTCGGACGGCAACTTGCTCCGTCAGGATAGGCGAGGGAGGTGGAGCAGCGAGCTGCCTCGCTCGTATCTGGCGGGCTCGGCGGGTCACGCAACCGGAGTTTATGCCGGAGAACTACTCTTCCTGCTCGTCGGATGCCATCAAAAGGGTGGAGAAAATGGTGCAAGGAGGAGATGGGGAGTGGTGTGATTCTTGCCCGGCATCTGGCCTACTTTAAATAGCGGGCGAGGAAAGAGCTTGCTCAGTGTTGTGTTTAATGTCAACTCGCTCATGAACGGACGTGTGGTTGAAGTAGGTTTCTCATCTTCCGCATGGGTTTAATGAAGGCGTTTGAATGCGACGAGGAGGCGTGTTCAGCTAGGTATGCAACGGGCGACAGTCTCGGCCGGCACATCGCTTCAATGGCAGGACCAGTGAGAGGTCGCACCCACTCTGCGCGGGCTTAATGTGGAGTGGCCGCTCTATGGTGGTATGAATGCGGGCAGCTGATGACGGGCAAGAGCGCGCGCGGGCGAGGAAGGAGGGGGTTTGGGTGGGCCTAGGTGGTCAGAAGCGGGCGTGGGTGTTGTTTAGACGCTCGCAAAGCCCTCTCACGTTTGTCTCCAGTTTGTGGGATAATGTACGTCCGGACCGTCTTGCGGACCGATACAGGTCCGCGTTGGATGACTCATACGTCTCCGTCATATCTATAATTTTTTATTGATTCATGCCAATATTATACAACTTTCACATACTTTTGGCAACAATTTATATGATTTATTGGGCTAACATACTGATCCAGTGCCCAGTGTCAATTCCTGTTTGTTGCATATTTTATTGTTTTGCAAAATATCCATATCAAACAAAGTCCAAACGTGATAAAACTTTACGGGCATGCGTAGTAGTACTTTGCTTCGAGGGCTAATAAACTTTTGCAATAAGTATGTGAGTTCTTTATGACTAATGTGAGTCCATGGATTATACGCACTTTTACCTTTCCGCAATTTGCTTGCCTCTTCGGTACCGTGCATTGCCCTTTTGTCACCTCGAGATGTGGTGCAAACTTCGCCGGTGCATCCAAACCCTGTGATATGATACACTCTATCACACATAAGCCTCATTATATCTTCCTCAAAACAGTCACCATACCTACCTATTATAGCATTTCCACAGCCATTCCGAGATATATTGCCATGCAACTTCCACCGTTCCGTTTTTATGACTTGAGCATTCATTGTTATATTGCTTTGCATGATCGTAAGACAGCTAGCATGGTATTTTCATGGCTTGTCCGTTTTTTTATATATTTGCCATGCCAGATCATTGCACATCCCGGTACATTGCCATAGGCATGCATACAGAGTCATATTGTTCTAGGTATCAAGTTGTAATTTTTATTTCTTTTGAGTTGTAAGTAAATAGAAGTCTGATGATCATCATTATTTATTATTAGAGCATTGTCCCAGCGAGGAATGGATGATAGAGACTATGATTCCCCCATGAGTCGGGATGAGACTCCGGAAGGAATAAAAAAGAGAGAAAAGAGACCAAAAAGAGTCCAAGAAAAAAAGGAAGAAAAAGTAAAAAAAAATGAAAGAAAAAGAGAGAAGGGGCAATGTTACTATCCTTTACCACACTTGTGCTTCAAATTAGCACCATATTTTTTATGCAGAGAGTCTCCTATGTTGTCACTTTCATATACTAGTGGGAATTTTCATTATAGAACTTGGCTTGTATATTCCTATGATGGGCTTCCTCAAATGCGCGAGGTTTTCGAGCAAGCAAATTGGATGCACACCCACTTAGTTTTCATGTTGAACTTTCATACACTTATAGCTCTTAGTGCATCCGTTGCATGGCAATCCCTACTCCTCGCATTGATATCAATTGATGGGCATCTCCATAGCCCGTTGATTAGCCATGTCGATGTGAGACTTCCTTACTTTTTTGTCTTCTCTATGTTTACCCCTATCATCATACTCTATTCCACCCATACTGCTATGTCCATGGCTTGCGTTCGTGTATTGCGTGGGGGTTGAAAAGGTTGAAGCGCGTTAAAAAGTATGAACCAATTGCTCGACTTGTCATCGGGGTTGTGCATGATAAATACTTTATGTTAAGAAGATGGAGCATGACAAGACTATATGATTTTGTAGGGATAACATTCTTTAGCATTGATATTTTGAAAGA
The DNA here is from genome assembly GCF_002162155.2 of Triticum dicoccoides. Classification (NCBI taxonomy): domain Eukaryota; kingdom Viridiplantae; phylum Streptophyta; class Magnoliopsida; order Poales; family Poaceae; genus Triticum; species Triticum dicoccoides. The sequence goes on along the minus strand of NC_041389.1, from coordinate 381,175,128 downwards.
CATGATTGTTTGTTGGGATGCCTGAGTATTGATGTATTTATGTCAAATTATAGACTATTGCTTTGAATCACTCGTGTCTTAATATTCATGCCATAATTAGATTATATGATCAAGATTATGCTAGGTAGCATTCCACATTAAAAAACATATTTTTTTATCATTTACCTACTCGAGGACGAGCAGGAATTAAGCTTGGGGATGGATATGTCTCCGTCGTATCTATAGTTTTTGATTGTTTCATGCCAATATTATACAACCTTCACATACTTTTGGCAACAATTTATATGATTTATTGGACTAACATATTGATCCAATGCCCAGTGTCAGTTCGTGGTTGTTGCATTTTTTGTTTCTCGGAATATCCATATCAAACAAAGTCCAAATGCGATAAAACTTTACGGAGATTTATTTTGGAATATATGTGAATTTTTGGAAGAAGAATCAACGCAAGACGGTGCTCGAGGAGCCCACTACTTATCAGTACGCGCCAAGGGGAGCCCGGTGCTTCCAGCCCGATCGGAGTTATGGATCTCCGAGAATTTAAGAAATGGTGAAGGGCCAGAAAACAGGAACGTGAAACAGAAGAGAACAGAGATAGGGAGAGAGAGAGATATCCAATCTCAAAGGGGCTCCCGCCCCTCCACTGCCATGGAGACCATGGATCAGAGGGGGAACTATCCTCCCATCTAGGGGGAGGCCAAGGAATAAGAAGAAGGAGGGGGCTCCCTCCTCCTCTCTCCTGGTGGAGCCGGAACGCAGCCTAGGCAATCATCGTGATAGTGATCTACATCAACAACTTCACCGTCATCATCACCAACTCTCTTCCTCTCTACGCAGCGGTGTAACACCTCTTCTCCCCGCTATAATCTCTACTTAAACATGGTGCTTCATGCTATATATTATTTCCCAATGATGTATGGCCATCCTATGATGTTTGAGTAGATTTGTTTTGTCCTATGGGTTGATTGATGATCGTGATTGGTTTGAGTTGTATGTTTTATTTTGGTGCCCTCCGTGTCACGCAAGCGTGAGGGATTCCCGCTGTAGGGTGTTGCAATACGTTCATGATTCGTGGTGAGAGTGACAAAAGCTTATACCCGAGTAAGTGGGTTGTTGCGTATGGGAGTAAAGAGGACTTGATACTTAATGCTATGGTTGGGTTTTATCTTAATGATCTTTGTTAGTTGCGGATGCTTGCTACAATTCCAATCATAAGTGCATATGATCCAAGTATGGAAAGTATGTTAGCTCATGCCTCTCCCTCATATAAAATTGCAATAATGATTACCGATCTAGTTATCGATTGCCTAGGGACAAATAACTTTCTTGTGTGACAAAAACCTTTCTACTAAACAACTAACTTTTATTAGCTAGCAAACTATTCATAGTTTTATTCTCTCTAAGTACCTCTAGTTTTATTCTTGCAAACCTATCCCATCACCTACAAAATTGTTTCATACTTGTTCTAGGTAAAGCGAATGTTAAAGTGTGCGTAGAGTTGTATCGGTGGTCGATAGAACTTGAAGGCAATATTGATTCTACCTTTAGCTCCTCGTTGAGTTTAATTCTCTTATTTATCGAGAAAGGCTACAGTTGATCCCCTATACTTGTGGGTTATCAATGGCTTCTGCGGTCCGGACATATGCATTCGATTTGAGGGTCGACGTTGGAGATGCCCTTCTAAAGGATGTTGTAGTACTCACCTCCCGGGGTCTTCGAGAACAAAGAGGGCCTCTGCACCGTTCGGTGACGTGCCGCGGAGGCCTCTCGGGGGCTCTCTGTGTCATTTTATCTGCACAAACGACGCGTGCTCGGGCGGTCCATAATAGGTGGATCGTGGGTGTGCCTGAGGCCACCGGCCGGCGCGTAGTGTGCCGGCTGGACTTGTCTGTTGGGGTGTTCAGCCCCGTCGGGTTGGCTCGATCATGACAGGCGGGGCATGCGCCATGCTAACTGGCTGGTGCCAGAGACTAGCTATGCGTGGAGTCCCTTCGCGCCGTCTGTTTCGCGCTGGCCCCATGGTTGCATCCCTGGGGCTCTCCATGTCGTCTGATAGGATTGGACGGCGCACCCAGGTGACCTGGGCGGCTTGACTCAAGGGTCCATGACTGGTGGACCGCGAGTGCGGCCAAGGCAGCATCATGTGTTGAATTTGCACTACAAAAAAAGACACATTCGTGACATTATGGCCCGAACAAATGTTTCTGTCATGGTTATAACACTTCTATGATGATAATTGTGACAAAAACACGTATCATCATAGATGTGGTGGGCTCCTACTTCTATGATAAAAAGTCATGACAGAAAATGGGCTTCTCGTCCTGGGCGGGCCGGGGACACACCTGCATGACATTCTTTGGGCCGTCCATGACATAAAAAATCATAGTAGAAGTAAGGGCGAGGAAATTTTCACAGAGTTCCTGGTTACGCTAGGTGGTTGGGGTTGAGCGATGCAGTGTGGTTTGCACGTTTCTCTCTCATACGCGCACATGGTGTCAGCTGTGTTCGCTATAACTGAACCTGAGCGAGGTGTTAACCCGAGCGATCGCACTCCTAGGTACCAAAGCCGATTGATCGGTCCCTTCACTGCTAACTAAACCCGATCAATCGTTGTTGCTGCTTACTGAAGCCGATCGAACCCCTGTGCGGGACATAGCTAGCCGGTTGGGTTGTCTCTGGATGAACAATGCATGTTGCTGCCGCGCACGTGATACGTAGAAGGAGTCGAGACGTGGTGAGTCCAGCCGGTTAGTTGGCTGTGGATGAACAGTACCCGGTGGGGGCTGGATGAACATGACCCCGGGTGTGTGTAGGTGGTTACCGCTGGATGAATAGGACCCCGTGGTAGTAGGTAGTTGCCGCTGGATGAGCAGGACCTCGAGGAGGCCGCCACACCCCCCAACCGGTTGGGGGTGGATGAACAGGACCCCGTGGAGGCTGGTTGAACAGTAGGCGGTGGAGGCTGGATGAACAGTAGCCCGTGGATGAACAATGGCTGGTGGAGGCTGGAGGAAGTCGACGGTGGATGAACAATAGCAGTGGAGGACGGCGAGGCCTGGGAAGGGAACAACACGGACGCGGGGAAGACTCGACAGTTTTTTCCCACATGGAGGGGAGTACGAGGGTTTGCTGGTTCATCTGCCATCGCCGGAGAATAATAGGAGGTGTGGTGAGTGGAGGGATGGCCAGGCCAGCGATGGGAGTAGGGTAGGGCGATGAGGCCTGCATGACAGCATAGCCGGCCACAGAAGGTAGGAGCAACCGGTACGACCGGCGCTGGTTTGGGTAGCTAGAGTAAGAAGACCAGAGGTTGAAGAAGCAATATGGCCGTTGTATTAATATCTTACGTTCACTGCAGCTAGAATCGTTTATATTTACTAAGTTGACAAAGCCTTGCGTCCGCGTCAACTTAGTAGGCCCACAAGTTAGCCTACAAATCTGGTGGGTACCAGCAAGCAGGGGGAGGAATCATTTTTTGCGCGTAATAAGGAGGCACTTCCTTACGTGCGAAGATATAGCTAGTGGGTCCCAGCTGTCAGCGGGGGGAACATTTTTTTGCGAAATACAGAGGCCCTTCCGGTGGGTGCTGCTGTCAGGTGGAGGAGTCAATATTTTACGCGTAATAAGGTGGCACTTCATTGCGTGTGGCCGTGGACCCAACTGTCAGCCTGTCCACATACAATCATCTTCCAATGGATGACGTTCGTTGACCACGCCGCACCGAGAGCACCAAGGCGGTGGACGACGGCGAGGCCTAGGAAGGGAACGACACGGAGTTGGGAAAGACTCAGCAGTTGTTTCCCACACGGAAGGGAGTACGAGAGTTTACTAGTTCGTCTACTATCGCCGAAGAATAATAGGAGGTGTGGGTGAGTAGAGGGATGGCCAGGCCAACAATGGGAGTAGAGTGGGGTGGTGAGGCCTACACGGCAGCATAACCGACCATGGGAGGCATGAGTAGGCAGTACGGCCGACACTGGTTTGGGCAGCTGGAGTAAGAACATCAGCGATTGAGGAAGCATGACTGCCGTTGGATTGACATCTAACGGTCTCACGGTGGTAGAGTCGATTGTTGACTAAGTTTTTTTTGTTGAGAAAACTTGTGTATGCATCAACTTAGTAGGCCCATAAGTCAGCCTCCAAATCTATGGCAGACAACATACATCTCATTTGCTATTTTTTAAATAATCTGCAACCCATTTGCTAATTCCTAAGGAATTTATTACAACCCATTTTCTGCCTAGGACCACCGTCAAAAAGTTCAACCTAATTTTGCATATTTCGGTGGAGTCTGAACTTTTTTAATCCAGAAATTTCGAGTCTGAAACAAACAAATTGAAAAACAATTATCTTAAAATCTAATGATATTTAAAATCTAAAATTTGGAAGACAAAACCAAAATTCAAAAATAATTGCCAGATTGCTTTTTAAGGGTTAATTGCCAGTTTGGTGGTTTTTATATTTCCAACCCATTTGTTAATACTTATTACAGCTCATTTCATATTACTTATTAGAGCCCATTTTCCGGGCGAGCCGAATGGATCTATCCTTGTCTTGAAAGATTTGCAGCCCAGCAATTTGCAAATAAAAAAATCGATTTGTAGCCCAGCATGGCTAGACCGAGTAATGTTAAAATAAGCTTGGTCTGGGCAATTTATTGTGAAGGTTGATAATTTGCGCGTGAGTTGCAGCGGGAGCATAAACATTCTAGTACATTGAGACGTCAGTGCACGTCTATGATTACAACTGTCCGTAAAATCTTAACACGTTTTTAATGATTTTTGAACGTAATTAGCATGATTAACCTGCCAACTTATAATGATAAACATTTTTTGTAAGAGCTTATTGGTTTGCCAAATAAAATATTGTTTTATTTTTGTAAGGTAATAAGACTTGGACATTTGAGTTTGTTTTAGGGAAAACCAGTGGTAAAAAAATCATCCCTGGAAGTGAAAACAACAACAAAAAATAAGGAAGTAAAGGTGAAAAAGGGAACTTTGCATGTTTTCAATATAATAATATATGTATATGAACTAATAAAACTATAGGTAAAGACCAGAAATCGGAAGTTTTTTTTTTTGAGAATGGAACTGGCTATGCGTTTTCTTTAGTAAAAAAACTGGCCTGCGGATGTTCTAAGAGAAAATATAACTAAGGCTGGCGGGCCAGAGGCCAGTTGATATCTGCTAGATCTTGGTGCCCCATTGTCATCATGGGTTGGGCCTATTATAAACAAAACCTAGCTTGGGCAGTCTACAGCCCGATTGATAGTTGCTCGACCTCAAAAAACAATATACCTACTGGATCCCAGTTGTCAGTATGTACTTGTAGATTCTCTCATTTATTGACCACGGTGAAAATTTCATGGGTATCACCGTCATAGACGTCAGCATTATTTTTCCATCATGATAATAAATGCATGCACTTGCTTTGCAAACGCCCATGGACCTGCTGGTTCCGTACGGTTAGGCTAAGTATGGATAGGTCTTGTGGTTCCACAGACGAATTTCAAGCAAATCGGATGCTTTTCATTGAAACCGGACTAAATTCATTGCATTTTACATATTTCTTTTTATTATATGGAAAAATTTACATATTTCAACTAATAATAACCGACTAGGCCTTTTTTGAGTCCATGGGAGGCGCTTCACACGATCGAGGTCCCGACACTTAACTCTTCTTGAAGGCCCAAATCCATCGTTCCTCTCTTTTAACAATTTGCAGCTAGGCTTGGTGTGCCACAGCCCAGTCCCGACGTGTTGTGTCCAACTATCAGCCTATGAAACTGATGGAAATTTTCCCTAGAGGCAATAATAAAGTTGTTATTATTATATTTCCTTATTCATGATAAAGGTTTATTATTCATGCTAGAATTGTATTGACCGGAAACTTCAATACATGTGTGGATACATAAACAAATACTGTGTCCCTAGTGAGCCTCTACTAGACCAGCTCGTTGATCAAAATATGGTTAAGGGTTCCTAACCATAGACATGAGTTGTCATTTGATAACAGGATCACATCATTAGGAGAATGATGTGATGGACAAGACCCATCTGTTAGCTTAGCATATGATCGTTCAGTTTATTGTTACTGCTTTCTTAGATGTCAAATACATGTTCCTTCGACCATGAGATCATGCAACTCCCGGATACCAGAGGAATGTCTTGTGTGCTATCAAACATCACAACGTAACTAGGTGGTTATAAAGATGCTCTACATGTATCTTTGAAGGTATCTGTTGAGTTGGCATGGATTGAGATTGGGATTTGTCACTCCGAGTATCAGAGAGGTATCTTTGTGTCCTCTCGGTAATACACATCATAAGAAGCTTGCAAGCAAAGTGACTAAGGAGTTAGTTACAAGATGATGTATTACAGAATGAGTAAACAGACTTGCTGGTAACGAGATTGAACTAGGTATGAAGATACCAACGATCGAATCTCGGACAACTAACATACCGATAGACAAGGGAATTACGTATGTTGTCATAAAGGTTTGACTGATAAAGATATTCGTAGAATATGTAGGAACCAATATGGGCATCCAGGTCCTGCTATTGGTTATTGACCGAAGAGGCATCTCGGTCTTGTCTACATCATTCTCGAACCCATAGGATCCGCACACTTAAAGTTCGTTGACGATATAGTATTGTATGAGTTATGTGAGTTGATGACCGAATGTTGTTCGGAGTCCCGAATGAGATCACGGACATGACAGGAGCTCCGGAATGATACAGAGGTAAAGATTGATATATAGGATGATAGTATTTGGTCACAGGAAAGGTTTCGGAAGTACCGGGTATTTTATCGGGGTGCCGGAAGGGGTTTCGGGAGGCCATCGGCAAGCGGTGGGCCTTATGGGCCAAGGAGGGTGGGAAAGGAAGGGGGAGGCACCCTAAGGCAACAACGCCCCTTTCTTTTCCCCTCATGTTCAAATAAGGAAGGGGGTGCGGCCAGGGCAAGCGCCCTAGGGCAGCCGACAGCCACTTGGGGGCGCCCTAGGGAAGCCTCCTCTCCCCCTCCACCTATATATATGCATGGAGAGAGAGGAGCAAAATACACCACGATTCCCTAGCCGTGTGCGGCGCCGCTTTCCCTCTAGTTCGTCCTCGGTCATATTTCCGTAGTGCTCGGCGAAGCCCCGTGGAGATAGTTGCATCACCACCTCACTACACCGTCGTGTGATGACCCACAAGTATAGGGGATCTATCGTAGTCCTTTCGATAAGTAAGAGTGTCGAACCCAACAAGGAGCAGAAGGAAATGACAAGCAGTTTTCAGTAAGGTATTCTCTGCAAGCACTGAAATTGTAGGTATCAGATAGTTTTGTGATAAGATAATTTGTAACGGGTAACAAGCAATGAAAGTAAATAACGTACAACAAGGTGGCCCAATCCTTTTTGTAGCAAAGGACAAGCCTGGACAATTTCTTATAATGAGAAAAGCGCTCCCGAGGACACATGGGAATTACCGTCAAGCTAGTTTTCATCACACTCATATGATTCGCGTTCGTTACTTTGATAATTTGATATGTGGGTGGACCGGTGCTTGGGTACTGCCCTTTCATGGACAAGCATCCCACTTATGATTAACCCCTATTGCAAGCATCCGCAACTACAAAAGAAGTATTAAGGTAAACCTAACCATAGCATGAAACTAGTGGATCCAAATCAGCCCCTTACGAAGCAACGCATAAACTAGGGTTTAAGCTTATGTCACTCTAGCAACCCATCATCTACTTATTACTTCCCAATGTCTTCCTCTAGGCCCAAATAATGGTGAAGTGTCATGTAGTCGATGTTCACATAACACCACTAGAGGAGAGACAACATACATCTCATCAAAATATCGAACGAATACCAAATTCACATGACTACTAATAGCAAGACTTCACCCATGTCCCAAGGAACAAACGTAACTACTCACAAAGCATATTCATGTTGATGATCAGAGGAGTATTAATATGCATTAAGGATTTGAACATATGATCTTCCACCAAGTAAACCAATTAGCATCAACTACAAGGAGTAATCAACACTACTAGCAACCCACAGGTACCAATTTGTGGTTTTGATGCAAGATTGGATACAAGAGATGAACTAGGGTTTTGAGAGGAGATGGTGGTGGTGAAGATGTTGATGGAGATTGACCCCCTCCCTATGAGAGGATCGTTGGTGATGACGATGGAGATGATTTCCCCCTCCCGGAGGGAAGTTTCCCCGGCAGAACAGCTCCGCAGGAGCCCTAGATTGGTTCCGCCAAGGTTCCGCCTCGTGGCGGAGGAGTTTCGTCCCGTAAGCTTGCTTATGATTTTTTCCAGGGTAAAAGCCTTCATATAGCAGAAGATGGGCACCGGAGGGCCACCAGGGGGCCCATGAGACAGGGGGGCACGCCTAGTAGGGGGGGGGGAACCCTCGTGTCCAGGGTGTGGGCCCCCTCTAGTACTTTCTTTGCTCAATAATTCTTATTAATTCCAAAAATGACTTTCATGGAGTTTCAGGACTTTTGGAGCTGTGCAGAATAGGTTTCCAATATTTGCTCCTTTTCCAGCCAGAATCCTAGCTGCCGACATTCTCCCTCTTCATGATAAACCTTGTAAAATAAGAGAGAATAGCCATAAGTATTGTGACATAACGTGTAATAACAGCCCATAATGCAATAAATATCGATATAAAAGCATGATGCAAAATGGACGTATCAACTCCCCCAAGCTTAGACCTCGCTTGTCCTCAAGCGGAAGCCGATATCGAGAAATATGTCCACATGTTTAGAGATAGAGGTGTCGATAAAAATAAATTACGGACATGAGGGCATCATGATCATTCTTATAACAGCAACATATATAGATTTTGTCATATGATTTCTCATGCTCAAGTAACAATCTATTCACAATGTCAAGTATGGATCATAAACTTCATTGAGAACTAAAAAACTATAATCTCAGCCATTGAGCAATTGCAATTTATCATAACATTGGAAAGAGTCAAGAATAAAGCTTTTCAGCAAGTCCACATACTCAACTATCATCTAGTCATCTACAATTTCTAACACTCACGCAATACTTATGGTTATGGAGTTTTAATCGGACACTGAGAAAGATAGGGGCTTATAATTTCGCCTCCCAACGTATTCACCTTTGGGTGATGTCAACAATAATAGTTCATGCTAACTTACATGCAATTGGATATATATATCAGGATCTTTCCAACACGAGGTGCTTGCCAAAGGATAAAATGAAAAAAAGGAAAGGTGAAGATCACCTTGACTCTTGCATAAAGTAAAAGACATAAAGTAAAAGATAGGCCCTTCGCAGAGGGAAGCAGAGGCTGTCATGTGCTTTTAGGGTTGGATGCACAAAATCTTAATGCAAAAGAATGTCACTTTATATTGCCACTTGTGATATGAACCTTTATTATGCAGTCCGTCGCTTTTATTACTTCCATATCACACGATCGTATAAAGCCTATTTTCTCCGCACCAATAAGTCATACATATCTAGAGAACAATTTTTATTGCTTGCAACATGACAACTTACTTGAAGGATCTTACTCAATCCATAGGTAGGTATGGTGGACTCTCATGGCAAAACCGAGTTAAGTAGTATCTCTACTTGGTGCAAGGAATTTGGCTAGCATGAGGGGGAAAGGCAAGCTCAACATGTTGGACGATCCATGACAATATACTTTAACTGAGATGTGAGAAAACATAACCCATTATGTTGTCTTCCTTGTCCAACATCAACTCTTTAGCATGTCATACTTTTATGAGTGCTCACAATTATAAAAGATGTCCAAGATAGTATATTTATATGTGAAAACCTCTTTTTCTTTATTACTTCCTATTAATTGCAACGATGACCAAAACTATGTTTGTCAACTCTCAACAACTTTTATGCCTCATACTCTTTATGTGTGAAGTCATTACTATCCATAAGATCAATATGAACTGTTTTATTCTTTCTATTTTCTCAAGATAATTGTCGGCATTCTGGGAACGGGGGTCCCTAGACTTGCCTACCCGCGGCCTGCGACGTGGCTCAAGTGGTGGCCCAGTACGGCCCGTCTTCATCAGTACAAGACTCAAGACCCTCGCGAGGGGCCAAGCCTCACGGGGCGGACGACGCAAGGCTTCCTAAGGGACGGCCTCGCCAGGCAGGCTCGCGAGGAGGCGGAGAGATCAAGGCAGGGTACCTCGCGAGGTGCTCGTGACGCAAGCCATGACGATCAAGACCAGGCGGGCGCCGGCCTGCGCAGTGTCCTTGTTTCCTCTTTGGTGCAAAGGGGCAAGCACAGACGTGGAGTATCGAGGCATCAGGCAAAGGTTGCCATTCTAGTGCAACAAGACCAAGACCAACGGAGCGGCAGGATGGAGGTCACCGTGGAGCCCAAGACGGCGTCATCACCAGTGCTTTTGGCAGCCGAAGACCAACTTTAGTCAGGATAACTTGTACTAGATGTTCCCCTTTGAAATGGCCGTTGTTGGCGCCCTTCCCGCTCAATATTTGGGAAGAGGCCCAGGGCCTCTACAAATAGAGCTAGCCACCACAGAGTAGGGGGGTACAGACTTTGGGAAGGCTAGAAAGAGAGAGAGAGGCGATCAAACTCACCCAAGCAGTTCATCGCACCAGCTCAAGAACACCTCTCGCGAGGCCGTTCTTCCCCTGTATTGTTCATTATCAGCCCCGAGGCAATCCACCACACCACACACTGGAGTAGGGTATTACACCACAATGGTGGCTCGAACCAGTATAAATATGTTGTCCCTTGTGTTGTTGGTCGTTTTCAGCTTAGATCTCGCGAGATGATCGGACGTAGATAGATAGGGGAGAGATCTTCGTGCACACCCCAGAGTTCGAACCTCAAGGGTCTGCCGGAACCCAACATCCGACATTTGGCGCGCCGGGTAGGGGTGCGCCGGAGCTTTCCCTTCCGTTGACCCGTTCCCCACCAACACCACGCTCTGCCCTCATGGCGGCCAACGCACCGCCCCCTCCAGCTGTCGACGCTGGAGCAGAGACCAGGGGGCTCCGAGCCCTGGTCCCCGCCTTGCGACAGGTGAAGTGGCCGCGCAAGTTCAAGCCGGACATGCCACTGTGCTACAACGGCATGGCCGACCCGCAAGCCTTCCCGCTGGCGTATGAAGAAGTCGTCCTCAAGGCCGGGGGCGACGACAAGGTCATGGCGAACTGGCTGCCCATGGCCCTCACCGGCGTCTCGCGCATGTGGCTGCTCCACCTGCCAGCGGCTTCTGTGGCCTCCTGGGAGGAGTTGTGCAACCTCTTCCTCGCCCATCATGCTGCACCGACACCCCCAGTCGTCGCAGCCATCCTGGGCGGATCGCAGGCACCACCTTTGAGCCGCCGCGTCAAGCCGTTTGTCCGCCAGATCGGAGCCGCCCTCAAGCGCCGAGAAACCCCCCCGGGCTGGGTGGCACCCAAGGCCGATCTGACCTTCAGCTCGGATGATCACCCCTCCAACACCGCCTGTTCGGGCGCGCTCCCGATGCTATGCACCCCCACCGTCTGCCAAGTGGCCGTCACCAGGACCCTCATCGACGGTGGTGCTGGCCTCAACGTGCTCTCGGTGGAGGCCTTTAGCCTCCCCCACGTGCCGCTAGAACGGCTTCAACCCAGCAGGCCCTTCTCGGGCGTCGGAGGCGGTTCCACCGGCTCCTTGGGGCAGATCCGCCTCCCGGTGACCTTTGGCACTCACGACAACTTCCACATGGAGCTTATCGACTTCGACGTCGCCCCCATCAGCCTCCCATACAACGCCATCCTTGGCTACCCAGCCTTGACCTAGTTCATGGCAGCGACTCACCCGGTGTACAACGTCATGAAGATGCCCGGGAGCAGCGGCGTCCTTACCGTGTCTGGAGACACCGGGGATGTGTTGCAGGCGCTCAAGCTTGCTTTCAAGACGGCCACGGTGGCGCAGCCTGCCAGCGCAGACGTCCTCGAGCCCAAGGGGGCTGCGCCGGCTAAGAAGAAACAAGTATTCAGCCAAGACAAGGCGGAGACCAAGCAGGTACCGGTCGACGAGGATGGATCCACTGGCGCCACCTTCACCATAGGCATCAACCTCGAGCCTGCGTAGGAGGAGGCCTTGGTCAGGTTCCTGCGCGCTAACAAGAAGGTGTTTGCATGGGAGCCTAATCAGCTGGCAGGAGTCCCAAGGGATGTGATTGAACATCATCTCAACGTGTGCCCCAACGTGCGCCCCATGAAGCAGAAGGCAAGGCGGCAGTCCACTAAAAAGCAGGCCTTCATCGTCCAAGAGACCCGCAAGTTAGAGGCAGCAGGGGTCATTCACGAGGTCTGCTACCCTGATTGGCTAGCCAACCCTGTTGTCGTGCCAAAAAAGGGAGGAAAGGAACACATGTGTGTCGACTTCACCAACCTGAACAAAGCCTGCCCGCAGGATCCATTTCCGCTCCCTCGCATCGACCAGATCGTCGACTCTACCGCTGAGTGTGATCTATGCTTCTTGGATGCCTTCTCGGGCTATCAACAGATCAATATGGTGGTAGAAGACGTGGAGAAAACGGCTTTCCTGACCCCGTGCGGAGTGTACTGCTATACGTGCATGCCGTTTGGGCTGCGCAATGCAGGAGTGACCTTTCAGCGGCTGATTCACATTGCCTTGGGCCGGCAGCTCGGGAGAAACGCTAAAGCTTACGTCGATGACATTGTGGTGAAGTCTCGGGAGGTGAAAACCCTAATACAAGACCTGGAAGAAACCTTTGCGAGCCTCCGTGAAGTAGATCTGCGGCTCAATTCGGAGAAGTGCATATTTGGAGTCCCTTCGGGCAAGCTCTTGGGCTTCCTCGTGTCCCACAGGGGCATCGAGGCCAACCCAGAGAAGGTCAAGGCAGTCGAAGACATGAGCCCATCGAAGACCCTCAGAGAAATGCAGAAGCTCACCGAGCGTGTAACCGTGCTAGGATGCTTCATCTCCAAGCTGGGGGAGCGGGCACTGCCCTTCTTCAAGCTGATGAAGAAGAAGGGCCCGTTCGAGTGGACTGAAGAGGCCGACAAGGCATTCCAAGATCTCAAGAACTACCTTACCAGCCCTCCGGTGATGGTAGCTTCGCGGCCTGGGGAGCCCCTGGTGCTTTACCTCGCAGCCACCCCCTATTCCGCCAGCGCAGCCCTTGTGGCGGTTAGAGAGGAGTGCCGGGCCAAGGCCGCAGATGCCGTCCCAGCTGAAGCAGAGCAAGGCCAAGAAGGCCTCGCGAAGACCACGACCGCAGCAGAAAAGGATCAACCTCAGCAGGGGAGCGCACCCAGAGCGGAGGAGGCCTCTCCAAGCGACCAGGCGCTGGGGGCTCTGTCGTCTCAGGAGGCGCCTCAACCTCCGGATGACGCGGGCTGCGCCGGCACCCTCAACCTCGTCGAGCACCCTGTCTACTTCGTCAGCACGGTGCTACGGGACGCGAGGGCGCGGTACCCCATGCCCCAAAAACTCCTCCTCGCACTGTTGGTGGCCTCGCGCAAGCTACGGCACTACTTTCAAGGCCATCCCATCAAGGTCGTCTCAGCATACCCCTTGGAAAGGGTACTCAGGAGCCCCAACTCAGCTGGGAGGGTTACTGAATGGAACATCGAACTACAAGTGTTTCAGGTAGAATTCAGCATGACCAGGGTCATCAAGGGAGCCGCACTTGCAGATTTTGTGACGGAATGGGCAGAGGCACCGGGGCTCAAAGCGGGCGAGGACCGGTCGATTTCCCCATGGAGTGAAGCGCCGGATGGCTGGGTCATGTACTTCGATGGAGCGTTCTCATGACAGGGCGCGGGGGCTGGCGCAGTGCTCATATCCCCCACTCAAGACAAGCTCTACTATGATGTGCAGCTCTGCTTCCAGCATGGAGAGAAGGTCTCTATCGGTGTCAAAACTGGCGGATCTCGAGTAGGGGGTCCCGAACTGTGCGTCTAGGCGGATGGTAACAAGAGACAAGGGACACGATGTTTTTACCCAGGCTCGGGCCCTCTCGATGGAGGTAAAACCATACTCCTGCTTGATTAATATTGATGATATGGGTAGTACAAGAGTTGATCTACCATGAGATCAGAGAGGCTAAACCCTAGAAGCTAGCCTATGGTATGATTGTTGTTCGTCCTACGGACTAAAACTCTCCGGTTTATATAGACACCGGAGAGGGCTAGGGTTACATAGAGTCGGTTACAATGGGAGGAGATCTTCATATCATATTGCCAAGCTTGCCTTCCACGCCAAGGAAAGTCCTATCCGGACACGGGACGAAGTCTTCAATCTTTTATCTTCATAGTCCGGGAGTCCGGCCAAAGGTCATAGTCCGGCCATCCGGACACCCCCTAATCCAGGACTCCCTCAGTAGCCCCCGAACCAGGCTTCAATGACGGTAAGTCCGGCGCGCAATTTTATCTTTGGCATTGCAAGGCGGGTTCTTCTCCAAATTCCATGTACCTGTCGGATAGTGTTCGGCTTCTAGTGCGTGCTGCTCTCCTCGGCTTCTGTGCCTAATAATGACCATCTTCCACATGTCAAACGAATGCGAAAAGCCAATTTTTTTTGGTTTACCCCCCCCCCCCCGGCTGCGTAAATGAGCTGCTCATAAAAGAGACGGGGATTTAGATCCAATTCACACCACCTTCCCTCCGCGAGTATTCATCAGAGAGCTTTTAACAGAGATCCATTCCACCATGGCCGGCCGAAGCAGCTCCTCCTCTCGCCTCTCCAGCCCTCGGCCCGGAGACTGGGAGCGGTGTTCCGTCCCATATAGCAAGCTAGTAGTGCTTCAATCCAAGGGGCTCCTCCCCCAGCATATATGGTCCCAGTTCGATCCGGGATTTCCACCTATAGCGACGGAGAGCAGGCGGAGAGCGTCCCCAATCCCTCTCAAGGAGAGCGGGTATGCCTAGTTCCTTATTTAATAAGAGGACTCGGATTTCCAATTCATCCATTTCTCCGAGGTCTACTGGAGTTCTACGGCCTCCAGCTACACAACCTCACGCCCACCTCCATACTGCATGTTGCAGGCTTCGTGGCCCTCTGCGAGCTGTTCTTGGGCATCGAGGCCCATTTCACGCTGTGTAAGAGGTTGTTCTGCCTTGTGCCCCGCTCTCAGGAGGGGTCAATTTATCAAGTGGGCGGAGCCAAACTATGGCGCATCGCCGGGACCGGATATCTATCCGGTACCCCAAAGAAGGCGTCCGAGGACTGGCCTTCGGAATGGTTTTATATGGATGACGTCCCCCTACCGGACCCTGTACGGATCGGCCTCCCTGAGTTCAATAACGCTCCATTGAAGAAATGCCTGAGCTGGCGCCCACGGAACCCTCAGAGGGAATCTGACAGGGGCGTTCTTTACCTGATGAGCCGGATAAGATTGTTGGCTCATTCCGGATTGACCATGATCGAGGTCATGGCCACATGCATTACGCGGGGGGTGCAGCCGCTTCAGTACAGAGGCTACCCCATGTGGGATTTCAATGGGGAGGACTACGCCACCCGGTGCGGTCGCAAGGGGCCGGATTCTGCTGCCACTCTAATGAAGATCTTATCCGCTTTGTACAAGGGAGAAGAAGAGGAATTCCTCCGGGTCAACCCACGGGGCGGATTCTCCATGTACAGTCCTCCAAGCTGGGTGAGCGAACATTTTCACCTGCTTACCTGTTTTCAAATTCCCATAATTGAGTACTCAGTCTAGTAATTCTAACCAGGAGCTGCGCCAGACTGTGAAGGAGATAAGCAGCCCTCCTCCACAACCCGAGGACCCGGAGCGGTCCCTCGATCCGGACTCCCAAGAGGACCCGGACTTATGTGTGGAGCTAATTGATGGGGTGTTTCATCAATTGAGTAAGGACAATACCTTAGTGGCCATTACGGCCGACTATCCCGGACTGCTTCCGGGCTCAAAGGTAACCGAGACCGAAGTCTCAGTGCCTTCAAGAGGATCCATCCATGCCTTATTTTGAATGCCGTAAACCGATAGTGTTTCTTTTTGCAGGGGAAATCCTTGAGGCGGAGGGCCGGGCCCGCGGTGGGCAGCCAACAAGGGCCGCTGAAGCCAGGCGGGCTAAAAAGAAGTGCGGACCAGATCGAGATTCCGGCACAACGGTAGGGCGTGCAATTTTAACGCCTAGGGTTTATGCCCTCAAGTCACACTAACGCTCATGCTCTCCTCAGGAAGAAGAGCGCCCGCCGGACTATATCCACCAGCCAGGCTTCAAGGCCGGGTCCGGAAGTGGAGGCGAACACGAGGCGCGCATCGGATGTTCCTCCGACAGAGGATGCAGACGGGCTATCTGCCACCAATTTAGAGGTGGAGAGTGCCATGAACCACAGGCGTCGCCGGACTGTTCTTCGTGACACATGTTTTTCCCAAGAGGCGTTGGACGCCTTTAATACGGGAGATGCGTACCTCCGTGCCGCTCAAAATGGTCTAGCCAGAGCCACAGAGCAGTATGTGAAAGACATACGGGTGAGTAAATCTGATGGTTATATATGTCAGTAGCCCTCGAGACTTGAAACAGTTAAGATAACTGATTTAAGGATCATATGTTATGCAGGATCTTACAAAAAAGAACACGCAACTGTCCCAGGAGCTGGAAGAGTGCAAGGCCCAACTCGAGGCCGCACTGGCCGCTTCAGAGAGTGCCTAGGGGACCCCCTCAGGTAATATATGCTTCGAAAGATAATTCCATTGTGAAGTGCGACATGTGTGCAATTCTGACAATAACAGTGCAGATGGGGCCGGAGTGAATCCGGACAAGCAACAACTCCTACGCCAACTAAAGGCCGGCGAGAGCATGCTGACGAGGGTGAGGCAAGAGAAGAACAAACTTCAAGACGCCAATACGCAGCTGGGCGAGGAACTAAAGGATGTTCGTCCTCAGCTGTCTGATTCCGTAAAGGAGAATCGGCGACTTCGACGCGGCATTTTTAGTAAATGCTTGAACGAATCTTCGAAAAAAGAGTTCGGCGAGGAAGTCGATTGACAGAGCTATGTCTATAGATATGCTGACAGGTCGTCCGGCGGAGGAAATGCCCGGTTCAGCGGGGGACCTTCTTCCCGAGCTGTTGCAACTGCACGAACGAGTTCGGCAGGCGATGCAAGGCATCGTCCAGGCTATGTGGCCATCCCTCTCCATGCCTGAAGGCCTTGGAGAGCTTGCAGAGAAGCTGAAGGGAGTGCGGCAGCGCTTCCGGTTATGGAAGATATCGGCCTGCCGTCAAGGTGCCAGGGAGGCCTGGGCCATGGTGAAGACTCGGTACACGAAGGCTGACCCGAACCACATGGCCAAGGTCGGCCCTGTGGGGCCCGATGGGAAGGAGATCCCTGTCAGTTTGGTGTATGGCCAGGTAGAGCTGGCTGCCAAGTATTCTTAACAGGACTGTAAATTAGACAGCCTGTTGGACGGTATTGAAGAAGAGTATACCTAGTCAAATTGACTATGTAATTTAAAATGACATGTAAAATGCCTTCTAGCCTGATTGTAGATCATTTGTCATTGCGGACCTTTTCGCTTCAACCTCTGGACCCAATAGTCTGGAGTGTGTCCGAATACCCTCTCGGTTATGTAAGAACCGGGGCATGCATGGAGACCAGGCGTAGGGGTCATAAGTGCTTTAGCAGACAAGTGCCCAACTAGTTATGTTATATTACATGGTTAGTAAGAAACATCTTCCAGGGAGAATAGTTCCGTTAGGGGTTCCTTTCCCTGGGAGGCATGCCCTAAAGTGCATGTCCGGACTGCGAAAAGAAAGCAGAAAAGCATCTGGGGGCAGATAAATAGACAAATGAAAAAAAATCATCTTTTAGTTCACCGATCGAATATTCCCTTGAGAACGCTAGCTTCCGGCTTCACCTAGTCTGAGGTACACGTCCGGCTGACCCGGCAGTAACAATTGCAGAGGTGCTCCCTTTACCACCTAGTCGAACAAACGAGAATGTAGGGGTAAGCACAGGAGCCAGGCAACCCAACTGGGCCAAAACTTAAGTCATATCGATGCATATAATGGTGTATAAAAGGTTCATGCGGAAGTGTCACACATGTTTTGGACATGAGGCCCGTTTATATAAACTTCTGATAAAGAAGCCCCCAGGTATAATGAGCGCGGGTGGCGCGTCAAGTATGTGCGAACAACGCGCAGGCAAGCCCCTAAAGGCTTGGGAGAAAGAAGGGAGGGAGAAGGAGAGAAATACCAGGCAGCTAATTTGAAATAAATAATAAAAAAAGGGACAGAGGAAGGAGATGAACACAGAGTTAGGCGCTATGCATAGAATCTTCATAGGCGTGCTGCGTTCCATGGGTTCGGCTCGAGTCGGTTGTCCGATGCGTTTCGCAGACGGTACGCTCCACCAGTCAGGACTTGGCCGATTATGAAGGGACCCTCCCATTTGGGCTTTAGTTTGTCCTTTTTCTTGTCCGGTAGGCGTAGAACTAGTTCGCCAACGTTATAAGTTTTGGCCCGTACTTCTCTGCTTTGATATCTTCGAGCCTGCTGTTGATAGAATGCGGAACGGGCTTTTGCCACGTCGTGCTCCTCCTCCAATGCGTCCAAGCTGTCCTGCTGATCGAGCTCGGCTTCTCTTTCTTCGTACATGCACACGCGAGGTGAGTCATGAATTATGTCGCAGGGCAGGACTGCCTCTGTGCCGTATACCATAAAAAATGGTGTGAATTCGGTAGTGCGATTCGGCGTGGTCCGCAGCCCCCAGAGTACAGAGTCAAGCTCCTCTACCCAGTGCGTGTTAGATTCCTTGAGGGATCGCACTAGTCTGGGTTTGATGCCGCTCATGATGAGACCATTGGCTCGCTCGACTTGACCGTTAGTTTGTGGGTGATAGACTGAAGCGTAGTCGAGCTTGATGCCCATGTTTTTGCACCAGAGTTTAACTTCGTCGGCTGTAAAGTTTGTGTCGTTGTCAGTTATGATGCTGTGGGGGACGCCGTAACGGTGTACAACCCCGGATATGAAGTCTATCACCGGTCCGGATTCGACCGTCTTTACAGGCTTGGCCTCTATCCATTTGGTGAATTTTTCCACCATGACCAGTAGATATTTTTGCTTGTGGGTTCCTCCTTTAAGGGGTCCAACCATGTCAAGCCCCCAGACCGCAAAAGGCCAGGTAATGGGTATGGTTTGTAGGGCAGTAGGCGGCATGTGGCTTTGATTAGCGAATAATTGGCAACCGACGCATCGCTGCACTAAGTCCTGAGCGTCTGCCCGGGCCGTCGGCCAATAAAATCCGGTATGGAAGGCCTTGCTTACAAGTGCTCGGGCTACGGCGTGGTGTCCGCCGAGTCCGGCGTGAATTTCCGCCAGAAGGTTCCGCCCTTCTTCTTCGGAGATACACCTTTGAAGGACTCCGATGGTGCTTTTCTTATAAAGCTCTCATTCTTGGACTTTATAGGCTTTAGATCGCCGCACTATGCAGCGTGCCTCATTTTGGTCCTCGGGGAGTTCCTGCCTAGTTAAGTAGGCTAAGAATGGTTCTGTCCATGGGGCAATTACTGCCATTATTACGTGGGCTAAGGGTGTGACTTCATTGATGGAGTCTTCCGTTGTGTCAGGGTGTTCGACGTCAGGTGATGCGGCCTGGTCCGGATTGTTAATTCCGGATTCCCCTTCTGTCACGCCCAATATGCGACCCTATCCAAAAGGAACTCGAAGGTCCCACCAAGGATAGACCCGCATATTGAAACACTTTTGCAAGGTGGATATCATTACATCAACATTACATAATAGACGGAGATACATACAAGAGGCATAGAATGCCACACGAATACAACATCACAAAACATAAGATCACCATCCGACTACGGATGAAACACAAACAGAAACTCAAACGACATCCACCCTGCTAGCCCAAGCTGCCAACCTGGAACCTATCCCCTGATCGAATAAGAAGCAGAAGAAGAACTCCAAAACAAGTAACATCGCTCTCGCGTCATGATCATCGCATAACCTGTACCTACAACTGTTGTTGTAGTAATCTGTGAGCCACGAGGACTCAGCAATCCCATTACCATGGGTATCAAGACTAGCAAAGCTTAATGGGAAAGTAAGGGGTAAAGTGGTGAGGTTGCAGCAGCGACTAAGCATGATATGGTGGCTAACACACGCAAATAAGAGCGAGAAGAGAGCAAAGGAATGGTCGTGAAGCTAGCAATGATCAAGAAGTGATCCTGAACTCCTACTTACGTCAAGCATAACCCAGAAACCGTGTTCACTTCCCGGACTCCGCCGAAAAGAGACCATCACGGCTACACACATGGTTGATGCGTTTTAATTCGGATCTGGTGTCAAGTTATCTACAACCGGACATTAACAAATTCCCATCTGCCTATAACCGCAGGCACGGCTTTCGAAAGATTATACCCTGCAGGGGTGTCCCAACTTAGCCCATGATAAGCTCTCGCGATCAACGAAGGATATACTCTCCCAGGAAGACCCAATCAGACTCGGACCCAGTTTACAAGACATTTCGACAATGGTAAAACAAGACCAGCAAGACCGCCCGATGCGCCGACAATCCCGATAGGAGCTGCACATATCTCGTTCTCAGGGCAACACCGGATGAACACTACGTACAACTAAAACCAGACCTCGAGTTTCCCCGAGGTGGCACTGCAAGTGGCTCTGGTTCGGACCAACACTTAGACAAGCACTGGCCCGGGGGGGGGGCTATAATAAAGATGACCCTTGGGTTAATTACTCCCAAGGGAAATGTAGGTGGTGGTGAGGCAAATGGTAAAACATAGGTTGGGCCTTGCTGGAGGAGTTTTATTCAAAGCGAACTGTCAAGGGGGTCCCATAAATCACCCGACCGCATAACGAACGCAAAATCCGGGAACATAACACCCGTATGACGGAAAACTAGGGTGGCAAGAGTGGAACAAAACATCAGGCATAAGGCCGAGCCTTCCACCCTTTACCAAATATATAGATGCATTAATAATATAAGAGATATTGTGATATCCCAACCAAAATCCTGTCCACCATGGAGGAATCTTCAACTTCACTTGCAACTAGCAATGCTATAAGAGGGCTGAGCAAAGCGGTAACATAGCCAAGCAACGGTTTGCATAGGAAAGGTGTCAAAGGTTAGAGGTTCATGGCAATTTGGGATGGCTTGATAAACAAGTGATAGGTAGCGCAACATAGCGATAAAACGAAGCAACTAGCATAGCAATGATAGTAGTGAGATCCAGGGTAGCGGTCATCTTGCCTGAAATCCCGCAAGGAAGAAGAACGAGTCCATGAAGAAGACGAACGGATGAAGCCGAACCAAGCGTAGACGAACGAATCCTCACGATCGCAACGATACGAGAACTATCGAAAAGAAGCACACAACAAGGTAAACACACCACACATGAACAAGGCATGATGCACAAACAAGTATGATGCAAGACAAGACTACATGAAGCTACTCATGGCAAGAGATGATGCAAACAAGAGCAACATACTAAGGCAAGTTTAAATGAGTCCGGGAACAACATATAACAATTCCGGTAAGTCCTCATATGCATATTTCGAAGTTGGTCCAGATCTGAATAAACCTTATGTTCAAGTTGTCAAACAGCAAGTTAAGATGCATCAAGATGATCTACACGAGATTCTAGTCAAGTTACATATAAAGTTCATTTAGTTCGGGGCTACGACCTAGAAGATATGAGCAAAACAAGTTAAACATGGCATTGATGCAAAATGCATCCAAACATCAAGCAAACACCTCAAAACAAGGATGCAACATGATAATATGAAACTACATGCAATTCTAAGCAAGTTTCATATAGAGCACACTCAAAACGGAGCAACGGTTCAACACACACACATGAAACAAGTTTAAAGGACAAGCTGTCCAAAACAGCAACTAGGCATATTGCAAGCATCAAAATAACATGCTACAGGACCTCAACAAGAAAACAAAAGGCATGGGCATTATGTACAGGTAAAGCATAACAAAACATGAACACTGATCTATCTCCAGAAATCACTAGAACATGCTCAAACACACATGGCAAGATTGCAAGTTATAACAGTTTCAGATTTTGCAGAAAATAACATCAGGTTGCAATGTTTAGAGCCATCAAACAACATGTTACAGGAACTTATCATGGCAAACAAAGGCATGGCATGAATCTACTAAATGCATAGATCAAATGTCCTTTAGTGACCATGAGCCAAAAAGGATCAGAAATATGATGGCACCCATGTAAACATAGCAAGTTATATTACAGATTCAAACATGGCAGAAACAGAATTATGAAGGCATGTTAATGAGCTTGTGCAACTCACTACAGAGCAAAACATGGCATGGCAAGGAAACCAACAGTAAGAAGGCATGTTTGTGAAGCTAAGCATGGCAATAGCAAGTTCATAGGGTGCAAGGATCAACTACAACAACTTTGGCAAAATTGAATAACATGTAAACAATCTGCCAGGAAACATTTTGAAGCAAAAGTAGAGCACGAAAATGACATGCTAGACTACTCCATAATTTCAACCAAGGGCATTAATGGATAGACAATAACCATATGTTCAAAACACCCTTACTGAAGTATCTCAAAATAAGCATGGATCTCTCTGTAGCATCATGTTTACATGGCATCAAAATAACAGCAGAACAGGGACTGAAATCAGCAATATCACAAAGCCTAGTTTGCATGCTTGTGCTAGTCACCACATTGATCACAAAAATACATGGCAAGCACCTCTGTAAAGAAGACATAACATAGATCAAAACACATGTAGACATCAACCTCATAGGATGCACACATCAATCATGGCAAAAATGACAAATGAGCATGTTCTGTTAACAGACAGCAGACAAAATCACGAAGCACTCTTGCAACGATGATTCAGGCATCAAGATGAGCTCAAATGAATATGATGCAATGGAATGAAATGAAGTACTCGTTGAGACGAACAATTTAACATATTACATGCACAAAACAGAGCTACAGATACAGAGATACGATGCGATGAACATGGCATGATTATGCAAAAATATAGGGACTTTGTCATTTTCAGGAAAAAAACAGGTGAGCGCAGAGTAACTATACGACGACCGGGCCGGGATTTAGGCGGGGATCACCTAGCGGGCTTCGGCCCAGGACGGAGGAGGCAGGCCGGCTGGGGGGCTGGGCCGGGGCCTGGCGTTGCTGGGCTGGGGCCCACGCAGGTGACTGGGGCGCAGTCAACGGGCACGGGGAGCGAGCGGCTCCTCTGCTCGCTCCCGAGCTAACCCATGGCGGCGGCGGGATCCGGCAAGGCCGGCAAGGGCGGAGGAGGCCATGGGGCGGCGGTCCCGGCCGGATCCGGAAGGATCTGGCCCCGGGGAGTCCATTCCCGGAGGCGGCGGCGCAGGGGAACCTCGGGCGGCGACGAAGGCCATGGTTGCGGCGGCCTGCGGGGAGAAGAGAGAGAGAGAGAGCGAGGTTAGCGGAAGGAGGCGACGAGGAGAGAGGAGAGATGGCTGGCGGCGGCGCGACCTAGATCCGGCGGGGTTGGTGCGGCGAGGACAGCGACGACGGCGGACGCCGGCATGGCGGATAGCGAGGCGGCGGAGATGCGCGGGGTGGAGCTCGGGAGGAACGGGCTCCCGATCCAGATCGGAGACGGCGGCGTGGTGCGGGCTGCCCCGGGCCCCGATGGGCTCGGGCGGGCCTGCTTCGGGCCCGGCGGGCCGCGCGGGGAGGTGGGAGGAGGCAAGGGCGACGTGGTCGCGCGCGGTTGGCTGTGGCCGGCGGCTGCGGCTGCGCGACCAATGGCATGGCGCCAAGTGGCGCTAAGGAGGTGGCCGGCGCGGAACACGAAGAGGGCGGCGACGGCTGATGATTAGGGCGCGGAAAATAATGTGGGGGAGGTGGAGGAGGCCAAAATTGGCATGTGAGGGTGTTTAAATAGGCAGGGGCCTAGGGTTAGGGGGTTTGAGGCCGTTTCGGAGCCTCGGATCGCCATCGGACGGCTCCGGATTGGAGAGCGACTAGGAGAGGGGTTGGTGGGCTGTGTAGATGGGCTAGGCTATAAGGAGAGAAGATATAGCAGCCCGGCACGGGTTTTCGGAGACCGAAAACACCCGACGAATAAACCGGCAAGGGTGCCGCTACAGATGACGGTTGGGCTACCAAACGAACTCCGAATGCGACGAAACTTGGCAGGCGGTCTGTCTACACTATAATAAGACCGCACGACAAGTTGCAACCCATTCTGAGAACATTTTAATGCCACTTATAAAATAATATTTCGGAGGTGCCGCGGGCGCGTGCGAATGTGGTCGGGCTCAGAACGGACAACGGAGAGAACTGGCAGAACCCGAACGGATGCAAGTTTTGAAAAACATGAAGATGAAATGCAGATGATGACATGGCCAAATGCAACACGCAAGAAAATGACATGGCAACGACGATGAATAACTGGCAGACACCTGGCGCATTGAATCCGGGGCGTTACAACACTCCTCCACTAACAAGAGATCTTGTCCCGAGATCTTAGGACCGAGACGGAAGGGAAAAGGGATGAGGAGAAAAAAGAACTCAAGAGAAGAAGCAAAGAATCGAGAGCACTCGAGAAGAAGAGAGGGACGACGAGAATGACGAGAATCGAAAGCTCACGGAATCAGATAGACTATGAAAGCACTCCGGTTAGAACGAGATGAAAAAACGAATAAGACTAAAAGGATTTAGGCAGCACTCCGGCTGAAAATGGAAGGAATAGAACAAGAACTTGAGAGGATGGAATGATACTTGATGAATACATGACACAAAACCTCGGGAAAAGATTGAAAGAGTTGAATGAAAGAACGGAGAAGAAAATGACAGCTTGTGCCACGAATGACATAGAAAGCATCTTTAGAAGGAAGGTTTAAATGGCATTGTTGAGAAAATCAACAACGAAAGAATAAGCTTGTTGTGGTTTTATAGATAACATCTCAAGATTATGAGGTGATAACCGACCACAAATGGAAATGATTGGATAGCTGAGAAAAAAAACTAAGAAACACAAAACTCCACTTCACAAGAACACGGAGAATTAATTGCACTTGGAGATGAGAAGAAAAGATACTTGAACTCTAGCAACTAAATCTTGATGAAAACTTGAAGAATGAAATAAGTCATGAAGAACCACCATGAAGAACTCCGGTGACAAAAGGATGATGACATAGAATTCAAGGATGGAAGAATAAGATGAGCCTTGCGATGATTTAGATGGAGGTTCCGACAAAATAGCTGAGGAAATTGAACTCTGGAAAAGAAAAGATGAAAACACTTGGAACTAGAATTTATTCATCAAGAACAAACTCCGAAGGAAGGGATTAATCACTTGGATGAAATAAGAATAAGATTTATTGTATGCTTATCCTTCATCAAATTAAATTGATGACAAGCAATGGATTTTACATACTACTTATTCTTCTTGGAAAGGATTGAGAAGTGACATATCGCAAACTTGAGAAGGGATAGCACCAAACTTGAGAGAGTCTTCTTGAACCACCGGTATGATTGGAAAGAAACAAATGGATTGAATGATAATCAAGGAAAAGAATCTTGAACGAACCACCGTAAGAAGTCGGAAATGACTGACGAAAGAGAATGAATCACTGGGAAGATTTAGAAGAACAAATATGCTCGAGGGGATTTAGATGCAAAAGAACAAAGAGATCATGAGCTGATTAAAGAACACTTGAACGAAGCACCGGGATAATTAGAGGACGATAGCTGTTATGATGAGGGCGAAGAATTCTTCTGGAACGATGGCCTCCGGTGAAAAGAAATGGGAAAACAACTCCTGACATACTCCGGATGGTAAGAAAGAATATCTGACAAACTGAAATAATTCGAGAGGATGATATGAAGCTAGAACCACGAATCTTCGGGAGAACAGACAAGATTGAGAGGGAAAACTCTTCTTCGATCTTCAAATGATGACGAGAAACACCACCAAAATAACTGAGATACTCCGGGAGAATGAAAAGCGAAGGGGGAGGGAGAGCTAACAATTAAAAGAATATGAACGAAATCTTGGAAAGACATCTGACTAATGAAATGCATTCTTACGTCAAACTCCGAAAAGAATTTAGAATAACTCCGGGGGAATTAGAAGAGTCAGGTAAGATCCTGGGAAAAGACCTGTGGGTTAGGGCCCACTAAAGAGAAAACACCGTTGGAAAGGGATGATGAACAGATAGATGATGCACCGGAATAATTGAAATATTTGAATGAGGTGACAACCTCGAATTAATTGGAACACAGATGAATCTCCTGAGATGTCTTCCGAACTCTGGAATGATAAACTGGCGAGAGGCGAACGAACAAGGAGAACACTTGATCTGAGGAAAAGAATATGATAAACCCGAAAAACTTGAATTGAGTCCACCGGAAAAGAGATGAAGAATGTCGAACAAAACGAGAATTCACCGGTTGAAATAAGTGAGGGAAGACTGAAGAGGCTTCGCACGAGTGAAATTGATGGTCGAAAGAGAGTCAGACTCCGGGAAGAAAAAGGGTGGAAGGGCGGGAAAACTAAGGCAACTTGGAAGGGGAAAATCGACAAATAACTTGAAGAGAAAATATCGGTTGAAATCATTGAGGAAAGAAAGCAAAGACTTCGCACGAGTAGGACAGATACTCGATTACGGACTCCGGTTCTGAGAAGAAGAAAGGGGAGGGGGGGTGGGAAAGAAAACAACTGAGGATTGAACTCAATGATGCAGAGGCTCGAGTTAACTTGACGAGAAAAGCACCGGATGAAAAGAGCTGAGGAACAACGAACAAAAAACCAACTGCGTGATCCTAAAGAAAGTTTGAAAGGGAAGAGGAGTAATCCAAAACACCTACGTCAAGATCCCTTACCAGAGCGACGAAGGGGCTGAGGAGTAAAAGAATTCCTACTCTCCGGTATAACTAGACTCTGAAAACAGTTTTCTTCTAGACTCAACAACGGCCAAACTACACGATCAAACAAGGGGGCTCCTAAGGTCGGTCGAGGCTCTGATACCAACTTGTCACGTCCAATATGCGACCCTATCCAAAAGGAACTTGAAGGTCCCACCAAGGATAGACCCGCATATTGAAACGCTTTTGCAAGGTGGATATCATTACATCAACATTACATAATAGACAGAGATACATACAAGAGGCATAGAATGCCACACGAATACAACATCACAAAACATAAGATCACCATCCGACTACGGATGAAACACAAACAGAAACTCACACGACATCCACCCTGCTAGCCAGGCTGCTGACCTGGAACCTATCCCTTGATCGAAGAAGAAGCAGAAGAAGAACTCCAAAACAAGTAACATCGCTCTCGCGTCATGATCATCGCAGAACCTGTACCTGCAACTGTTGTTGTAGTAATCTGTGAGCCACGAGGACTCAGCAATCCCATTACCATGGGTATCACGACTAGCAAAGCTTAATGGGAAAGGAAGGGGTAAAGTGGTGAGGTTGCAACAGCGACTAAGCATGATATGGTGGCTAACATACGCAAATAAGAGCGAGAAGAGAGCAAAGGAACGATCGTGAAGCTAGCAATGATCAAGAAGTGATCCTGAACTCCTACTTACGTCAAGCATAACCCAGAAACCGTGTTCACTTCCCGGACTCCGCCGAAAAGAGACCATCACGGCTACACACACGGTTGATGCATTTTAATTCGGATCTGGTGTCAAGTTATCTACAACCGGACATTAACAAATTCCCATCTGCCTATAACCCCAGGCACGACTTTCGAAAGATTATACCCTGCAGTGGTGTCCCAACTTAGCCCATGATAAGCTCTCGCGATCAATGAAGGATATACCTTCTCCCAGGAAGACCCGATCAGACTCGAAATCCCGGTTTACAAGACATTTCGACAATGGTAAAACAAGACCAGCAAGACCGCCCGATGCGCCGACAATCCCGATAGGAGCTGCACATATCTCGTTCTCAGGGCAACACCGGATGAACACTACATACAACTAAAACCAGACCTCGAGTTTCCTCGAGGTGGCGCTGCAAGTGGCTATGGTTCGGACCAACACTTAGACAAGCACTGGCCCGGGGGGGCTATAATAAAGATGACCCTTGGGTTAATTACTCCCAAGGGAAATGTAGGTGGTGGTGAGGCAAATGGTAAAACCAAGGTTGGGCCTTGCTGGAGGAGTTTTATTCAAAGCGAACTGTCAAGGGGGTCCCATAAATCACCCGACCGCGTAAGGAACGCAAAATCCGGGAACATAACACCGGTATGACGGAAAACTAGGGCGGCAAGAGTGGAACAAAACACCAGGCATAAGGCCGAGCCTTCCACCCTTTACCAAATATATAGATGCATCAATAATATAAGAGATATTGTGATATCCCAACCAAAATCCTGTCCACCATGGAGAAATCTTCAACTTCACCTGCAACTAGCAACGCTATAAGAGGGCTGAGCAAAGCGGTAACATAGCCAAGCAACGGTTTGCATAGGAAAGGTGTCAAAGGTTAGAGGTTCATGGCAATTTGGGATGGCTTGATAAACAGGTGATAGGTAGCGCAGCATAGCGATAGAACGAAGCAACTAGCATAGCAATGATAGTAGTGAGATCCAGGGTAGCGGTCATCTTGCCTGAAATCCCGCAAGGAAGAAGAATGAGTCCATGAAGAAGACGAACAGATGAAGCCGAACCAAGCGTAGACGAACGAATCCTCACGATCGCAACGATACGGGAACTATCGAAAAGAAGCACACAACAAGGTAAAACACACCACACATGAACAAGGCATGATGCAGAAACAAGTATGATGCAAGACAAGACTACATGAAGCTACTCATGGCAAGAGATGATGCAAACAAGAGCAACATACTAAGGCAAGTTTAAATGAGGCCGGGAACAACATATAACAATTCCGGTAAGTCCTCATATGCATATTTCAAAGTTGGTCCAGATCTAAATAAACCTTATGTTCAAGTTATTAAACAGCAAGTTAAGATGCATCAAGATGATCTACACGAGATTCTAGTCAAGTTACATATAAAGTTCATTTAGTTCGGGGCTACGGCCTAGAAGATATGAGCAAAACAAGTTAAACATGGCATTGATGCAAAATGCATCCAAACATCAAGCAAACACCTCAAAAGAAGGATGCAACATGATAATATGAAACTACATGCAATTCTAAGCAAGTTTCATATAGAGCACACTCAAAACGGAGCAACGGTTCAACACACACACATGAAACAAGTTTAAAGGACAAGCTGTCCAAAACAGCAACTAGGCATATTGCAAGCATCAAAACAACATGCTACAGGACCTCAACAAGAAAACAAAAGGCATGGGCATTATGTACAGGTAAATCATAACAAAACATGAACACTGATCTATCTCCAGAAATCACTAGAACATGCTCAAACACACATGGCAAGATTGCAAGTTATAACAGTTTCAGATTTTGCAGAAAATAACATCAGGTTGCAATGTTTAGAGCCATCAAACAACATGTTACAGGAACTTATCATGGCAAACAAAGGCATGGCATGAATCTACTAAATGCATAGATCAAATGTCCTTTAGTGACCATGAGCCAAAAAGGATCAGAAAATATGATGGCACCCATGTAAACATAGCAAGTTATATTACAGATTCAAACATGGCAGAAACAGAATTATGAAGGCATGTTAATGAGCTTGTGCAACTCACTACAGAGCAAAACATGGCATGGCAAGGAAACCAACAGTAAGAAGGTATGTTTGTGAAGCTAAGCATGGCAATAGCAAGTTCATAGGGTGCAAGGATCAACTACAACAACCTTGGCAAAATTGAATAACATGTAAACAATCTGCCAGGAAACATTTTGAAGCAAAAGTAGAGCACGAAAATGACATGCTAGACTACTCCATAATTGCAACCAAGGGGCGGCGGTCCTGGCCGGATCCGGACGGATCTGGCGCCGGGGAGTCCATTCCCAGAGGCGGCGGCGCAGGGGAACCTCGGGCGGCGACGAAGGCCATGGCTGCGGCGGCCTGCGGGGAGAAGAGAGAGAGCGAGGTTAGCGGAAGGAGGCGACGGGGAGAGAGGAGAGATGGCTGGCGGTGGCGCGACCTAGATCCGGCGGGGTTGGTGCGGGCGAGGACGGCGGCCTCCGGCGGCGACGACGGCGGACGCCGGCACGACGGGTAGCGAGGCGGCGGAGATGCGCGGGGTGGAGCTCGGGAGGAACGGGCTCCCGATCCAGATCGGAGACGGCGGTGTGGTGCGGGCTGCCCCGGGCCCCGATGAGCTCGGGCGGGCCTGCTTCGGGCCCGGCGGGCCGCGCGGGGAGGTGGGAGGAGGCAAGGGTGACGTGGTCGCGTGCGGTTGGATGTGGCCGGCGGCTGCGGCTGCGCGACCAATGGCATGGCGCTAAGGAGGTGGCCGGCATGGAACACGAAGAGGGCGGCGGCGGCTGATGATTAGGGCGCAGAAAACAATGTGGGGGAGGTGGAGGAGGCCAAAATTGGCATGTGAGGGTGTTTAAATAGGCAGGGGCCTAGGGTTAGGGGGTTTGAGGCCGTTTCGGAGCCTCGGATCGCCATCGGACGGCTCCGGATTGGAGAGCGACTAGGAGAGGGGTTGGTGGGTTGTGTAGATAGGCTAGGCTATAAGGAGAGAAGAGATAGCAGCCCGGCACGGGTTTTCGGAGACCGAAAACACCCGACGAATAAACCGGCAAGGGTGCCGCTACAGATGACGGTTGGGCTACCAAACGAACTCCGAATGCGACGAAACTTGGCAGGCGGTCTGTCTACACTATAATAAGACCGCACGACAAGTTGCAACCTATTCCGAGAACATTTTAGTGCCACTTATAAAATAATATTTCGGAGGTGCCGCGGGCGCGTGCGAGTGTGGTCGGGCTCAAAACGGACAAAGGAGAGAACTGGCAGAACCCGAATGGATGCAAGTTTTGAAAAACATGAAGATGAAATGCAGATGATGACATGGCCAAATGCAACACGCAAGCAAATGACATGGCAACGACGACGAATAACTGGCAGACACCTGGCGCATCGAATCCGGGGCGTTACACCTTCCCACTGTACGGATGGCTTGAATAGCCTTTCCAGGAAAATGTTGGGGGGGACTGCGTCGCGCTTTGCGCCGATGCATGCCAGGTCGTCCGCTCCCTGATTATTTTCCCGGGCTATATGGTGGAATTCCAGCCCTTCGAACCGAGCTGACATATTTAGGACGGCGTTGCGGTAAGCTGCCATTTTCAGATCTTTGGCATCGAAGTCTCCATTTATTTGGGATATCGCGAGGTTCGAATCCCCCCGCACCTCTAGGCGTTGAATGCCCATGGAGACTGCCATCCGGAGGCCATGTACCAGGGCCTCGTATTCGGCTGCATTGTTGGAGTCCGTATACATTATCTGGAGTAGACATTGAACTGTATCTCCTGTTGGGGACGTAAAGACGACGCCAGCCCCTAGACCCGCCAACATTTTGGAGCCGTCAAAGTGCATGGTCCAGTTGGAATATGTGTCGTACTCTTTAGGGAGTTCGGTTCGGTCCATTCAGCGACAAAGTCGTCCAAGGCTTGCGACTTGATGGCTCGCCGTGGCTTATATGTTATGTCAAACGGGAGGAGCTCAATGTCCCATTTGGCAATCCAGCCTGTTGCGTCGCGGTTGTTTATGATATCGTTAAGAGGTACTTCGGAGGCTACTGTTATCGAACACTCTTGTAAGTAGTGTCGTAGCTTCCAGGATGCCATGAACACTGCGTATGCTATTTCTTGGTAATGCGGGTACCGGGACTTGCATGGAGTGAGGACAGTGGACACGTAGTACACTGGTTTCTGGACAGGGAATTTGTGTTCGTCCGTTTCTCGTTCGACGACGAGGACTGCGCTTACAACTTGGTGAGTTGCCGCGATGTATAACAACATTGGTTCGCCAATGTTCGGCGCGGCAAGGACAGGGTTTGTTGCCAGTATGGCTTTTATTTCTTTGAGTCCGGCCATTGCGGCACCCGTCCACTCGAAGTGTGTGGTGCGCCGGAGGAGGCGGTAAAGGGGTAATGCCTTTTCCCCCAAGCGGGAGATGAAGCGACTTAGAGCCGCCACGCATCCAGTCAACTTTTGTATTTGCTTGAGATCTTTTGGAATATCCAATTGTGACAGAGCTGGGATCTTGGCTGGGTTTGCTTCAATTCCTCTACCGGATACAATGAAGCCCAAGAGCTTTCCGGCTGGTACGCCGAAAACATATTTTTCTGGGTTGAGCCTAATGTCATATGTTCGGAGGTTATCGAACGTGACCCTCAAGTCGTCTATTAGAGTTTCGACGTGTTTGGTTTTGACGACCACGTCATCCACGTACGCTTCAACTGTTTTGCCGATCTGGTTGGCCAGACATGTCTGAATCATGCGCTGATATGTTGCGCCGGTGTTTTTGAACCCGAAGGGCATCGTGTTGAAGCAGAATGGGCCGTATGGGGTGATGAATGCCATTGCGGCTTGGTCTGACTCTGCCATCTTGATTTGGTGGTAGCCACATCAAGGAAACACAATGAATCGTGTCCTGCAGTGGCGTCGATGATTTGATCAATGCGGGGGAGGGGGAAGGGATCCTTTGGGTAAGCCTTATTTAGGTCTTTGAAATTGACGCATAGGCGCCAGGATTTGTCCTTCTTTGGTACCATCACCAGGTTTGCTAGCCAGTCCGGATGTTTTATATCTTTGACGAATCCGGCTTCCAGTAGTTTTGCTAGCTCCTCTCCCATGGCTTGTCTCTTAGGTTCGGAGAAACGCCGAAGAGTCTGCTTAACGGGCTTGAATCCTTTTAGGATGTTCAGGCTGTGCTCGGCCAGCCTGCGTGGGATTCCTGGCATGTCTGAAGGGTGCCAGGCAAAAATGTCCCAATTTTCTCGTAGGAATTCTCTGAGTGCAGCGTCTACATCAGGTTTTAGTTGTGCCCCGATGGAGGCCATTTTTGTAGTGTCCGTTGGATGGACTTGGAACTTGACTATTTTGTCTGCCGGCTTGAAGGAGGTGGACTTGGATCTTTTGTCGAGTATCACGTCGTCCCTGTCCACCGTGGAGTGCAACATAGTTAGTTCCTCGGCCGCCAGGGCTTCAGATAATGCCTCGAGGGCCAGTGCGGCTGTCTTGTTTTCGGCGCGGAGCGCTGTGTCCGGATCACTAGCAAGAGTGATGATTCCGTTGGGTCCGTGCATTTTGAGCTTCATGTACCCGTAATGGGGTATAGCTTGAAAAATTGTGAATGCTTCTCGCCCCAATAGAGGTGGTATCCGCTGTTGAACGGGGCCACTTGAAATGTGACCTCCTCGGATCTATAATTATCCGGCGTGCTGAACACCACATCCAGTGTGATTTTCCCTGAACAGCACACTTCCCGGCTAGGGATTATTCCTCTAAAGGTTGTGTTGCTTCGCTCAATGCGGCTCTAGTCTATTTCCAATTTTCGCAGGGTTTCCTCATAGATGAGGTTTAGTCCGCTGCCACCGTCCATGAGTACCTTTGTAAGCCGGAAGCCGTTCACTATCGGACTAAGGACCAGTGCAGCTGGTGCTCGAATTGTCCGGAATTTAGGTTCGTCACTGGCATTAAAGGTAATAGCCGTGTCACTCCATGGGTTTATTGTTGCTACTTGGTAGACTTCGGTAAGGCTGTGGAGCGTTTGTTTCCTCGCATTGTTTGATGCGAAAGTCTCAAAGACTGTTGACACCATACTGGCGTTTCTGGGGTGGTGTTCTGCGGATTCTAGGATTAGAAGCTCCTCGCCACTTCTGGCCATTTGCCGGAGTATCCAACATGCTCTAAGGCTATGGGTTGGTGTGACTTCCTCTGTACTATGAATTTTACAGGGTCCATTGAGCCATCCCTCCAGTACGGTTCCATACCCTATAGAGGGTTTTTGTTTTTTGTTGTTTGGCCCAGGTGCCTGGCGATAATGCGCCCTTTTGTTCCGGACTGAGATTGTATTCGGCGTTGTATTGTCCCAGAATTTTGTTTCGGTTTTCCGAACACTTTCTGTCGCACCGTACTTTCGTACTATGGATGTCAAGTCGGTGAAGCGTGTAATTTCGCGGTGACTTATGGCATTGAGGATTCCGATGTCCGTGCAGTTGTTACAGAAGAATGAAATTGCGTCCTTCTCACGGCAGTCCTTTATCCTATTCATAACCAGGAGGAATCTGGCCCAGTAGTGGTGTACTGTTTCCCCGGGCTCTTGCCGTATTTGGGATAGATCCCTTATACTTGGGTGGGCGGGTGGATTTAAATCCGGAACCTCGCCCGATCTAAGACTCAGGGGCCAAGAAATTTCCGAATTTGGAAGCTTGTTTTCTTGGACATTATTCAATGAATCAGGCATGCTGCCTGACTTTAGGTTTAGGGCTTGGGCGACGTCCTCCCCTCCGCGGATGTCCGGCTTGGAGGGATCAGGAATCCGGACACATCTAGTCCTTAGGATGGGCGAAGATTCGCCACATTGTTCTTCCACCACTTCAAGGTGGTGGGTGACCTGGGGAGAGTCGATCTCTCTCTGATCGGGTTTAAGCCCAATCTGGCCGTAATCTGTAGCGACTCCCAGGGCGGCGATGCGATCCAAGAGCTTCAACGTGGTGGGTGACCTAGGGAGAGTCGATCTCTCTCTGGTCGGGTTTAAGCCCAATCTGGCCGTAATCTGTAGCGACTCCCAGGGCGGCGATGCGATCCAAGAGCTCGTTTAGGGAAGAGAGATCCATCGGATCTAACTGCTCGGCAAGTTTCGAGCTGATCTGGAGATTGCTTTCGATGACCCGAGAGGTCATCGCCGGCGCGGCGGCCGAACAGGCGGTCATCAAAAAACTGCCTAGCCGGAGAGTTTGGCCGACAACCAAAGCTCCTTTAGCAACAGCGCCGTCTTTAAAGACAGGGTGCGGCATCCTTCCTGACGGTGACGACACAGAGGAACTCTCAATGAAAGCACCAATGTCGGTGTCAAAACCAGCGGATCTCGGGTAGGGGGTCCCGAACTGTGCGTCTAGGCGGATGGTAACAGGAGACAAGGGACACGATGTTTTTACCCAGGTTCGGGCCCTCTCGATGGAGGTAAAACCCTACTCCTGCTTGATTAATATTGATGATATGGGTAGTACAAGAGTTGATCTACCACGAGATCAGAGAGGCTAAACCCTAGAAGCTAGCCTATGGTATGATTGTTGTTCGTCCTACGGACTAAAACTCTCCGGTTTATATAGACACCGGAGAGGGCTAGGGTTACATAGAGTCTGTTACAATGGGATGAGATCTTCATATCATATCACCAAGCTTGCCTTCCACGCCAAGGAAAGTCCTATCCAGACACGGGACGAAGTCTTCAATCTTGTATCTTCATAGTCCGGGAGTCCGGCCAAAGGTCATAGTCCGGCCATCCGGACACCCCCTAATCCAGGACTCCCTCAGTCTCCAACAACATAGCAGAGTACGAGGGCCTGATAGCGGGCTTGAAAGCTACAATCGCCTTGGGGGTAAAGCGCCTCATCATCAAGGGCGATTCACAACTCCTCATCAACTTCTCCAACAAGGTATACGAGCCGAAGGACGAGCACATGGAAGCGTATCTCGTGGAGGTCCGCAGGATGGAGAAACAGTTTTGGGGGCTGGAGTTGCAACACGTGCCTCGCGCCACCAATCAAGAGGCTGATGACATCACCAAGAGGGCATCCAGGCGACTGCGTCAGGAGCCTGGCGTCTTTGAGGAGCGACTCTTCAAACCCTCGGCGGCGCCACCACTATCAAGCACGGCACAACCTAGGGAGGAGCTCCCTCAACCGCTTGCCTCGGGTGCCCCGGCCTGTGGCCCAACCTCAGGGGACGCTTACTCTTGGCGCTGGAGCCTCAGGAGGGATGTTGGACCATAGAGTTCAAGTATTACTTGATGCAAGGGACCCTACTGGAGAAGGAGGAGGACGCGAAGCGCGTGGCGCGGCAGACCACGGCCTACTGCATCCAAGACGGAGAGCTCTACCGAAAGCGACCAAATGATGTTACTCTACGTTGCATCTCCAGGGAGCAAGGAAAAGAGCTGATGGCAGAAATTCACGATGGAGACTGCGGGCACCACTCGTCTTCGCGCACACTCGTCGGCAAGGCGTTTCACAACGATTTCTATTGGCCAACAACACTCAACGACGCAACCGAGATGGTGAAGGCTTGTGAAGCCCGTCAGTTCCACGCCAAGCAGATTCACCAGCCAGCTCAGGGCCTTCAGACCATTTCCCTCTCATGGTCGTTCGCTGTTTGGGGACTGGACATCCTTGGCCCATTCCCTCGGGCGCCAGGGGGCTATCGCTACCTTTACATCGCCATCGACAAATTCACTAAGTGGGCCGAAGTGGAAGTTGTCCGCACCATCCCGGCTGGCTCAGCAGTCAAGTTCATCAGGGGCCTCATGAGCCGGTTTGGGGTACCCAATCGCATCATCACCGACAACGGTTCGCAGTTCACCAGCAATCTCTTCAAAACATATTGTGCTAACCTTGGAACGCAGATATGCTACGCTTCGGTGGCACACCCTCGGAGCAACGGCCAAGCTGAGCGCGCTAATGCGGAGGTCCTGAAGGGCCTTAAGACCCGAACCTTCAAGAAGAAGCTGGAGGCCTGCGGCAGAGGCTGGCACGACGAGCTTCAGTCCATGCTATGGTCCATCCGTACTACCGCTACCAAGTCGACTGGCGAAACCCCGTTCTTCCTCGTCTACGGTGCTGAGGCGGTCCTTCCCCACGAGGTCAGGCACCGCTTCGCGCGGGTCCTGGCTTTCGACGAAGCACAGCAGGACGCCATGTGGGGGTGGACCTCGTGCTTGGGGAGGAATGTCGACGGGAGGCTGCGCTTCGGGCTGCGAGATACCAGCAAGCACTGCGGCAGTACCACTGCCGCAACATCCGCCTCAGGACCCTCGAGGTAGGTGACCTCGTGCTCAGACGGGTGCTCTCCAGGGAGGGGCTGCACAAGCTCTCGCCCATGTGGGAGGGCCCATTCAAGGTTGTTCATGTCTCCAAGCCCAGCGCTGCACACTTGGAGACTCAGGAGGGGGTGCCCATCCCGAACGCGTGGAACATCCAGCATCTCCGGAAGTTCTACCCTTGAAGAAAGGCCCAGAGC
The DNA here is from genome assembly GCF_002162155.2 of Triticum dicoccoides. Taxonomy (NCBI): domain Eukaryota; kingdom Viridiplantae; phylum Streptophyta; class Magnoliopsida; order Poales; family Poaceae; genus Triticum; species Triticum dicoccoides. The sequence goes on along the minus strand of NC_041389.1, from coordinate 381,138,007 downwards.
CTGTAAAGAAGGCCCGGCGCCTGTGAAGCTAGACGAACCAAGAAAGGCCCAGAGCCTGTAAAGAAGGCCCGACGCCTGTGAAGCTAGACGAACCAAGAAAGGCCCGGTGCCTGTGAAGAAGGCCAACGCCTGTGAAGCTCATTTTCCCCGAGAAAGGCCCGGAGCCTGTGAAGAAGGCCAATGCCCGTGAAGCTCGACGCCCGTGACACTCTCACGTAATAATGAGTTGGGGCTGTACACGCCCCAGAGTCTCCGGAGAGCCGCCCTCGGGCCTCGGGGGCTCCCGCCCACGCCTAGTGGCAGCACTTAGCTCCGTGCTGGTGAGAAGACATCGAAGACTAGATTAGGTGCCGGACGCGGCTTTTCATTTGCTTTCTGCAGTTGGCTTGTTCGTTCCTATGTGAAGTTTTATTGGAGTTGCTGCCATCCTTAGCTTGTGACTCTTTCTCTTTTTCGCCCACTTGCCTCATTTTCTCTCGCGCAAGTCTCGCGAGGGCCGCAAGTCTCGCGAGGGGGCTACGCGGGCGCCCTCGCGAGTGTTTTCTGCCCCAGTCGTTTGAGGTTTTCCTATCCAAGTCCACTACGGGAGCACCCCTCCCAGTCCGTGCCCCACGGGCATCGCGACGCGAACACAGGACCTGAGTCAGTCGCCTCCGCAACTGAGACAGGAAGCTACCCCTCCTGACTAATCCTTGCAGGACATGAAGCGCGCGGCGAGGCCTCGGCCTCGGGAAGCGAAGACCGTGACAAGTCCCCCCGAGCGAAGTAATTCCTGCACGCGGGCATGCGGCCCAAAAACACAGCACTGAAATGGCGGAGGCAACATGGTAATTAACAAGAACAGTCCAAGACGCCCCCACGGGGCCCTACACTACTTTCTCTTTGCGGAGGGAAGGGAGAAAAACAAAATAAACGCGACTTGCTTGGCACCAACTCGCTGCGAGAGCTCATACTGCCTCCAGAGCTCAGTCAGACTCCTCCTCGCGCTTCACCGAGGCGCGACGGTGGGCTGACCCGCTTCCTCCCTCAAGGCAGGTGCGATAGCGTGGAGGCTGGTCGCAGCCACCACTGGAGGAGCTGCTGTCCAAAGGAGAGCCGTCGAAGCTTGGCGAACCACGAGCGCCCCAAACCGCGCGCCTGCCGTCATCTTCATCCAGATCATCGTCGGGCCTGGGTACCTGGGCACGGTCATTGTCTTCGGGGCAGCATCCGATGCGGCGACCGTCTTCTCCGAACACCCTCATGTAGAGGGTGGCGTCGCCATCGAACTTGAAGTGAAGGGTGCACCGCTGGCTCAGGCCACGCGCGTGGGCAAACGTTGCCAGCCGCGGGTCAGTGCCGCATTCCCGGCGACGGAGACTTCCAGCGAAGCCCAGGAGGCCCTGCTGCAGCAACCGTCCGCTTGAAGCCAGAGGCCGCCCGGAGCGCCAGCCGGAAGTTCACCTACAAAGAAGCAGGGAAGCTGGAGCCAGGTGCTGGTCGGGTCCGCCGACCACACGACGAACTCTGACAGCACCTCCACCGAGTGGAAGCGCGGCCTGGGAGGCCGTGCAGTCACGGCGCGCCTCCCCTCGACAATCTGGTGAACATCGCCGTGCAGGGGACCGCCTCTACGACCGCGGGAATCCACTACGGGAGCCACAGGATGCTTGCGTGGACGGCCTCGGCCACGCTTGGCCGGGGAAGGGTCAGGCTCTTCCTGACAAGCCTTCCCCTTCTCTGTGACCGAGAACCTCTTTGGCGGCGCCATGGGAGATGGCGAGTAGCTGGGATGGGGAGAAAGAAGGAGGCAAGGATGGAGGTGCACAGCGGAGGCCTGCGTCCTCGAGCATTTATAACCGGAAGGAAGCCAACCGTCGGCCTCTATGTTCGCAGGTAATCATGACCCGTTTCTGCATGCAGGGACTTGTCAAGTCGAGCGGTTGCCGAGGCAGCATGGGGAAGCGGAGACGCCCACGTCCAATCAACCGCCACGCGGCGCCCAAGGCCACAGGCTGATGGGGTCCGAGGCGCTCCGCACTTGCCCCTTCACTTCTCCGCTAAGCCAAGTCCGAGCGTGCCTTGGGCTCGGGGGCTACTGTCGGTGTTCTAGGAACGGGGGTCCCTAGACTTGCCTGCCTACGGCCTATGGTGTGGCTCAAGTGGTGGCCTAGTACGGCCCGTCTTCATCAGTACAAGACTCAAGACCCTCGCGAGGGGCCAAGCCTCGCGGGGCGGACGACACAAGGCTTCCTCAGGGACGGCCTTGCCAGGCAGGCTCGCGAAGAGGCGGAGAGATCAAGGCAGGGTACCTCGTGAGGTGCTCGTGAGCAAGCCATGACGATCGAGACCAGGCGGGCACCGGCCTGCGTAGTGTCCTTGTTTCCTCTTTGGTGCAAAGGGGGCAAGCACAGACGTGGAGTACCGAGGCATCAGGCAAAGGTTGCCATTCCAGTGCAACAAGACCAAGACCAGCGGAGCGGCAGGATGGAGGTCACCGTGGAGCCCAAGACGGCGTCATCACCAGTGCTTTTGGCAGGCGAAGACCAACTTTAGTCAGGATAACTTGTACTAGATGTTTCCCTTTGAAATGGCCGTTGTTGGCGCCCTTCCCGCTCAATATTTGGGAAGAAGCCCAGGGCCTCTACAAATAGAGCTAGCCACCACAGAGTAGGGGGATCCAGAATTTGGGAAGGCTAGAAAGAGAGAGAGAGGCGATCGAACTCACCCAAGCAATTCATCGCACCAGCTCAAGAACACCTCTCGCGAGGCCGTTCTTCCGCTGTATTGTTCATTATCAGCCCCTGAGGCAATCCACCACACCACACACTGGAGTAGGGTATTACACCACAATGGTGGCTCGAACCAGTATAAATCTCGTGTCCCTTGTGTTGTTCATCATTTTCAGCTTAGATCTCACGAGATGATCGGACATAGATAGATAGGGGAGAGATCTTCGTGCGCACCCCAGAGTTCGAACCTCAAGGGTCTGCCGGAACCCAACATCCGACAATCATAGCAAGATAGCAAAGCCCTTAACTCAACACTAATGTTTATTATATAGTTCACGGACTCGATTACATAGAAGGATCACAAAGCAAAACTCAAAACTAATTCATACCAAAACTTCAATCTACTAGATCAAGATATTACTAAAAGGATCGAACTAAGTAAAACGGTAAAGATAGGAGTGTGATGGTGATACGATACTAGGGCACCTCCCCCAAGCTTGGCAGTTGCCAAGGGGAGTGCCCATACCCATGTGATTATGTCCTCGGAGGTGGTGAAGAAGGAGTTGTTGATGATGTAGGCTTGTCGTTCGTCTTCCAAGGCATAGGCTCACCATCATAGAAGGATGATCGAGTCTCCGAGATCCTCAAATCTGCAGCCAAACTCATCCGCTTGAATCTATATTCATACTCACAGTTTTGGTTTTGCAGGTCATAGATCTGGGCTTGGAGATGCTCGATTTTCTCATGTAGCTTGAAGATGGTCTCCCCAATGTTCTTGGCATCCAGCTTGTGGTTGTTGGTGAACTCCGCGATCATCATCTGGTTGGCGTTGAGTCCATGCTCCACCATCCCTTGGAACTTGAAAACTTGTTGTTCCATAACTTCGAGCTTTGTCTCCACGCTTCCGGTACGCCTTGGCCCCTCCACATCACGGATTGGCAGCACCCCCTCACGCATCTCAATGGTTTGAGGGTGTTGCAGCACCTCCACGAGATAGGGGTTGATAACCCTCTCAAAAAACTTATCCTTGGGAGCGCTTGGAGACGTCATGGTGCTCTAGATCTGTCAGAAAAACAGCTCGAAACGAAAACAGAAGATTTTTGCATGATACGATGGTCAAAACCTTCTAGAGATTATATAATGATTTTTTACCGACCAAGAGAAGTATTGTGCAAGAAAACGGAGTACGGGAGGCGCACGAGGTGCCCACGAGGCAGGGGGCGCGCCCAGTAAGGGTGTCCTTCCAGGATTACTTCTTGCTTTCCTAAATTCTTAAATATTCCAAAACAGAGAAAAATTGCCATTAGAATTGTTTTGGAGCCGGTTTACTTACCGTACCACTTACCTATTCCTTTTCGGAGTCTGAAACGTTCTGGAAAGTGTCCCTTATGTATTCCTCCAGGGTTATGATTTCAATAATATTAGTTTCAACATTTATAGGATTACCTGAGATATAATGTTTGATTCTTTGACTGTTCACCACCTTCGGATTTGTGCCTTCGAAGTTGTTGATTTTTATGGCACCAGAACGATAGACCTCCTCGATAACGTAAGGACCTTCCCATTTAGAGAGAAGTTTTCCTGCAAAAAATCTTAAACGAGAGTTGAATAGCAACACATAATCACCTACGTTAAATTCTCGCTTTTGTATTCTTTTGTCATGCCATCTTTTAACTTTTTCTTTGAACAGCTTGGCATTCTCATAGGCTTGGGTTCTCCATTCATCGAGTGAGCTAATATCAAATAACCTCTTCTCACCGGCAAGTTTGATGTCATAGTTGAGCTCTTTAATAGCCCAATATGCTTTATGTTCAAGTTCGAGAGGTAAGTGACATGCTTTTCCATAAACCATCTTATACGGAGACATACCCATAGGATTTTTATATGCAGTTCTATAGGCCCATAATGCATCATCAAGTTTCTTGGACCAATTCTTTCTAGATCTGTTGACAGTCTTTTGCCAAATTAATTTGAGCTCTCTATTACTCAATTCTACTTGACCACTAGACTGTGGGTGATAAGGAGATGCAATTCTATGATTAACATCATACTTAGCAAGCATTTTACAAAAAGCACCATGAATAAAATGTGAACCACCATCAGTCATGAGATATCTAGGGACTCCAAACCTCTGAAAAATAACTTCTTTAAGCATCTTAATAGAAGTGTTATGATCAGCACTACTAGTTGGAATAGTTTCTACACACTTAGTAACGTAATCAACAACGACTAAAATGTGTGTGTATCCATTAGAGGCGGGAAAGGGTCCCATATAATCAAAGCCCCAAACATCAAATGGTTCAATAACAAGAGAATAATTCATAGGCATTTCTTGACGTCTACTAATATTACCAATTCTTTGACATTCATCACAAGACAAGACAAACTTATGGGCATCTTTGAAGAGAGTAGGACAATAAAAACCGGATTGCAATACCTTATGTGCAGTTCTATCTCCAGCATGGTGTCCTCCATATGGTTCGGAGTGACACTTTCGTAGGATCTGTTCCTGTTCATGCTCAAGTACACAACGTCTAATAACACCATCTACTCCTTCTTTATAAAGGTGTGGGTCATCCCAGAAGTAATGTCTTAAATCATTAAAGAACTTTTTTCTTTTGTTGGTATGTGAAACTAGGTGGTATAAATTTAGCAACAATGTAATTAGCATAATCAGCATACCATGGAGCAGTACGAGAAGCATTAATGACCGCTAATTGTTCATCAGGGAAGCTATCATCAATAGGTAGTGGGTCATCAAGAACATTCTCGAACCTAGACAAGTTGTGTGCAACGGGGTTCTCAACTCCCTTTCTATCAATAATATGCAAATAAAATTCTTGAAGCAAGAGAACCCATCTAATCAGTCTAGGTTTAGCATCTTTCTTTTCCATAAGATATTTAATAGTAGCATGATCAGTGTGAATAGTAACTTTAGAATCAACAATATACGGTCTGAACTCACAAGCAAATACAACTGCTAAGAATTCTTTTTCAGTAGTAGCATATTTTCTCTGGGCAGTATCAAGAGTTTTACTAGCATACTGGATAACATTTAGTTTCTTATTAACTCTTTGCCCTAGAACAGCACCTACAGCATAATCACTAGCATCACACATAATTTCAAAGGGTAAATTCCAATCAGGTGGCTGAACAATAGGTGCAGTGATCAAAGATTTCTTAAGTATTTCAAATGCTTCTACACAATCATCATCAAAGACAAAAGGAATACCTTTTTGCAATAAATTAGTCAGAGGCCTAGAGATTTTAGAGAAGTCCTTAATGAACCTCCTATGAGAACCGGCATGAACAAGGAAACTTCTTATACCTTTAATTTCCTTGGGACATGGCATCTTTTCAATAGCATCAACTTTAGCTTTATCAACTTCAATACCTCTTTCAGAAATTTTATGCCCCAAGACAATGCCTTCATTAACCATAAAGTGGCACTTTTCCCAATTCAAGACGAGACTAGTGTCTTCGCACCTCTGCAAAACTCGATCAAGGTTGCTCAAGCAATCATCAAAAGAGGATCCATAGACGGAGGAATCATCCATGAATACCTCACAAATCTTTTCACAAAAGTCAGATAATATAGCCATCATACATCTTTTAAAGGTAGCAGGTGCATTACATAAACCAAAAGGCATACGTCTATAAGCAAAAGTACCAAAAGGGCAAGTAAAGGTAGTTTTTGATTGATCCTCCGCTGACACAGGTATTTGAGAGAAACCAGAATAACCATCTAGAAAGCAGAATTGTGTATGTTTGGATAGTCTTTCTAGCATTTGATCAATAAAAGGTAAAGGGTAATGATCTTTCTTAGTAGCTTTATTTAATTTACGGAAATCAATTATCATCCTATAACCTGTAATAATTCTTTGCAGGATCAATTCATCTTTATCATTAGGAACAATAGTAATACCTCCCTTCTTAGGGATGCAATGGACATGACTTACCCAATCACTATCAGCAACGGGATAAATTATACCTGCCTCAAGGAGCTTTAGTATCTCCTTTCTTACCACTTCTTTCATCTTCGGGTTTAGCCGTCGTTGATGATCTCTAACTGGTTTGGAACCTTCGTCCAATTTAATTTTATGTTGGCACAGAGTGGGACTAATGCCCTTAAGATCATCCAGAGTATATCCAATAGCAGCACGGTGCTTCTTCAGAGTTTTCAATAATCTTTCCTCTTCTTGCTCTGAAAGGTTAGCACTAATAATAATAGGATATATCTTATTTTCATCAAGATAAGCATATTTAAGATTATCAGGTAAAGGTTTGAGCTCGAACACGGGATCACCCTTGGGTGGAGGAGGAACCCCTAGGATTTCAACAGGTAAGTTGCGTTTCAGAATAGGACCCTGTTGAAGGAATACTTCATCTATTTCCCTTCTCTCATTCATAAACATACCATTTTCATGGTCTAGCAAATATTGTTCTAACAGATCAGTAGGAGGTACGGCAATAGAAGCAAGGCCAATAATTTCATCCTTACTAGGCAATTCTTTATCATGGGGTTGTCTACGAAATTTAGCAAAATTAAACTCATGAGACATATCTCCTAAGCCAATAGTAACAACATCCTTTTTGCAATCTATCCTAGCATTAACAGTATTCAAGAAGGGTCTACCAAATATAATGGGACAAAAGCTATCTTGTGGGGAACCAAGAACAAGAAAATCAGCGGGATATTTAACTTTCCCACACAAGACTTCAACATCTCTAACAATCCCAACTGGTGAAATAGTATCTCTATTGGCAAGCTTAATAGTGACATCGATATCTTCTAACTCAGCGGGTGTGATATCATGCATAATTTCTTCATATAAGGAATGAGGTATTGCACTAGCAGTAGCACCAATATCGCATAAACCATGATAACAATGGTCTCCTATTTTAACAGAAATAACAGGCATGCCTACAACAGGTCTATGTATCTTAGCATCTGGTGTAGCAATATTAGCAGCTTCATCACAGAAGTAAATAACATGCCCATCTATATTATCATCCAAGAGATCTTTAACCATAGCAATACTAGGTTCAACTTTAATTTGCTCAGGAGGTGTATGTGTTCTAGTATTACTCTTACGAACCACAGTTGAAGCTTTAGCATGATCCTTTATTCTAACAGGAAAAGGTGGTTTCTCAACATAAGTAGTAGGAACAATAGGATCATTATAAGTGATAGTCTTTTCTTCAACTGTAATAGGTGCAACTACTTTTACATCAATGGGAGGATTATATTTAAACCACTTCTCCTTAGGGAGATCAACGTGAGTAGCAAAAGATTCATAGAAAGAAGCTACTATCTCAGAGTCAAGTCCATATTTAGCGCTAAATCCACGAAAAGCATCGGTATCCATAAAAGATTTAACACAATCAAACTTTGGTGTCATACCTGACTCCTTACCATCGTCGAAACCCCAATCTTCAGAGTTGCATTTAATTATTTCCAATAAATCCCATTTGAATTCAGTAGTCTTCAGCATATAAGAACCAGCACAGGAAGTATCAAGCATGGTGCAATCATTGAGAGAAAGCCGAGCATAAAAGTTTTGAATAATCATTTCTCTTGAGAGCTCATGATTGGAGCATGAATATAACATTGACTTAAGCTCCCCCAAGCTTGAGCGACGCTTTCTCCTTCGTGAGGCCAGAAATTATATATGTAATTACGATCACCATGAACAAGATGCATAGGATAGAACTTCTGGTGAAATTCCAACTTCAATCGTTTATAGTTCCAAGATCCTGTATCATCACATAGCCTATACCATGTCAATGCATCTCCCTTCAAAGATAAAGGGAAGACCTTCCTTTTGACAACATCATCGGGTATACCTGCAAGATTAAATAATCCACAAACTTCATCCACATAGATAAGGTGTAAATCGGGATGCAATGTTCCATCTCCTGCAAAAGGATTAGCTAGCAGTTTCTCTATCATACCCGAAGGAATTTCAAAGTGAACATTTTCAGTAGGTTCAGTAGGTTGAGGAGCAACTCTTTCCTCTACTGGTCGGGGCAAAGATGCCCCGAACAAGCCCCTCAAAGGATTAGTTTCCATAGTAACAAGTGACAGAAAATGTCAGCACACTATATAAATGTTTCCTTACCAAGTTCCACTCACCAAAGGCGCTTCACTCCCCGGCAACGGCGCTAGAAAAGAGTCTTGATGACCCACAAGTATAGGGGATCTATCATAGTCCTTTCGATAAGTAAAGTGCCGAAACCAACGAGGAGCAGAAGGAAATGACAAGCGGTTTTCAGTGAGGTATTCTCTACAAGCACTGAAATTGTAGGTAACAGATAGTTTTGTGATAAGATAATTTGTAACGGGTAACAAGCAATGAAAGTAAATAAGGTGCAACAAGGTGGCCCAATCCTTTTTGTATCAAAGGACAAGCCTGGACAATTTCTTCTAATGAGAAAAGCGCTCCCAAGGACACATGGGAATTATCGTCAAGCTAGTTTTCATCACACTCATATGATTCACGTTCGTTACTTTGATAATTTGATATGTGGGTGGAACGGTGCTTGGGTACTGCCCTTTCTTGGACAAGCATCCCACTTATGATTAACCCCTATTGCAAGCATCCACAACTACAAAAGAAGTATTAAGGTAAACCTAACCATAGCATGAAACTAGTGGATCCAAATCAGCCCCTTAGGAAGCAACACATAAACTAGGGTTTAAGATTCTGTCACTCTAGCAACCCATCATCTACTTATTACTTCCCAATGCCTTCGTCTAGGCCCAAAAAATGGTGAAGTGTCATGTAGTCGACGTTCACATAACACCACTAGAGGAGAGACAACATACATCTCATCAAAATATCAAACGAATAGCAAATTCACATGACTACTAATAGCAAGACTTCACCCATGTCCTCAAGAACAAACGTAACTACTCATAAAGCATATTCATGTTCATGATCAGAGGAGTATTAATATGCATTAAGGATTTGAACATATGATCTTCCACCAAGTAAACCAATTAGCATCAACTACAAGGAGTAATCAACACTACTAGCAACCCACATGTACCAATTTGTGGTTTTGATACAAGATTGGATACAAGAGATGAACTAGGGTTTTGAGAGGAGATGGTGCTGGTGAAGATGTTGATGGAGATTGACCCCCTCCCGATGAGAGGATCATTGGTGATGGCGATGGAGATGATTTCCCCCTCCCGGAGGGAAGTTTCCTCGGCAGAACAGCTCCGCCGAAGCCCTAGATTGGTTCCGCCAAGGTTCCACCTCGTGGCGGCGGAGTTTCGTCCCGTAAGCTTGCTTATGATTTTTTCCAAGGTAAAAGCCTTCATATAGGAGAAGATGGGCACCGGAGGGCCACCAGGGGGCCCACGAGACAGTGGGGTGCGCCCAGTAGTGGGGGGAGCCCCCCACTCTCATGGCCAGGGTGTGGGCCCCCTCTGGTTCTTTCTTTGCTCAATTATTATTATTAATTCCAAAAATGACTTTCGTGGAGTTTCAGGACTTTTGGAGCTGTGCAGAATAGGTTTCCAATATTTGCTCCTTTTCCAGCCACAATCCCAGTTGCCGACATTCTCCCTCTTCATGATAAACCTTGTAAAATAAGAGAGAATAGCCATAAGTATTGTGACATAACGTGTAATAAAATCCCATAATGCAATAAATATCGATATAAAAGCATGATGCAAAATGGACGTATCATCATGCTGCCGGAACTCATCTACTTCTTTATCCGCCTTGCTGGATCAAGAAGGCGAGGACATCATCGAGCTAAATGTGTGCTAACATGGAGGTACCATACGTTCGGTACTTGATCGGGCGGATCGTGAAGGTGTACGACTACATCAACCGCGTTGATAAATACTTCCGCTTAACAGTCAATGAGGGTACGTAGACACACTCCCCGCTCTCATAGCTATGCATCTCCATGGATAGATCTTGCGTGTGTGTAGATTTTTTTTGTTTTCTATGCAACGTTCCCCAACAGAAACCTGATGGATCCCCTGCGTACTCGAAGATGTTAATATTTTGGAGAACTATGAATTCGAATGGTATGTGCTTATGCTACCCATAAAAAATTAGGTGCATGAAAATTTGTTTCGCAACAAATGATTCAGTTTTATATCCATGTCGACCCTCGACATGATGGTTGGGACCAAATGCCAAGTTCATACCGAAAGATCCTTAATAACAATACCTTGCAGACGAGCAGGTAGAACAAGTACCATTACCAAACTAACTTATAACCTTTTTAGTCCTGGACCTAGTGTTCGTCTGGTAGAAAATCTAGCAGACGACCAACTCGCACTCCTTCTCTTGCTCCAGGTCCCTGAGGCGGTACTAGTGCATCACCCAATTGGTCATCTATTGGTCGAAGTTCTTATTGGTCTGCAGCACCAGAACCTTTTTGCTGCCTGTCGGCCGGCCATTGACCATCACTGGCATGGTATTGTCGATCTTGTGCCACATCGTGTGCATGCCGCACTCCAACTGTACCTTGCGACATGTTCGCGTGCCCCTTTTGAATGCCCTGGAGTTGCGCTGGAAGAAATGCTTCCTTAGGCCAATCAGTGTGATACCTGTAGTATTGGCGAATACAAGTTTTAGGGTAGTTGGCATTTTTATAACATCTTTGGCATGTTGCAGTCACTTGCTTCACTTTTTATTTACTGTCAAATTGTAAATTGCTTCACTAAGCACTAGTGGAAAAATGTCTAGCCACAATTTCCATTTGTGGCGCGCCATTTTTCATCAACGCCAGCACTATTTTTTTTCAAATAGTGCTGGCATCTGCCAAATTGGTACGCCAACAATAAGTTGCTATTGCTAACGCTGGCAATACATCCTATGCCACTACTATGCGGGCCTAGTTTTCGTGACCAGTTGCAACATATTTCTGTCGTGCAATTTATAAACACGCCATAGATACTTTACATTGTGCTGTCGTGTCTCTGCCCGGAACGCCACACTAAGTTGTGCCTATATATAGATGTGTCGGCAGCCCCTTCTTTTCACATTCTTCACTTCCATTCTCCACAAAATTCTACTCCCTCTTAGTCAGCTGCTTTGGTGACAATGGACCCACCGGAGCTTGTCGAATTGGCACGAGCGGCCCGTTCGAGCCCACGCCAGTGTGGCTCGCAAGTTTGGGACTCTGTTGCCTTGGCCGAGCTCTCATCCGGCCCCGTTGGCTACAACATGCGCTCGCCACGGCCAATGCAGCCAGCCGTGTCTGGCGAATCATCCCACTGCAGTGCGAGGCCCATTCGATGATCTGGCAGCTATGCCACCATCGCCGAAGCTGCGAGGAATCGAGCGAGGGCACCTATGCCGCTTTTTTGCGGTTGTGGACGCCCTGTTGATAAGCATATGTAGCACACACAAAGTAATCCAAAGCGAGAGTTCTACATCTGCGGTAACCGTGGAAAGGTATGTAATATATATGACAAAAAATACCTTGATATTATGCTAATTTGCATAATTCGCATCATTAATATATATAC
>NC_041389.1:381113676-381125545 GCF_002162155.2 Triticum dicoccoides | reverse complement strand
CAAAATATTGCTACACATGGATATGGGTTGATCTCGTGCAGAAGTACATGAGCGAGTTGCTCGAGTACTCCATTGGTGAACTAATACAACAAATAGATGAGATGCAGCTGAAGACTAATGTGATGCGCGGCCAAATCCAAAAATTCAAGATGCTTCAATATGCTCTTTTAGCTGGTGTTATTCTTGGCCTCATTCACCCTGCTGGATCGGTGGCAGTTTTTTTCTCGGAGAATCATTACACTGATGATGTTCTTAGTCTAGATCAAGAGTGTGTAAACCGTAGTACTAGAAGTTATATATATGTGTGTTATTATTTTCATCCTTCAACTATTATGTATCTATGCTAGATTAATGAGATCGATCGATGTTGGAAAATAAAACAATAAAATAATAAACAATAGGAAAATAAAACAATAAAATAATTAATAAAAATAACAATACAATAAACAATAGGAAAATAAAATAATAAAAATAATAAACTAAACATCTATATAAATATAAAAAACAATATGTGTAAAAGATAGCAATGGCGTTGGCCTATTACCCCACGCCCCCTGCAGGAGATATTAATTAAATTACCCCTCCCCCCACCCCCCCGCAACACACACAACCGTCAATCCCCATTAAATCGCCATCGCCCCCATCGCCCTTGCCTCCCCTATGCTTGCACCGCCTCCACCTCCATCGAATCAGTCCCCGTCGTCGTCGCCTTCGCCTCCACCGCCGAAGTCCCCGCCCCTGTCGCCGTCGCCTCTGCATCCACCCTGGCCACCGCTACGTCCCCGTCCCCGTCGTTGTCACCTCCGCCCCCGTCCCTACTGCCGCCCCGGCCACGTCGCCCGCAACACCACCTCGCTGTCTACCGCCGCAGGTGAGTTCTACTTAGTGTAGTGTAATAGTAGTGTAGAAAATATCAAATTTTGTGTATACGAGTCACTACAAAAAATACACTTCCGTGATGATACATGTTTGTCACAGTAGGTCACATTTTTTGTCATGCATGTACATCCATGACGATTTTATGACAGAATTAAGATAGTCATACCTGTGCTACACTTCCATGATGATAAATCGCACGTCATGGAAGTGCTTTCGTTAAGGGTGACCAACACATGGCATCCACCATAATGGGTCGCCATTAAGCTATCGCGTTCGGTTTTGGATTCGATAACCCGCTAAAAGCCACGACCAATGGGGATTTTTCATGTGTAAATTTCTCATTGGCTAGAGGAACCACATGTCGGCTGAAAGATGGGACAGATGTCATCCACTCATTGGACAGAAGGTGCCTATGATACATCGACACATGGCATGGCCCAACAGAGGCCCATTCCGGTGAAAAGGCCGGCCATTTGACTTGGTCAAAAGGGAGCGGGCCGGCCCATGGAAAGCCTGTTAACGGCATGTTCGCATATAGCCCATTTACAGCCAGCGAAGTCACGGCCCGTTATGACCTATCCGAATTAGGCCCAGTAGCGTCATCTGGGCCATCCAATATGATTCCAGACCATTGTAACTTCCAGCCCATGTATGGCCCATGACATCTTTTTGCCCATATGAGGCCCTTTGTAACTCTTGGCCCATTAACGGCCCGTGGTGAAACTGGCCCATAATGAGAAGTGTATCGCTTTATACCCATTAACGACCCATTATTCTGTTGGGCCGTTTGCAGCCCGTGTTATCTTTAGGCCTTCACAGGGCCCATTTATTCTTGGGCTTATTTCCAGCATTCGGTTACTTACGACCCGTTACTGGCCTTTTCTGATTTGTGGGCCAAATTCAGCCCGTGGTTACAGTCGGCCCGTTTGTGGCCCGGTAATCCGTTGGGCTGTTTTCATACGTGATCAAATATGGTCGATTAATGATGGCTCGTTATGGTCGGCCCATGAACGGACGATTCCAACTCTAGCCCGTTTACGACCCATAATGTAGTCTGTTATTGGCCCATGTTTGGCCAATCGATCATACGGCCTGTAGAAGGCCCATTGATGCTACGACCCGTATAAGGCCCATTCCGGTAAAGGGCCCATTGTTTCTACGACCCGTAGAAGGCCCATTGTTTCTACAGCTCATAGGAGGCCCATGGTCATTACAGTAAATATGTAGCCCATGGTTATTGTGGCCTAATTTTAAAAACTAGGTTATTGCGGCCACTAGCAAACCACGAAAAAATAACTGCACTGACTACAAGCAAACAAATAAAGAAGACAACAAGGAAATAAATAAGCAAGCAACTTACGCTAGGCTATCACAACTATTACACACATTACATCCACTGGGCAACAAAGTTTGCCACCAGTACAAATATAGGGAACAAAGCAACATATTACATACACTGGTTGTCAAATTTGGCGACCGGGTCACTTGGCGGGATAAAACATGATGGATCTCCTCTCCTCTCTCCTCTCCTCTCCACCTGCTCTCCCACCACCCTAATAGAGATCTTCGCCGACATCTTCAATGGAGGGTCTTCTGCATTGGGACTTCAAACCCGGCCTAGCAGTCGCGGATCAGGTGCGTTGATGTTTTGGCTCTACGGTTTATTTCTCCCTCGGCCATGGTACCAAGGAGTTTTTCTTGGTCGTCTACTTTTCATCGGCTTCCTTCGTTCTATTGGAGGAATCAGTTGGTTTGGCGCTACAATGTTGCATCGGAGGCTTATCTTTGGGGCTCAATGTTCAAACCTAAGTGATCGGCGTTTTTGGTTTTTGGTGGTTCTAACAAAGTTGGTCATTTCATATACCACCTCAAAGATCGCATCTGGCCGGATTTCATATGTCACTTTCAGCTCTTTCGAGCCAGGGATCATGGCGTTGCTCACATTGACAACTTTTGGCACTCTGATGAGAATGCACATGAGATTGCTAGCCGTTCACCTATTGCTATCAGGTCTACTCTAGACTTTCTACGGCCTCATAGCCATTTGAATTTGGATTCTCTCCATACTCCGCATGGCATAGGGCCATCGTCGGCTCCGTCTGCCGGAATCCTTACTGCCGATGACCACCACATCCATTCCGGTCACCAATCTAAACTTTGGTAACTTGGTACAGACAGTTAATGGTCTTAATGGTCTTAATAGCAATTATGGCTCCCAATCTGCGGCCGGTATTTCCTTTGGGGATTTGGGTCGGCTTCATCAGCTTAATGAGCCGGCAGCATTTAAGGACAATCAACATTTATTACCAGATAAGTTTGTTTGGGCACAATTTCTTGTGACTTGGTGGGAGACCGACAAACCCCGAGTATTTTGAGATTTGAAGGCCAGTCTTTTAAGCAATCTTATTGGGATCCATTCCAAAATTCATGATCTACCATATTTTGGATCAACTTCGATTTGGGTACTCTATTGCGCATATTGCTACCATCTGGTCCCTCTCTTCCATACCGACACTGGAATATATCTACGAGCGGTTAAGAATTTGTGCAGTCTATGACATTGTGGGACATCTTTCAAATAATTGTCCGGGGAAACCTTGTGATAATTGCTTTGAGGCACCTTGTCAATGCACGACTTCCGATTAGGGAGTCCTTGGAGGCACTCAATCTGCTGACCGAACCCACCCTGAGATTGGCCCTTTGATCATTAGATCTTGCACAACATGCAACGCTACCAATCATTTTTATTATAATTGCCCGGGCCTAAAGTGGTGTTTATCGTGCGGTTGGCTGGGCCACTTCTCTGGAGATTGTTGGGGAGCCCAGGTTCTACACCTTAAATGGGCTCCCAAGCAGAAGCTTGGTCACCGTCCCATGAACCCCAGATCGATCCTTGCTACGAGGCCGCTTGGACAGAGTAACGATTTATTGCCGCCTGAAAGAATGGACAAATCAATTTCGACAGATTCTTTTCAAAATAATTTTGGCAACTTATCTCGGTATATCCCAGTCAATATCGACCAGAGGCATCCAATCAACCAGTGTGATTTTAATGACTCACTTTCCATCACCCACCCTGGTCCCTTGACTGGCGTAAGCACACCGGTGCCGTCCGATGCAGATCGTGTGGAGACCCTGGCCACGTGGCATCTTCTTGTTGGGTCAAGAGGAGGAAGGGCCGTCGCGTTTGGGTTCCCAAGAGGCAAAATACCCCTGCCGATACGCATTCCTCTCTGTCACCTGTCATTCCCTCTGTCTCTTCCCCCGCCCCTACACCGACCTCCCCCATGGCGAACTACCCCGTCAATGTCGCCCTGTACCTGCCACAGGGCATGACCATCGAGCTGGGGCCTAAAGATCAATTGGTCAGAGACGAGATGGTGGTCAGTCCGGTGCTCCGCTCCGCCGTGACTTCTTGGCCATTGTAGAGGTGAATCGCTTCGTCCCTGACCATCAGAAAGCTCTGCTTCGCCACACCATCGAAGGTTTGCTCCATGAGTCCAACTTTTCCCCCACTGAAGTTGACGATTATCCACTAGGGATTGGCATCTTTGGTTTTATGGATTTGGTTGTGAGAGATGCGGTAGTGGGCACGACATTTGAGCTAGATGAGGATGATGAAAACCAAGGCACCATTGTTTCTTTTGTTCCTCAAGATGCTGCTATCAATATGTGCCAAACTAGTTTTGGGCCTCAAGTGTGGTTGCTTTATATTGGTTTTCCGCATGATTATCAGACTTCTCATTACATCCATAAGTCTGTGGACAAATTTGGTGAGCTTATCACTTGGAATAATCCTAGAGGAGACATGAAGTTTGTTCTGATCAAAGCTCGTGTGCTTAGCTTGCGTCGGGTTCCCAAAAGCTTCGTTATGCATCAACTGGGTAGAGAGTGCCGCTGCTGGACGGTCTGTGTCACAATCATGCGCATCAATGACTGGAACGCACATATCTCGGATGTGCCGCCAGCTGACATGGATCCACCTCCTGCTGATGGAATCCCCCATCCTCTGTTCGGTGAAGGCCTCACTGCGGAGCAGATGTACCAAGCACAACTGCACAATTGGCTTGCTCAGAATGCTGCGCCAAACCAACCTGACGCTGCTCCACAACACAATGAGGCGCAAGGACATGATGTTCACTTCCAAGCTGGTTGGGGTGCTTGGCCACCTTCTCCACCGCCGGCTCTGTATAACTTTCAAGCATGGCTGACTACGGAAGGATTACAGGTTCAGGATGGGATTTTACCTGCAAACAATCTTCAGGATAGTCCAGGTACTGCTCGGAACAACTCTTTCTCTGCATATGACAGCTTAAATTCCAGTGCAACAATCTCGGACAGCTATATCTTGGTTCCCAACAACATCTTCCATGCTCTGACAGTTGGAGAAAGTTCTGCCACGCCTGAAAACAGTATTGTTCTTAGCCCGGCTCCCACTGCTGCCCTGGAAATTCATGTCTCTCTGTCAGCTGCTGGCCTATAGTTTGTATGACTGCACAGGGTGACACTGTCAATTCGATGCTGATTCATACAGGTTTCCCTATTGTCAGACTGAACTCTTTCCCCAGGTCTGCAATTATGCCCATTATTGCTGCATATGGCCCATGGAGCTCGAGTTTTCGTCTTAGAGAAGAAAGAGTGGAGTTTCATGTTGCCATTTCTGAGGAGGAGGGGAATTTCTCTATTACTGAAGCTACAAAAACTGTCACGCTGCATAACTCTGCTTTTACCACTTTGGAACAGTTGACCATGGATACGGTCTTCGCTTTACCTGAACCGATCATGGAGGCTGAATCTGACAATGTTCGCAGTGGCTCTACACTGACTTTTGTTCCTCCTCTGCTGCTCCCGGAGCAGGCCACTCCTCCTGACAATTCCATGGTGCAGCTTTTGGCCCCATTGTGCCGACTATCTCTGCTTGCCAGCCTGAACACGAGCTCTCTCTGGTTAGTCGTCATGGCAAAGCTCCTGTACCTGAATCTTCGGTCAATCTTCGTAGGAGTGCCCGCAAGAACAAGTATGATGGTTTTAAAGTGCCACCAATCACAGATACTAAGGTGAGAGCTTCCAAGGTGAAACCCAGGGTCATTCCTTCTGGTACAGCTGCTATCACTATAACTGAAGTCACGGAGGATGATGCTCTGCCACCTCCAACACCAATTCCAGTCATTCAGCATGTTGGCCATATCATGTGTGGAATTCCGGCTGATGAGCTCTCGGAGGAGGAACTCCTGGATAGCAAGGATGCAGGGCCATCTTCTGATGTTGCCTAAATCTTCTCTTTCTATTTTATGCCTCTTTTGGTTAGTTGGAATGTTCTGTGTTGGAATGTACGTGGGCTGAACTCTGAAGCCAAACAGTTATCGCTTTCTAATGCTATCAACTCTAGTGGTTGTGCGGTTATCTGCTTGCAGGAAACGAAGAAATCATCTTTTGATAATGCTTTTATTAAGTCATGTTGCCCACAACAATTTGATAAGTATGATTTTAGCCCCTCTAGAGGGGCTTCGGGCGGAATTGCCACAATATGGAACAGTGTTGTTTTCACAGCCACTGCTATGGCCTTTGAAGAATTTGGGCTCGTTACTCGCTTTCACTCCACCCAGTCAGCTCAATCCTGGACCCTAGTGAATGTTTATGGGCCTTGTCAAGGGGACCCTCGAAATAACTTCATTGCATGGCTATTTTCACTAGATATACCTGCTCATGAAGACTGGCTCCTGTGCGGGGATTTTAATTTCATTAGAGGGCCCGAGAATCATAACAAACCAGGTGGTCATTTTGGCGACATGATAACCTTTAATGATTTCATCAGATCTCAGGCTTTAATTGAATTGCCAATCAAGGGCAGAGCCTACACTTAGAGCAACATGCAAACTGATCCTCTCCTCGAGCAAATTGATTGGTTCTTCACTAGTAATCATTGGACCACCTCATACCCAAACACTATTGTTAAACCCCTCAGTAGGCCGGTCTCTGATCACATTCCTTGTGTCATCACTATTTAAACGAAGATACCACGCTCCAAGTTGTTCCGTTTTGAGTCGTATTGGATCCATCACCCAGGGTTTCTAGATATGGTCAAGAGGGCATGGGCCATATCTATTCACTCTACAAATATGACATCAAATTTGTGCAAAAAACTTAAGCACTTGCGGCATGAACTCAAGATCTGGAGCAAGAACATCTCCAAGTTATCCATTGCTATAGAGAACACTAATAAGGCCCTACTTGAAATTGATGGCTTGGAAAACAAGAGACCTCTCACAACACCCGAAGCCAATTTCAGAGGAATTCTCAAGAAACATTTACTCAGGCTTCTCTCATATCAATGACAATACTGGAAGAAGCATTGCACAATTTGTTGGGTCCAGTCCGGTGATGAAAATTCAAAAAAAATTCAAGAAATGACTTCTGAGAGATATCACAGAAACAATATACCCTCCCTCACCACTGATTCTGGTTATTGTGCGGAGGACCACACAAGCAAAGATGCCATCATTTTTCAGACCTTCAAGGATCGACTTGGCACTAAAACCAATCATGACATGAAGTTTGACTTGCTCAGACTCATCAAAAAAATTGATGGCCTTGATGAACTCACGGTACCCTTCACAGTGGATGAGATAGATCATGTGATCAAAATGATGCCGGCAGATCGTGCTCCGGGCACTGATGGATTTATGGGTATATTCCTTAAAACTTGCTGGGAGGTGATCAAAGAGGACTTTTACAAGCTTTGCAACCAGTTCTTTGAGGGTAATCTGAACCTAGAGAGCATTAATGAAGGCCTAATTACTCTCATTCCAAAAGTTAATGCACCTTCAACAATTAATGAGTACAGTCCGATCACTCTCCTTAATTGATGTCTCAAGGTAATAACTAAACTGCTGGCCAACCGACTACAACGAATCGTCCTCAAAATTGTGCACCGCAATCAATATGGTTTCCTCAAGGGGCATACGATCCAAGACTGTCTAGTCTGGGCCTTCAAATACATCTACCAATGCCAAGCCTCTAAGAAAGAAATTATACTACTTAAACTGGATTTTGCTAAAGCCTTCGACACCATTGATCATGATGCCATGATTGAGATCATGCGCAACATGGGCTTTAATGAAAACTGGCTTGGCTGGATTAAGTGTATATTTGCCTCGGGAAAGTCTACTGTCCTTCTTAATGGCGTACCTGGCCGACAGTTTCATTGCAAATGTGGTGTTCACCAAGGTGACCCTTTGTCCCCCCTCATTTTTGTCCTAGCCGCGGATCTGCTGCAAGCTGCAATTAATGATGCCTTCGCTAGAGATCTAATCAAGTTACCCTTCCCATGCACTACCCAAAATGACTACCCTATTATTCAATATACGGGTGACACGATCCTTGCAATGCCGGCTTGTCCCACCCAGGCTACAATCATCAAAGGCATTTTGTCCGATTATGCCACTTCTATTAGCTTAAAAATTAACTTCCACAAATCCACTCTTGTCCCGATCAACTATGATGAGACATTATGCAACAATCTGGCGCATATTTTTGGATGTGTTGTGGGAAAGATGCCATTTATGTACCTCGGCCTACCCATGGGGACTACTAAACCATCCATGCACGATCTCATGCCTCTGGTCTGTAGGCCGGAAAGGAGGTTATCTGCAACATTGAATATGATATCCTATGGTCGCAAGCTATCTCTGATCAACTCAGTTATTACTTCCCTGCTTATTTTCGCTATGTGCACACTCAAGCTACCAGCTGGAATTGTTGAACTTCTGGACAAAATAAGACGAAAATGTTTGTGGACAAAGAAAATGGATCAAGGTGACAAATGCAATTCCCTGGCTGCATGGGATATGGTCTGCAAGCCAAAAAGATGTGGTAGTCTCGGGGTGCTAAATCTGAAAATCCAGAATGAGGCCCTTCTACTCAAGTTTCTCCATAAGTTCTACAATCATTGCGATCAACCCTGGGTGGAGCTGATTTGGAACTCTTACTACACCTCCCGGATACCCCACGCATCTGATCTTTGTGGCTCCTTCCGGTGGCGTGACGTTTCAAAGCTAATGCCTATTTATAGAGGAATCACACAGGTGAGTGTGAACAATGGTACAACCACGCTCTTCTGGAAAGATTTGTGGTTGGCTGAGATATTAGCTGAAACCCACCCACAAGCCTTCTCTTTTGCAAAGGATGAAGACATCTTTGTTGCTGTGTTTCTTGGAACCACCAGCTTGCAAGAAACGTTTCACTTGCCTTTGTCTGCACAAGCCCACACGGAGACCAGAGAATTACAACACTTGACCTTGGACGTTCAGCTCGAAGATCAACTAATACATGATGAATGGATATACACTTGGGGTTCCAACTCCTACGCGGCCAACAAATTCTATGATTTCTACTTCAGAGATATCCAAGCTCATCCACAAACTCCTGGCTCTCTAGACTGAAAGAAGACCTAGCTCTCCTAACTTATAGGGTGGGAGAAAAGAATAAACCCTTCTTATTTTCCTTTTTGCAAACCTTGTAATAAAACCCTTAGGCTTCTCCACCCCCCTTCCACCCACAAAGTGGGATGGCTTTGTAACATTACACTCATGTACAGTGGCTGATTCATTTATTTAATTTGCAGTAGGAGCCTCTCCTACTATTTCAGTGGTTCAAAAAAAAATTTGGCGACCAGTGCAAATACACTCCGCAGCAAAACAAGTCTAGAACTGAAACCACTTCAGAAGATCTCAAGAAACAATATCCTGGGTACCCATAATGCTGGCAAGATGCTTAGCAAGCTTATTAACTTTCTCTTGTTTGGCGCTTAAATCCTCCAGCGCTTGCTGTTGCACCAGAAAGTATGCATCTGAATTCTGCAGGGACTTCCTCAGTCCTCCGGCTTCTTGCCACTACACAACTGATTGATGCTTTTCAGCTTGTAGCTGAGATTGAAGAAGCCGAAGTGATTCAGGCAGCGAGTTCGAAGAGCTTGTACAAGCGGTAGTGGCCAGTAACTCGAACACTGCATCAAGACAGGACTTTTGGGTTGTCTCACTGTCGTCAAGATAGTTTTTATCAGCTTTCTTGGAGACCAATAGGGATGTCTCGCTATCTTGAACCTTATCTTCATTACTTACTTTACCATTGCATAGCGGGGTACTCTTCTCCAATATTTCGTCCACATTGTAAAAAAGAAACAAGCAGACACATCATAGGTTTACCATGTTGTATATGAAACTCATTTTGCTAAATTAGTTCAGTAGTAAAGTGGACAGGATAACAACATGAAACAAACATATATCTATGTACCATGGTCACCATATGGTCTATATCATTCTAGTTTTTGTTGCCAAATCAAGATAGAGACACATTTCAAATAATATCTGTTTAAGATAAAGCAGAATAGACAAAATATAAGTGTGGGAAACTATAGAGCAATAACAACACTTGTAATGTGCATGACATAGAACATAACTATTTATTCAATTGAAACTGAAATCAACATAGAGCAAGTTACAACAACAAACCATTTAAAGAAATAGGTTTAAACATACCTGTTGCACCATTGGAGTTTCAATTCCATCCTTCAAATTTTAAAATAGTTAGTATGAGTAAATACAGTGATGCAAGAGCAACAGAGTATGAACCATAGCTACAGAACCTGACCTGAGAACAATTCTTCTTCTGCTTAAAGCGTAGAGTTGGGATTCAGAGTGGTGGTCCTCGTGCTTTGGGTACTGTAGTTCCCTTACTAACTGCTCATGTTTGGGTGCTCTGTGGTGGAGACAGTGCTATGTCAACTTGAACTGAGTTACTATCTGCTGCTGTGTAGGGGTTAGAAGGGGTGTAGCTGGTTCTCTGTCCAACTAGGTAGGGGCACAATCTGCGAGAGTCTAGGTTATGTGTGGTGGGGCTAGTTCTTGGGCAAGTACAACCATGGTTCTATCTGCATCGACTGGTAGCACTATATTTTCTGAAGACCGTGTTGTTACTCCCTTAGATACTGCCATCACCCTCTCCAATTCAAATGGTTGATAAACAAGAAATGTAATTGAATGTACATACATTGTATGATAGACAGGTGCAATGGATAGTGAGGAATAAAAGAGGGCATGAAATAATTCACATTTATGTTGTCTAACCAAACAGGATAGCATGACACAATTTCACATATATGATGGCTAACTAAACATGATAGCATGACACAATTTCACATATATGATGGCTAACTAAAAAGGATGGAAAGACAAATATGATGACTATGTAAACATGATGACATGATATAACTATATAATGTATTTATTAAATAGGTTGGCATGCAATAATTCACATACATGCCGCCTATATGATGTCTTTATCAAATGGGTTCGCATGCCAAAATTCAGATACATGTTGTCTATGTAAACATGATGGCATGATATAATTCAAATATATGATCTATATAATAAGCAAGTAAGCATATGGCAATCGCATATATGATGTGAAAACTAAGCAATGCAAGACAACATGCATGGCATGAGTAATATAACCCTACCAAGTTTGAGCATAGACCTCAGGGGGAAATAGGACTGGTCATCTGTCTCTGAATCCTCCTCTGAGGAGCTATCTATAACTAGCAAGATGTCTGCTTCAATAGGTAGCATTGTCTGCTCTGAATACCTTGTTTTCACTCCAGATACTTCCATCACCGCTTCAAATGGCTGATGCATAGAAAGAGTAGTTGAATATACAAACATTGTCGACAAATGGAACACATAATACAAAAAGGATAACATGATATAATTCACATATATGATGATTGGCTAAACAGCATGGCATTGCATAATTCACATATATAATGCCTTGCAACAAGATAGCATTGCATAATCCACATATATAATGTCTTGCAACAAGATGGCATTGCATAATTCACATATATGTTAATTAGACACTAAACAGGTGGCATTCACACAAAGCATGTCTAAACTAAGCAAATGACATAGCAATGCAAGACACCATACACATGATA
>NC_041389.1:381105028-381113278 GCF_002162155.2 Triticum dicoccoides | reverse complement strand
TGAATCCTCCTCCGAGGAGCTATCCGTAACCAGCGAGATATGTGCTTCGTCAGATAGCATAGTCTGCTCTGAAGACCATGTTTTCACTCCAGAATTTTCCATCACCGTGTCAAATGGCCGATGCACACGAAGAGTAGTTGAATGTATTAACATTGTTGGCAAATGTAATACGTAGTGAAAAAAGGATGGCATGATATAATTCACATATAAGATTACTGGCTAAGCAGGATGTCATTACAAAATTCACATACATGATGCCTGACTAAACAAGATGGTGTTGCATAATTCACATATACGATAAAGAAACTAAGTAGATGGCATTCACACAAAGCATGTCTAAACTAAGTAAATGACATATTTGATGTATAAAAAAAGCAATGCAAGGCACCATATGCATGATATTACCAACATCAGCATGCCAAGTTAGAGCCAAGACCTCAGGGGGTAAATAAGAGTGGTCTTCTCCTTCTGCATCCTCCTTAGAACAGTTGTCTTCCACTTGATTACAATCCGAAATGGATGGAGGGGGGCTGCATTTGCGCCCACCATGGAGCAACGTCTGCATGAAATTTTATTGCCACGCAAGGCTCGTCTCTTTTGCTCTACATGTTTACTTCCATTGTGTACAATAACTGGCATGCATAGGAATAAAACATAGTGAGATTATGTAAGGAGTGCATGCAGAAATCCAGAGTGATGGTAGCAACCTGGGGATAGACCCAAAACCAATGATAGTAGGCAGATAATGGCTTTAGTTAAAAAAATATAGATAATGGCTTCTTTACTGTATGTTTTCCACCCAACATGAAACTCATAGTAGGCAGCAGAGATTAACTAGATAGTAGATGGATACTATTGATTGCGGCCTCGATATGTACCCCACAACCATTTAATTACTCAAGTCTGAGCATTAGTTTGGAGCTAACTCAGAGTCTAATCGATGAACAGGATGATAAAGTAGCATGTAATATAAAGCGATGCATCACGTAAGCAGACACGAAAGAGTGCGACCTCTCCGTTGTGATGGAGGGTTTTGTCGTTGGAGCAACTCCGGTGAGTTGTACGACGCCGAGGCTGAAGCAGGACAGGAGAGACAACGTTAACCTGAGTGGAATTCTAATAGCATCTCCAATAGATGACGTAAAATACATAACCACAAAGTGCTAGATGTAAAATACATCAGCCGCTGATCTCTGGACTTAATTGTCGAAACTGAATTTAACTGTCGAAACTGAATTTTATTGTCGAAACTGAACGCGCTAGTAGCAGAAAAACAGTAGCAGTAGCAGCAACGCGTGTGAGAGCCGGGGCAGCTGGTCGTGTAGCAGCATCTCGGGTAGTAGTTGTAGGGGATGGGGCTCGAGCGAGAGCAGTATCTGTTGCTTGTGCAGTAGCAGCGTGTGCAAGAGTAGAGCAGCAGGCAGAGTCGACTGAATTTTTCATCTCTGGTCAGTCGATTTTCCAGCCGTTGGATCCGAAATCAAAGGCATGTAGTTCATCTTCAACCTCCACCCCCTGAGCCGCCAGCCACCACCAGCCAAACCACCTCGAAACCAGTCCCCACCGCCGGTCCACCATCGCCCCGGCCATCCCTCTTGCCCCCCTGCGCCGAGCTTTTTCTCCGGTGATTCCCACGCCACCACCCCACCACCGCCGGCGACCACCCCCCACCCTGAACCCTTAGATAGATAGTGGGGTACCTCTCCGGCGAGCCCCCTAAATATCGACTAACATAAAAGTCAATTCAGTCAATTGAAGTGTAGCTAAATCGGAGCAACAACGCAAGCAAGAGCAAGAGCAAGAGCAGCATCGCAAGCAAGAGTAAGAGCAAGACCAGCAAAACAAGCAAGAGCAAGAGTGAGAGCAGCAATGCGGGCAAGAGCAAGAGCAAGAGCATAGCAGGCAGGGGACTGAGAGCAAGAGCAGAGCAGGAGCGCAAGCGAGAGCCAAAGCAGCAGCAACTCCTACTGATGTGGACGTCACCGCTGAGGGAGCGACGCCATGGAGGAAGTGGCCGGTGACGCTGCCATGGATGGAGCCGCGCCATGTCGGCTCGGGACCGAGCACCGGCAGCACCGTGAGATCGGATGAAGAAGAAAATGCAACGATTAGTGTAGAACCTCTTTGGTGGCACCGATTAGGCCTCATCTTCATCCGAGGAGATGGTGGTGATGCTTCTCTTCCGGTGGTGCAGGTGAAGATGGCGGTGTGGGAATGGAGGTGGCGCAAAAGACGAGGGTAACATCGGGGCAACTCCTTGGAGGTGGATGACGGGGTGGCTGAACCGGCGGGACGACGAGATTGATGACGAATCCTCATCTAGTGCAGTGGATGAGGGACGTCGAGGTATTGCTGTGGATGACCTTGTCAGGGAAGAGGCTCCGGCTGGGTGGCGGACGGAGGAGGGTGTGGGGCTTCACGGGTTTTTGCAGCCTCGGTGTATGAATGGGTCAGCGGATGGTATGGGAGTGGGGACCATGGCTTAGGGACGCACTTGTAGGAAATGTGGGTAAGTTACGAAAGTACCCCCACCGTTTTGAGCTAGGTGGTTCTTTCAGTTCAGGGGTATCACGGCATTTCGTGTGTCGGGATTTCGCAGGAGGTGGGAGTTTCCGCGCGCGTTGTAGTTTTGGGATAGCAAGGCGCGGGTTGAGATGGAGGGAGTTTTCGGAGCACAACGAGACAAAGATATATCTTAAATATTTCGGGGTAACAAGGCGCGGATTGAAATTTGCCGACAAGCCTAACATGCACTGTACCAAATCAATTCGCACTTCCCTCAATGAAAAAACAAAAAGAAATCAATTTGCACCACAAAAGAGAGTCTAGTCCTGTGTACTGTACCAAATCAATTCGCACTACAAATTCCATTCAAAACTTCGAATTCATGTTATGTTCAATTAAAATATTTCGCTACGTGTATAATGCATGCAACATGCTACTCAAATGAACGTTTTAGTGCATTCCAAATGTATATACTAATATGAACTAAATTTGAATTCGTTTCTCTATTTGAATAAGATCTACAATCATGATTGTTGTCAGGTTAAACCATTTGAATTTGTTTCTCTATTTTAATACGACTTACAATCATCATTATTGTCAAGTTAAACCATCGTTTGTGTATTATCTTCACAACACACCACATGATTACTGTCAAGTCAGATATGAACTATGTGTACTATATGAACTCAAACTCGATTTTTTGAATCCACTTTATGTTGATTTCAAATCACAGTACATTTCAAGCTCTAGCTAGATCTTCATAATCTAAACCATGTCTCGTATGTATAATGAGTTTATCACATAATGTATGGTGCCCCACCCCTATGCCTACAAGTATTTAGATATGAGGTGCAAATGCCACACATTATCACAAATTCAAATAAAATGTGAAATTGTTCGATATATAGTATGGTTTAGATTGTTCGATATTTTGTTGTGAGCTGCAAGCGCCACACATTATCACAAATTCAAATAAAATGTGAGATTGTTCGATATATAGTATGGATTAGATTGTTCGATATTTAGCTGTGACTTGCCAACGCCACACATTATCACATCAAGGTATAACATATCCAAAACCACACCATGCGTATCACCGCTATATTCATGCATGCATATGTTTATAACACTGTGATCTCCTATTCAAATATACGAATCCACTTTCATATTGAATTATGATCTTTGTTAGTCTCTTACACCCACACAATCCTCTAACCTTTGTAGCTAGCACTAACTTTCTCTCGTGCATGCACACGCCCTTCTTGCCCTCCCCCTCCCTCAACATTCTATCCATCGCGCACATTTATTTTTTATTTAGGTCGTTCTCCCATGGTCTCCACAACTCCTTTCCGACACACACCGATCGTTAAACCTCTCCAGTGATGTCTGCCTACCACATACACATGCACCTTCCATCTCCTCCTTTTTGTGTCCATGCCTCATGTCTCTCATATGGTCCCAAACACGTGTAAACTCTCGCCCCTCGTTTCATCGGTCTCACAATCGCACACTCCTCCCCCTATCTAGCTAGTACACTACAAAAAAAGACACATCCGTGACATTTTGGGCCGAACGAATTTTTTTTCATGTCATGCTTATGACACTTCTATGACGATAATTGTGACAAAACCCGGTATCATCATAGATGTGGTGGGCTCCTACTTCTATGACAAAAAATCATGACAGAAAATGGACTTTTCATCCTGGGCGGGCTAGAGACACAGCTGCATGACATTCTTTGGGCCGTTCATGACGGAAAATAGCATGGTAGAAGCAAGGGCGAGGAAAATATCGGGGGGTTCCCGGTTACGGTGGGTGGTTGAAAGCACAAGTGCTCCCTAGGTGGTTTTGGTAATTAATGTCAACATATCTCTTGTTGGACTAACACTTTTATCTAGTATATTTCAGATAAGTTCAACAATGGAGTGGCATGGACTAAAGGATGTGGGAACTCCTTCAAGATGCTAAGGACAAAGGATTGGCTCAAGCTTCAAGCTCAAGACTCTTCATTTTACATTTTAGTGATCCAAGATCACATTGAGTCTATAGGTGTCACGCCCAATATGCGACCCTATCCAAAAGGAACTCGAAGGTCCCACCAAGGATAGACCCGCATATTGAAACACTTTTGCAAGGTGGATATCATTACATCAACATTACATAATAGGTATGGATACATACATAAGGCATACAATGCCACACGAATACAACATCACAATACATTAGAGCATCATCCGACTATGGATGAAACACAAACAGAAACTCAAATGACATCCACCCTGCTAGCCCAGGCTGCCGACCTGGAACCTATCCCCTGATCGAAGAAGAAGCAGAAGAAGAACTCCAAAACAAGCAAACATCGCTCTCGTGTCATGATCATCGTATAACCTGTACCTGCAACTGTTGTTGTAGTAATCTGTGAGCCATGAGGACTCAGCAATCCCATTACCATGGGTATCAAGACTAGCAAAGCTTAAAGGGAAAGGAAGGGGTAAAGTGGTGAGGTTGCAGCAGCGGCTAAGAGTATATGGGGGCTAACACACACAAATAAGAGCGAGAAGAGAAGCAAAGGAACGGTCGTGAAGCTAGCAATGATCAAGAGGTGATCCTGAACTCCTACTTACGTAAAACATGACCCAAAACCGTGTTCACTTCCCGGACTCCACCGAAAAGAGACCATCACGACTACACACATGGTTGATGCGTTTTAATTCGTATCTGGTGTCAAGTTATCTACAACCGGACATTAACAAATTCCCATCTGCCACATAACCGCGGGCATGACTTTTGAAAGTTTATACCCTGAAGGGGTGTCCCAACTTAGCCCATGATAAGCTCTCGTGATCAACGAAGGATATACCTTCTGCCAGGAAGACCCGATCAGACTCGGAATCCCGGTTTACAAGACATTTTGACAATGGTAAAACAAGACCAGCAAAGCCGCCCGATGCGCCGACAATCCCGATAGGAGTTGCACACATCTCGTTCTCAGGGCAACACCGGATGAGACATCCTACGAGTGAAACCAGACCTCGAGTTTCCCCGAGGGGGCCCCGTAGTATACTTGGTTCGGACCAGCACTTAGAGAAGCACTGGCTCGGGGGGGCTAAAATAAAGATGACCCTCGAGAGAGCGACTCCCAAGGGAAAAGTAGGTGGTGGTGAGGCAAATGGTAAAACCAAGGTTGGGCCTTGCTGGAGGAGTTTTATTCAAAGCGAACTGTCAAGGGGGTCCCATAAATCACCCGACCGCATAAGGAACGCAAAATCCGGAAACATAACACCGGTATGACGGAAACTAGGGAGGCAAGAGTGGAAGAAAACACCAGGCATAAGGCCGAATCTTCCACCCTTTACCAGTATATAGATGCATTAATAATATAAGAGATATTGTGATATCCCAACCAAAATCCTGTCCACCATGGAGCAATCTTCAACTTCACCTGCAACTAGCAACACTATAAGAGGGCTGAGCAAAGTGGTAACATAGCCAAGCAATGGTTTGCTAGGAAGGATGAAAAGGTTAGAGGCTGACATGGCAATTTGAGAGGCTTGAAGAGCAATTGATAGGTAGCGCAGCAAAGCGACAGAACGAAGCAACTAGCATAGCAATGATAGTAGTGAGATCCAGGGTAGCGATCATCTTGCCTGAAATCCCGCTAGGAAGAAGAACGAGTCCATGAAGAAGACGAACGGATGAAGCCGAACCAAGCGTAGACGAACGAATCCTCACGATCGCAACGAAACGGGAACTATCGAGAAGAAGCACACAACATAGTAAACACACCAAACATGAACAAGGCATGATGCACAACCAAACATGATGCATGACAAAGGCTACATGAAGCTACTCATGGTAAGAGATGATGCAAACAAGAGCAACACATTAAGGCAAGTTTAAATGAGGCCGGAAACAACATATAATAAATCCGGTAAGTCATCATATGCAAATTTCGAAATTGGTCCAGATCTGAATAAACCTTATGTTCAAGTTGATAAACATCAAGTTAATATGCAACAAGATGATCTACACGAGATTCTAGTCAAGTTACATATAAAGTTCATTTAATTCGGAGCTACGGCCTAAAAGATATGAGCAAAACAAGATAAACATGGCATTGATGCAAAATGCATACAAACATCAAGCAAACACCTCAAAACAAGGATTCAACATGATAATATGAAACTACATGCCAAATCAAGGAAGTTTCATATAAAGCACACTCAAAACGGAGCAACGGTTCAACACACACACATGAAACAAGTTTAAAGGACAAGCTGTCCAAAACAGCAACTAGGCATATTGCAAGCATCAAAACAACATGCTACAGCATCTCAACATAAGAAAAAAAAGGCATGGACATGATTTACAGGTAAGGCATAACTAAACATGAACACTGAGCTATCTCCATAAATCACTAGAACATGCTCCAAACCACATGGCAAGATTGCAAATAATAACAGTTTCAGACTTTGCAGAAATAACATCAGGTTGCAATGTTTAGAGCTATCAACCAACATGTTACAGGAACTTAAAATGGCAAACAAAGGCATGGCATGAACCTACTAATTGCATAGAACAAAAGTCCCTTACTAACCATGAGCCAAAAAGGATCAGAAGATATGATGGCACCCATGTAAACATAGCAAAAGATATGACAGATTCAAACATGGCAGGAACAACGATAAGTAGGCATGTTAGTGAGCTTGTTCCACTCACCACAGAGCAATACATGGCATGACAAGGTAACCAACAATAATAAGACATGTTTATGAAGCTAGGCATGGCAAGAACAAGTTCATAGGGTGCATGGATCACCAGCAAATCACATGGCAAAACTGAACTTAATGTTAACAGGCTGACTGCAACATTATTTAGCAAGTTTGGAGCAAGATTACAACAAGGTACAGCAGGCTATAAATATAACAAGGGGCATGGATTGATATAGAATGACATGTGTAACAATACATCCTTAGTGAACATCTCCAGATTATGCATAGAATTACTTGTAGCAGCAGGTTTACATAGCATCAGAATATAACAGAATCAGCCTAGCAAAACAGCAACAACAAGTACCCTACCTAAGAAGCTCGATGCACTCACTACAATACTCACAAAAATACATGGATTGCACCCCTGTAAAGATGGCATGGCATAGTTCAAAACTCTTGTAGACATCAAGCTCATAGGATGCACACACAAAATGCAACAAAAATGACAAATCATCAAGTTATAACTATTTCAGCAGATTAACATCATATAGCACTATTGCAATGATGATTAGGGCATCAAGATGAACTCAAACAAGCATGTCACAATGGAACAAAATGTAGAGCATCTCATGATGAACATTTTGATATATAGCACTCACAAAACGGACCAGCACACACGAAGTTATGGCATGTCAAAGTGGGCACCAGAATGCTGAAAAAAATCAGGGACCGTGAAAATCAACCTCTGGAAAAAGTCAACGGGACGAGGACGTGCGGGACGAGGAGATCCGAGCGTGGGGGAGGAGTTTGGTTGCAGGGACCGCTGGATGTCGTCCCGATCCACTGGATCCGACCGGCGACGTGTCTGGCGAGCGGCGCGGCGGCCGGAGGTGACGACGACGGAGGCCGGCGACGAGAAGGCGGAGGGAGGCGTCGGCGAGGCGGCAAGGCGCCGGCGGACGGGCGGTGGCACGGGGCTCCGGCGTGGAGCTCCGGCCCGGGGAAGAGGCCAGGCGGGGCGAGGGGCGGCACC
>NC_041389.1:380992617-381104735 GCF_002162155.2 Triticum dicoccoides | reverse complement strand
CGTGCCTCTGGTGCTGGCGGCAGATGCAAGGCGGCGGCACGGCTGCGGGTGCTGGCGGCGAGGGGCGGGCTCCCTCGGGCCCGGCGCGGCCCGGGGCGGGTCCGATCTGGGCCTCACGGGCCCCGGCGGCGGGAAGGAGAGAGAGAGGGCGCGGGGGGTGATGTGGCGGCGGAGGATTCATCGAGGGACAGCGGCGGACATGTCTGGCACCGGGCGGACGTGTCCGGCACGCGGAGGAAGAAGGGGGCTAGGGTTTCACTGCGAAATTTCGGAGGGGGAGGTCTATATATAGGTAGAGGGAGCTAGGAGGCTCCAAATGAGGTGCGGTTTTCGCCCACATGATCGTGATCGAACGACCGAGAGCATGGAGGGGAGTTAGCTGGGCTAGGTAGGCTGTGGGAAGAGGTGTTGGGCTGCAAAGAGAAGGGGGTTTTTACAGTTACCCGGTTAACCGTTGGAGTATCAAACGGACTCCAAATGGCATGAAACTTGACAGGCGGTCTACCGGTGGTGTACCAAGGCCGCCTGGCAAACCTCGGGCCATTCCGAGAAAGTTTAACACCCGCACATGAAAAGAGGCAAAATAGGGGCGTCGGGTGACATAGGAGTGCCGGATTGCAAAACGGACAACGGGGAAAATGCTCGGATGCATGAGGCGAACACGTATGCAATGCAATGCATATGATGACATGGCAAAATGCAACACGCAAACAAATGACATGGCAACAATGACGAATAACTGGCGGATACCAAGCGCATCGAATCCGGGGCGTTACAATAGGAAAAGCCAATACTATCAAGAAGGGATGAGGTGTTGCTTAATGAGTTTCTTGCTCCATAGTGCTTAGTGATATGCTCCAAAACCCTCAACTACTTTCCCACTTCCACACATATGTCCTAAACCTAAAGTCAAACTCGGCCCCACCGAGTTTAGATGTCTTAGCCACTGCCACAAAACCCTAGGCAAATCGGTCTCACCGATATGGGATTGTAATCTCTCTGTGTATGTCCATTACCAAAATCGGTCTCACCGAGTTTGAGCAATCGGTACTACCGAGATTACAATGCAAACTCTCTAGTCAACTTATTACCAAAATCGGTCCCACCGAGTTTGCCTGACCAACTCTCTGGTTAGCTAATTACCAAAATCGGTCTCACCGAGTTTGTGTAATCGGTCTCACCAAGATTACGTTATGCCCTAACCCTAACCATATCGGTCCTACCGAGTTGCATGTCGGTCCCACCGAAAATCCTAATGGTCACTAGGTTTACTAAATCGGCCCGACCGAGTTTCTTGATTCGGTCCCACCGAGATTGGTAAATTGTGTGTAACGGTTAGATTTTGTGTGGAGGCTATATATACCCCTCCACCTCCTCTTCATTCGTAGAGAGAGCCATCAGAACGAACCTACACTTCCAGCATCCTATTTCTGAGAGAGAACTACCTACTCATGTGTTGAGGTCAAGATATTCCATTCCTACCACATGAATCTTGATCTCTAGCCTTCCCCAAGTTGCTTTCCACTCAAATCTTCTTTCCACCAGATCCAAATCCTATGAGAGAGAGTTGAGTGTTGGGGAGACTATCATTTGAAGCACAAGAGCAAGGAGTTCATCATCAACGCACCATTTGTTACTTCTTGGAGAGTGGTGTCTCCTAGATTGGCTAGGTGTCACTTGGGAGCCTCCAACAAGATTGTGGAGTTGAACCAAGGAGTTTGTAAGGGCAAGGAGATCGCCTACTTCGTGAAGATCTACCGCTAGGGAGGCAAGTCCTTCGCGGGCGACGGCCATGGTGGGATAGACAAGGTTGCTTCTTCGTGAACCCTTCGTGGGTGGAGCCCTCCGTGGACTCGCGCAGCCATTACCCTCCGTGGGTTGAAGTCTCCATCAACGTGGATGTACGATAGCACCACCTATCGGAACCACGCCAAAAACACCCGTGTCTCCAATTGCGTTTGAATCCTCCAAAACCCTTCCCTTTACATTCTTGCAAGTTGCATGCTTTACATTCCGCTGATCATATACTCTTTGCATGCTTGCTTGCTATATGTTGTGAATGTTAAACTTGTGCCTAAACTCCACTTAAACTTAAAAAAGTTAAAAACTGCAACTTTGGTACTTAGTGTCTAATCACCCCCCTCTAGACACCTCTTCTCAAGGTCCTACAAGTGGTATCAGAGCATTGGTCTCCATTGCCTTGGTTTAATCACAAGTGGAGGAAGATGTATGAGTCTACTTTGGGGAGTCTTAGACATAGAGTGCCTATTCTTGATGGAGAGTATTTTCATGAGTGAAAAAATGAGATGCTTGTAATTTTCAATCAATATCATTTGAACAAGTACATTGCTAGCCCTTGTGTACCTCATGTTGATCCTATGCATCCTACTCTTGATGAGTCAATTGACATGATTAGGAATCTTAGAACTGTTAATATTATCACTAGAGGCTTGCCTAGAAACTTAATTTTAAACTTGCCTACTCTTGAGTGTGCCTACACTATATGGAAATTTCTTGAGGAACGCTTTCCAAATTATTCTTTGAAAAATCTAGATGAAATTCTCCATAAGTCTATTGCCTTGAGTAAGATGAATACTAGTGATCCTATGTTTGGTGATCGTCTATTTGAACTTACAAATCTTATGCGTGCCAAAGGAAATGTTGGAATTATTAGCGATATCATTTCCGAAGCTACTAGAATTCATAGAGGAGATTATTGTCAAACTCACTCTAACGAATCACCCTCTCTAGGATTTGATCCACCACATGACAATGTTGAACATGGATACTATGATGAGGATGATGATAGTGACTTCGATCTTGATGATGCAATGAGACACTTTGGTCTTATGGCAAATCTTCGGGGATATATGTCAGGAGGAAAGGAATGGGTTCTTGATAGTGTATGTACCGATCACATGACCGGAGATAAAGACATATTTCGTGAGCTTGCTGAAAATGATAGTCCTCGAAAGTATGTTACTTTCGGTGACAACTCAAAGGGTAAGGTGGTTGGCCTCGGTAAGCTGGCCATATCACATGATAGCTCCATACAAAATGTTATGCTCATTGAATCTCTTGGTTACAACTTACTTTCAGCATCTAGACTTGCTGATTTCGGTTTCAATGTCCTATTTACTGAAGTAGATTGCCAAGTGTTTCGTCGAGACAAACATAAAATGGTCTTTACCGGTATACGTAGAGGTGATCTATACATTGTTGATTTCACTAAAAAGGCTCAACCTAAAACTTGCTTCATTGCTAAATCCTCAAAAGGTTGGTTATGGCATAGACGACTAGGTCATGTTGGTATGCGAAACCTTGACAAGCTTATTAAAGGGAATCATATCCTTGGTGTCACCGATGTCATATTTGATAAGGATAGACTTTGCAGTTCTTGTCAAGGAGGTAAACAGGTTGGAGGAAGGTATCCCGTGAAGAACATCATGACCACAAGGAGGCCACTCGAGCTACTTCACATGGATCTCTTTGGTCCCAACTCTTACAAGAGTCTCGGTGGAAATTCTTTTGGTCTAGTTATAGTTGATGATTTTTCAAGATCTACGTGGGTGTTCTTTCTTGATGATAAATCACAGGTCCCAAAGATCTTCGAAAACTTCACTAGGAAGGCCGAAAATCAATTTGAAGTGAATCAAGAAGGTTCGCAGCGACAATGGAACAGAGTTCAAGAACGCAAATGTGGACACCTTTCTTGACGAAGACGGGATTTCACACAAGTTCTCGGCTACGTACACACCTCAACAAAATGGAGTTGTTGAGAGGAAGAATCAGATGCTCATCGAAATGGCGAGAACGATGCTTGATGAGTACAAGACACCGAATCACTTTTGGGCGGAAGCGGTTGAGACAGCTTGTCATGCAACAAATCGCTTGTATCTTCACAAGCTACTCGGCAAGACGGCATACGAGCTCCTCACCGGTAACAAACCCCAAGTTGGATACTTTCGAGTATTCGGCTCAAAGTGCTACATTCTTGATAAGCATCGTTGTTCTAAATTTGCTCCTAAGTCTCATGAAGGTTTCCTACTAGGTCATGGCTCAAACTCTCACACTCACCGTGTCTACAATGATTTCACCCAAAAGGTTGAAGAGACGGTAGATGTGAAGTTTGATGAATCTAACGGCTCACAAGTAGAGCAATTGCCAATTGATGTAGGAGACAAAGATCCTTCGGAAGCAATCCAAGAGTTGTCTATTGGGAAGGTCCGTCCAACGGAAGTGAAGGAGAGTACCTCGTCCATCCAAGTGGAAGCTTCTACTTCACGACAAGGTGAACCAAGAGTTGATACAGAAGCATCCACAAGTGGGACACACCAAGATGAAGAAAAGAAGGAAGTGCAACAAGATGAACGTCAACAACCTCCTTCTCCACCACGACAAGAAGACGACAACGCCAACAATGAAGAAGGCCAAGAAGAAGAACAAGATGAAGGAGAAGTTCAACCAAGAACCAAGCAAAAGCTTTCACGAGTTCGAGCAAGAATTGCTAAAGACCATCCTGTCGAGCAAATCTACAATGATATTCAAACCGGGAGAATCACTCGCTCTAAAACTCATTTAGCTAACTTTTGTGAAAACTATTCTTTCATCTCTAGCATTGAACCCATGAAGGTCGAAGAAGCATTGGAAGATCCAGATTGGATAAATGCTATGCATGAAGAGCTACACAACTTTGAGAGGAACCAAGTTTGGACATTGGTTGAGAAGCCCGACAACAACCATAACATCATCGGTACCAAATGGGTGTTTCGCAGCAAGCAAGATGAAGATGGACAAGTAGTTCGCAACAAAGCACATCTCCTCGCCCAAGGCTACACACAAGTCGAAGGTATGGACTATGGTGAGACTTATGCTCCCGTTGCTAGACTTGAGTCCATTCGCATCCTACTTGCCTATGCTAATCATCATGATATCACCTTGTACCAAATGGACATTAAAAGTGCTTTTCTAAATGGTGAAATTGAGGAGGAAGTTTACGTTAAGCAACCTCCCGGCTTTGTCAATCCTAAGAAACCGAATCATGTTTACAAATTTCACAAAGCTCTTTATGGTCTTAAACAAGCTCCTAGAGCTTGGTATAAATGCTTGACCAAGTTTCTCATTGAAAAAGGTTTTGAAATTGGGAAAATTGATTCCACACTTTTTACTAAAAGGGTTAATGGAGAACTATTTGTGTGCCAAATCTATGTTGATGATATTATATTTGGTTCAACTAACCCTCATTTTAGTGAAAAGTTTGGGAAGCTAATGTCGGAGAAGTTTGAGATGTCAATGATGAGTGAACTCAAATTCTTTCTTGGTTTGTAAATCAAGCAAACTAAGGAAGGTACTTTTGTATCTCAAACGAAGTACACTAAGGACTTATTCAAGAAGTTCAATATGCAAGAATGCAAAGGTATGTCTACACCCATGCCTACTAGTGGACATCTTGACTTGACCAAAGATGGTGAACCGGTTGATCAAAAGGTTTATCGCTCTATGATTGGTTCATTATTATATCTATGTGCTTCACGTCCCGATATCATGCTAAGTGTGTGCACGTGTGCTCGATATCAAGCTACTCCTAAAGAATGTCATCTTAAGGCCGTGAAAAGGATAGTGAGATACTTAATTCATACACCAAATTTTGGCATTTGGTATCCTAAGAGGGCCTTGTTCGATCTTGTTGGTTACTCCGACTCGGACTATGCCGGAGACAAGGTTGATAGAAAGTCCACTTCGGGTACTTGTCAATTTCTTGATAGATCTCTTGTGTCTTGGTCTTCCAAGAAACAAAACTCGGTATCCTTATCCACCGCCGAAGCGGAATACATTGCCGCTGGTTCATGTTGTGCTCAGTTACTTTGGATGACCCAAACTCTTAAAGATTATGGGATATATGTGAAACATGTTCCATTGCTTTGTGACAATGAAAGTGCTATCAAAATTGGTCATAATCCCGTACAACATTCTCAAACTAAGCATATTGAAGTTCGTCATCATTTCATTCGAGATCATGTTGCTAAGGGTGACATTGATCTTAAGCATGTTCGCACCGAAAAGCAATTAGCGGATATATTCACTAAACCTCTTGATGAGAAAGTGTTTTGCAGGTTGAGAGGATAATTGAACATCATTGATGCTTCAAACTTGGAGTAGAAACTCCATTGAATACATGCAAGACATGAGCTTATGACTAATCCTTGATTTTTTAATCTAATGTCTTTGATATATTTGTATCTTGCATGTTATCTAACCCATGTAGGTACTTGGTTGAATCTAATCCCATGAGGTTGTAACCTACTCATATCTTGAGCAATCTCTACATCACCAAGTCTCTACACAAAGGTGGTTGAAGACAAGGAAGCACGAAATCATTCAAACATATCCTTTGACAAATTCTATGTTGAGCTTCATGATTGTCATTTTTGGATACACAAGTGCTCTTCCTTGCAAGAACTAACCCATGTAGGTAGATGGACTCAAATTCCAAGTGGTACTCCCAACTCTTGATGAGCTACATCAACCTTGAGCAACCCACATAAGTTCAACTACATGGTCAACACCACCAATCAAGGTATGTTATTCCATCTTAGAGAAGCTTTACTCCAAGTCATGAGCTAAAGTAACTCGACAAGATGTGAATACATCAAGATGCTTAAATGAAAAATGGCAACCCCATTTTGAGCTTAAATGATGAGTATGACCTATGATCAAGTGATCTCACTTGACTCCTAAGTCAATATACTCTAACATAGGTGACTTTGTCGCCGACCATCTCTAGATGAAGTTCTCTTGTGTCCTCTTCTGTGTTTTTGCATTCGTCTCATGCATATTTGTTTCCACTTCATCTAGATTTCTTTCTTTTCTGTTTGTTCTGCATTTTCTGCATCCAATTCATTGCATATCATTCAGTAAATCCCTTGCAAATCTTTGTGAGATCCTACTAGTCTAGTGAGCTGAGGTGACAAGTGTTTTCTCTGTGATGAACTCGGTTTCACCAATTTGTTGTTTTCGGTCCAACCGAATCCTTTCGGTACAACCGAAGCATACCACTCGGTGCCACCAATTTCACAACAGGAAAAACAGTTTGCCACTTATTTTGTGTTTCTTCTGATCCAGCTCCACTCAATGAATCTTGTCCTATACAAGCATCACAATTTTATCCAGTGCTTTGTGTTGATACTCAAGGACCAAACCCATTCACAACAAATTCCAGAAGACCCTTCTTGGAAATTGATGTCAAAGGGGGAGAGAGAGATCACATCGAAGCTTATCACTTAGAGAGATCACATCAGAGAGGGATAGTATCACCTCCTCAGGGGGAGAAAGAGATCTCCAGGGGGAGAGAATACTCAAGTATAAAGTATTTCTCAAGGATCCCAGATGCTTGGTGTTCAAGAGGAGAGATGCCACATGTCTTATTGAGGGGAGAAGACATGTTCATATGTGCTTATTTGCATTAGTTTGCATTAGCTCTATTCATTTATATCTTTCAGCTCTGATTTTTTGTTCCCTATCTTCTCCCAGTATCCCATCCTAGATTAAGGGGGATCAAGGCATCTAAGGGAAAGAAATCATCAAATTCATTGCATATCTTTACTCTTAGGGACATGTCTAATCCAATGTGGTACTTAGTACTCACTCTCTACATGTCATCCCAGTCTTGGTATTCTTGTGGTTTCTTCTATTTGCTCTGGCTAGTAGATGTATCTGTGTTATCTAACCTTGTTTACGCAGGTTCATTCCACCCTAAGCCAACCCAAGACTACAAGGTAAGTATATGCATTAAAATCATGTGTATGAGGAATTCTTGCTGATGTGCATACTGTTTGCAAGAAGGACTCATGGGCATGAAGGTATTTTCTTTAAATATTCTTTGCTCTGATACATATGGCCAAGATACATGTAACACTTTGCCTACTCTGTCATGGTTATGCTCTCACATGCTTCTATATTCCATATTCACATGATTGCATATATGTAGAGGGAGCCTATGCTTGTTACATGTCTTTCCAAAGCTTTACTTGCTATTCTTTATATCTTTATCTAAAGCTTTGATGTATGTTGTCATCAATTACCAAAAAAGGGGGAGATTGAAAGCACAAGTGCTCCCTAGGTGGTTTTGGTAATTAATGTCAACATATCTCTTGTTGGACTAACACTTTTATCTAGTATATTTCAGATAAGTTCAAAAATGGAGTGGCATGGACTAAAGGATGTGGGAACTCCTTCAAGATGCTAAGGACAAAGGATTGGCTCAAGCTTCAAGCTCAAGACTCTTCATTTTACATTTTAGTGATCCAAGATCACATTGAGTCTATAGGAAAAGACAATACTATCAAGAAGGGATGAGGTGTTGCTTAATGAGTTTCTTGCTCCATAGTGCTTAGTGATATGCTCCAAAACCCTCAACTACTTTCCCACTTCCACACATATGTCCTAAACCTAAAGTCAAACTCGGCCCCACCGATTCTTTCTATCTGGCGCCACCGAGTTTAGATGTCTTAGCCACTGCCACAAACCCTAGGAAAATCGGTCTCACCGATAGGGATCTCGGTCTCACCGAGATGGGATTGTAATCTCTCTGTGTATGTCCATTACCAAAATTGGTCTCACCGAGTTTGAGCAATCGGTACTACCGAGATTACAATGCAAACTCTCTGATCAACTTATTACCAAAATCGGTCCCACCGAGTTTGAGTAATCGGTCCCACCGAGTTTTCCTGACCAACTCTCTGGTTAGCTAATTACCAAAATCGGTCTCACCGAGTTTGTGTAATCGGTCTCACCAAGATTACATTATGCCCTAACCCTAACCATATCGGTCCTACCGAGTTGCATGTCGGTCCCACCGGAAATCCTAATGGTCACTAGGTTTACTAAATCGGTCCGACCGAGTTTCTTGATTAGGTCCAACGAGATTGGTAAATTGTGTGGAACGGCTAGATTTTGTGTGGAGGCTATATATACCCCTCCACCCCCTCTTCATTCGTAGAGAGAGCCATCAGAACGAACCTACACTTCTAGCATCCTATTTCTGAGAGAGAACTACCTACTCATGTGTTGAGGTCAAGATATTCCATTCCTACCATATGAATCTTGATCTCTAGCCTTCCCCAAGTTGCTTTCCACTCAAATCTTCTTTCCACCAGATCCAAATCCTATGAGAGAGAGTTGAGTGTTGGGGAGACTATCATTTGAAGCACAAGAGCAAGGAGTTCATCATCAACGCACCATTTGTTACTTCTTGGAGAGTGGTGTCTCCTAGATTGGCTAGGTGTCACTTGGGAGCCTCCGACAAGATTGTGGAGTTGAACCAAGGAGTTTGTAAGGGCAAGGAGATCGCCTACTTTGTGAAGATCTACCGCTAGTGAGGCAAGTCCTTCGTGGGCGACGGCCATGGTGGGATAGACAAGGTTGCTTCTTAGTGGACCCTTCATGGGTGGAGCCCTCCGTGGACTCGCGCAGCCGATACCCTTCGTGGGTTGAAGTCTCTATCAATGTGGATGTACGATAGCACCACCTACCGGAACCACGCCAAAAACATCCGTGTCTCCAATTGCATTTGAATCCTCCAAAACCCTTCCCTTTACATTCTTGCAAGTTGCATGCTTTACATTCCGCTGCTCATATACTCTTTGCATGCTTGCTTGCTATATGTTGTGAATGTTAAACTTGTGCCTAAACTCCACTTAAACTTAAAGAAGTTAAAAACTGCAACTTTGGTACTTAGTGTCTAATCACCCCCCTCTAGACACCTCTTCTCAAGGTCCTACAGTGGTCGGGGGCCGAGCGATGCGCGTTTCTCTCGTACATGTACGCGCATGGGTGCGAGGCGTTGGGCTCTAACTGAACCCGAGCGAGGCGTCGCCTAACTGAACCCGAGCAATTGCACTGCATGCTACACATTACTGAACTTGAGTGATCGAGTGATTCCTTTGCTACTGCTACTAACTGAAGCCGATTGATGCTGCCTTTGGATGAACAGTGAGCGTTGCTGGGGGAGTGGGGTTGGATGAATAGTTCTTGGTGGGGTTGGATGAACAGGACCCCGTGGTGTTGCCGCTGGATGAACAGGACCCCGATCGATCGAGCCGGTTGGGTGTGGATGAACAGGACCTCGTGGAGGGTTGGATGAACAGGACCCCGTGGAGGGAAGGTTAAACAATAGCCGGTGGAGGGCTGGTTGAACAGTAGCCGGTGGAGGGCTGGATGAACAGTATCCCGTGGAGGGATGGTTGAACAGGACCCCATGGAGAGGGCTGGTTGAATAGTAGCTGGTGGAGGAGCGCGCGGTGGAGGCTAGATGAACAGGAGCCCGTGGATGAACAGTTGCAGGTGGAGGCTAGAGGAGGTCGATGGTGGATGAATAGTAGCCCATGGAGGCTGGAGGAGGTCGACGGTGAAGATGAACAGTATCCCGTGGAGTCCCGTTTTGCGGTACGCCACACCCCTCCTGATGAACAGGACCCCTGTTTCGGTCGTAGCGCTCCAACACAAGTCCATTTCCTCTGTTTTGCGGTCCACCACACCCCTCCTGATCAACAAGACCCCGTTTCGATAGTGGGAGGTCCAACAGAAGTCTGTTTTCTCTGTTTTGTGGTAAGCCAGACCCCTTCCGATGAACAGGATCCTGTTTCGACCGTGGCCGGTCGAACACAAGGCCATTTCCTCCGTTCTGCGGTACGGCAGGCCTTGTTTCCATCGGCTATTCCGTCCAGGCCCTCCCGATGAACACGGCGATGCATTTCGTTCCGACCCAGCCGTTTGGCTTCCCATGAACACGACGACGACATAGTTTCTCCGTTCTGACCCAGCCATGTACACGAGCCCTGGTCATCCGTATGCGCGAGTAGGCGTTCGAGACCCTGCCTGTATGTACGTACATGGCCGTATTTACTTTCTTGCACCCTGGCTGTTGGGGATATTACCACTGGGCGTAAACCGGCTTACTTGGGCCGGGTTAACGTCATAGTGGTATAAGCAGGTGAAGGCCCAAGGCCTATAGTCGGTTTAGAATCTGTATCAGTAAAACCGACCTGATGAATAGCTTGTATTGTAAGTTAGGAATAGAGAGATACCGACCGGGATACGAATATGAACCGGCTGGGACTCTATGGACCGACGGGCGTCACCCGTGTATATAAGGGGACGACCCGGCGGCGTTTCAGGGGACAACCACAACTCAAGTGTTGCTGAGCCGTTCCGGACGGAAGCCAGGCAAGGGACTTTCGTTATCAGGAGATGTATCCTTGCAATAAAACCAAGTTACGTTCCATTCCTTGGGGTGAGTATGGAGTTTGACGTGAGGGTAGGTGATTTCTTTCCTCTTCTGAATGGCCATACCGCCCAGTTCGGTATTAGGGCCGT
Source organism: Triticum dicoccoides (assembly GCF_002162155.2). Lineage (NCBI taxonomy): Eukaryota > Viridiplantae > Streptophyta > Magnoliopsida > Poales > Poaceae > Triticum > Triticum dicoccoides. The sequence continues at coordinate 381,093,362 of NC_041389.1, read as the reverse complement.
CAGTGAATTCAGTACGACGGTTCATATGAAAGAGGTCTCTGAATAACTCAACGGAAGGCTCCTCTTGAAGGTATGCCTCAGAAAGTACTTGAAAGTGACATAGGTTGGTGACGGAGTTGGGGCCAATATCCTGTGGACGGAGTTGAAAGTTGGCTAACACGTCCCGATAAAATTTGGAGCCGGGCGGTTTAAAGCCCCGGGCCATATGATCTGTGAAGACCACGACCTCTCCTTCCTGGGGTGTAGGAGGACATTCATCTCCAGGAACCCTCCAATGAATTGTGTCTTTGCTATCCAAAGCACCAATCAGGACTAGGTCGTTCAGCTGTGATTCTGTGACACGGGAGGGAACCCAATTGCACTCGTACACTTGTTTGGCCATGACAAGATCTACAAGGAATAAATGATTCGGTTCAAGCATATGCCGGATAAAACGGTGGTGATCTAATTACGGTAAACCGGAGGCAGTACCATAAACCGGTCTTCTACAACGCAGCATCAGATGGATTCTGGCGGTTCAACCAGGGGACTAATGACATATATACTGGTCTAGCTATTTTTTCTCTATGGTGAAGTTAAACCACCTGGCCTAAGTATCGGAAGCAATCGAAACTATGGATAACTAGTTATGCAGAAACAAGTTTCACAAAGTTATGTTACAGCCACGGATCTACAGCAAGCTCATATAAAAAAATAAACAGGAAGTATTTTGAAGACTAAGATGGAAACAGAAGTGAACCATTGAGTGGATAGATGCGGGAGATCTATAAGTCTGGATGAGAAATGGTAAGCGGATGCTAAAGGGATCGCTACTAAACACAGCAAGAGTTCATGGATGTATTCAAGATCAGAGAGCAGCTATGAACGCGCGATGAACATAGCAGGAACATGGAACCCTAAGAATAGATCTAGGTTAAGAGGGAGAGAGAACTTACCAGGAACGGAGAGGGTGCGGAAAGACGCCGCGACACTCTGGTACGTGCAGGTTGATGCAGCGGCCTGAGACGAGGCAGAGGTCGACGGTGGTGGCGGAGCTCCAAGGCCGGCGACGTAAGGAAGAAGAAGAAGAAGGGACGAAGGGGAAGAAGAAGGAAATGACCCTTCGGTCTTATTTATAAGGCAACTGAGCTAGGTCGAACGCGCGAATCCAGGAGCTGTCATTAAGAGGGCGTTATGAATTTCATAATGACGTCATGCCGGTTTACAGTGACCAAAAATGATGACGACATGGAGACTTGCCAAGTAACAGAAGACACCCAAGACGCAAGATGGTGTGAAGGATTGACATGAACCAGTTGAAATCAATATGGGGCCTAATATTGGGGATATTACCACTGGGCGTAAACCGGCTTACTTGGGCCGGGTTAACGTCATAGTGGTATAAGCAGGTGAAGGCCCAAGGCCTATAGTCGGTTTAGAATCTGTATCAGTAAAACCGACCTGATGAATAGCTTGTATTGTAAGTTAGGAATAGAGAGATACCGACCGGGATACGAATATGAACCGGCTGGGACTCTATGGACCGACGGGCGTCACCCGTGTATATAAGGGGACGACCCGGCGGCGTTTCAGGGGACAACCACAACTCGGGCCTAGGCGAAGCTTGTTTGCTCCCTACCCATCGAGACCACATCAATTCTATCACAACTAGACGTAGGCTTTTACCTTCATCGAAGGGGCCGAACTAGTATAAACCCACGTGTCTTTGTGTCCGCTTTAACCCCTTCAAGTAAGCTCGTAGCGATGGCTCCACGACTAAGTCCTTTCGCTAGGACATCTGCCGTGACAAATCCACGACAGTTGGCGCCCACCGTGGGGCTATCGCACGATGGTTTGGCGATCTTGGAGGGCAAGCTCAAAGGACTCGAAGGCTATGTTGTGGGCCGGATGACCAAGAGTCGTCGGGGCAGGATCTACATCGATGATGCAGGATGGGGTCCGGAGGCCGATTCAATTGAGTATGGTTACCGGGTCCCCTTTGGCAGCGTACACATCTTCATCGGCAAGATCGGTGAGCCTGGGCCTGAGCCGGACATCTACACCAACCCCGTCGAGACGGCTCAGCGTGCAAGCTTTACTCAGGTTAAACCGGCCATGAAGCGTGCCTTCGTTGGAGTCATCTATGGAGGAGGGCATGAGGACGAATCAGAGCGCGATAGCGAGACTGTCGTCTATTCTGGCGACGAGTCCTCGACCGGAGAGACCGAGTCGCTATACCGGATGCAAGACGATCAAGTTAGGGGTTGTTCCGATGGCGACAGTATTCCGGACCCCCCAGGCCAGATCAACCGGGTTGGAATATTCATGGCTGGCACCCAGGCGGCAAATTATTCTTCGACTGCCGCAACAATGCTCTCCGGATCCGCAGCGGCAGCGGCAGCAGGGGCAGGAGGTCTTGTGCGCCCGCCGGTTCAAGTTCTATCTGATCTGTTTGACGCACTGGCCGCGCTTATGGCAGAGGATGACCCGGCGAATCAAGATGCTCATAATGCAGAAATCGCGAAGGTGAGAGAGCAGATCGTGCAAGCCAAAGCGGATCTGGCAGCAGAAAAAGACCGGATGGCCACAGAGCGGGCCGCTTTGGACGCACAGGCCTATAAACTCATGCTTGACCAGAATGCATCACAGGAGGTTTTAAAGCGAAAGCACAGATCACGCCTGCCGCTAGGGTTTGACCCCCGAAATCTCTTTCACACTCCGGGAGCTGGACCCAGTAATCCACCACAGTACCAGGAGACAAATCGGATTGAGGCGCCAGGGCCAGGAGCGACGGTCCAACCTCGCCTGATGGAGCCCCCTCAACAAAATATTGCGATGCCTCCACCGGTGCAGACGCCCCCGGGTCATTATTCGAATCCTATGGACAACCTTGTTGAGGCCGCAGCACGGTTAGAGGCCATCCCGGTCGAAGGGGATTCTCCGCAAGCAGTAGAAACGCGCCGGGTTAAGGAGCTTGTCCGGACCGCGCTGATGCAGCAGGAGGCATACTCATACAGCCGTGATCGGATTCATTATACGCCCCGTCCGAGCCGGAGTTACAGCAGGCGCATAGATGAACCGGCCATATCAAGCAACGCGCACGACCGTGAAGCGGCCCGTGGTGATGACCCGACGGGTGGTGCTGTCGATGCTCGGGATGCAGTGAACTGGGCCCGGGCACAAAGGGAGGCCGAGTTGGCAGCACAGGATAATGCGGGCCAAATTACACCGGTTCGTTCTGCCACCTTTGCCGGACCAGGAATCACATCCACTCTGGGAGTGCCTTGCTTGATCCCTGCTTTGCGTAGTGTGCGCCTGCCTAAGGATTTCAAGGGCCCACGCAAGGTGCCGAATTATACCGCTGATTTACCCCCTGAAGCATGGATAGAGAGTTATGAGATGGCCATGGAAATGCTGGATGTGGATGAGGCTGCGTGTGCCAAATATTTCACCATGATGCTCGAAGGCACGGCTCGTACTTGGTTAAAGAGCCTACCGCCCAATTCTATCAGCTCTTGGGCTCAGTTGCGGAGCCGGTTTATACAGAATTTCAAGGATACATGTAAGCAGCCCAAGTCCATAGTAGACCTGGCGGCTTGTGTCCAGGAAGAAGGAGAGTCAACGACCCACTGGGTGCGTCGCGTTTCGGAAATTTTGCACTCGTCTGACAGGATTAATGCTGACTCTGCGGTCTTAACTCTAGAAGGCAACTGCTGGTTTGAGCCTCTAAAATTGAAACTGGGACGCATGAAGCGACTCTGTAATGACATGGGAACCCTCATGGCTGCCCTGGTGAAGTATGCCGATTCGGACAGTACCAAGGATCCCGAGCTTAATGATAATGAAGCAGGGAAGGGAAAGAAGGATAGCAGCTCCAGACAGCCGCAGAATAAACTAGTGGGTCGTGGAAACGGAGGCAAGCGCAAGGCGGACGGCAGCGTGGACTTTGTGGCTAACACTAATGCACAGGACAGGGGGCAGCGGCGCAGAGGTAAACCGGCAAATCATAACGGGGCTCCCAATCCTAGTGCAAGCCGTTTGAACTATTTGTTGAATCAGCCTTGCCCAAAGCACGGGACGAAGGAGGCACCGGCTAGCCATCTTTGGAAAGATTGCTACATCATGCAGGAGTTCAAGAACTCTAATGCTTTCCGGTATGATCACGGATCAGGTGGCGGTTCAGGATCCAGTTTCAGCGGGCCGGATCACGATGGGGTTTCCGGTTCAGGACGTAATCAGGGCGGTCACAACTACCAGAATAATCAGAACAACCAGCAGCAGCAGCAGCAGTCAGGCTATCAGAGCCAGCAGCAGCAGCAGCCGTCGGGCTATCAGAGCCAGCCAAAGCAGTTGAGCAATGGGCAGTACCATGTCTTCACAACGGGCTTGGATAAGCGTGACCGAAAGCTCCACCGACGAGCGGTAAATTCTGTTGAACCGGTCTTACCGCGTTACTTACGCTGGTCAGAGCAGCCCATCGTGTGGAGCAGAGAAGATCACCCGCTCCGGGTTGATAATCCGGGTCAGTTAGCATTGGTGGTGGACCCTCAGGTGGGGGGTTATAAATTCACCAAGGTACTCATGGATGGAGGAAGCAGTATTAACATACTGTATTATTCAGGCGCATGGGACTAACGGACAAGGATCTCAGACCGTCAAATACGGTGTTCCATGGTGTTGTGCCAGGCAAATCTGCATATCCTGTTGGTAAAATAGCTCTAGATGTGACTTTTGGAGACGAGCATGACTCCCGGTCGAAAAAATTGAGCTTCGAAGTGGTGAAGATCCAAAGCCCGTATCACGCCTTGTTTGGGCGACCGGCTTATGCCAAGTTCATGGCGCGGCCTTGTTATATCTACTTACAGCTCAAGATGCCGGGTTACAAGGGGACGATAACGGTTCACGGGAACTGTCGGATCGCTTTGGAATGTGAAGAGGGTGATGCGGCTTACGCAGAGTCGGTCTGTGCCACGGAAGAGTTGAAGTATTATAAGGACAATGTCGATCCGGCGGATATGACCCCTTTAAAGAAGCCAACTACAGAGCATGATTCAGATCTGAAGTTCAAATCGGCAGCTGAGACCAAGCTTGTTGACTTCGTGCCCGGCGATTCATCCAAGCAGTTCACTATCAGTGCCAACCTGGATCCCAAATAGGAAAGCGCGCTCATCGAGTTCATCCGTGAGAATCGGGACATTTTTGCTTGGAAGCCATCTGACATGCCAGGTGTACCGAGGGAACTCGCTGAGCACACTCTTAATGTGGATCCTAAGTATAAACCGGTGAAACAGTTCCTCCGCCGGTTTAACGAAGAAAGACGCAAAGCCATTGGAGAGGAAGTGGCCAGGCTTTTAGCAGCTGGTTTTATTATTGAGGTGTTCCATCCAGAGTGGCTTGCTAATCCGGTGCTAGTTCTTAAAAAAAACCGGCACTTGGCGTATGTGTGTGGATTATACAGATCTTAACAAAGCCTGTCCTGCAGACCCTTTTGCCCTCCCCCGTATTGATCAGATCATTGATGCCACGGCGGGTTGTGAGCGTTTGAGTTTTTTGGATGCATACTCTGGATATCATCAGATCAAGATGGCGGTTAAGGACCAGGAGAAAACAACATTCATCACTCCCTTTGGAGCCTTCTGTTATGTATCTATGCCCTTCGGGCTCAAGAGTGCCCAAGCCACCTATCAACGGTGTGTACAGAATTGCCTGCATGAGCAGATCGGCCGCAATGTGCACGCATATGTAGATGACATTGTAGTAAAATCAAGGCAGAAGGAGACACTGGTGGATGATTTAAAGGAGACCTTTGACAACTCGCGAGCTTACAGGATGATGCTTAATCCGGCCAAGTGTGTTTTTGGTGTTCCAGCAGGCAAGTTGCTGGGTTTCTTGGTGTCTAACAGAGGAATTGAGGCTAACCCGGAGAAGATTACGGCTATTACATCTCTGGCTAAACCGGAGTGTATCAATGATGTTCAGCGTTTGGCGGGCCGAATCGCTGCGCTGAGCCGGTTTATCAGCCGCCTCGGGGAGAAGGCTATCCCTTTGTACCAACTGCTGAGGAAGACATACAATTTCGTCTGGAGTACAGCTGCTGATGAGGCATTTGAGGATTTGAAGCGGCAGTTAGCCAATCCGCCTGTTCTTGCAGCTCCAGTCGACAAGGAGCCACTATTATTATACGTAGCGGCTAATGCTCGGGCAGTTAGTGTGGCTATTGTGGTAGAGCGCAAAGAGGCAGACAAGGAATATCCGGTTCAGCGGCCGGTTTATTATATCAGTGAGGTGCTGATTGAGTCCAAGCAAAGGTATCCGCATTGGCAGAAGCTGGTCTATGGTGTTTTTATGGCCAGTCGAAAATTGAAGCAGTATTTTCAAGGGAACCCCATCACAGTGGTCAGTTCAGCTCCCTTGGGTGATATTATACAGAATCGGGAGGCAACTGGCCGGATTGCCAAGTGGGCTATAGAGCTGGGGCAACACGGTCTGAAGTACGTGCCTCGGACGGCCGTGAAGTCTCAAGCACTTGTTGATTTCATCAATGATTGGACGGAATTACAGGCACCAGAGGAGAAGCCGGATCACACATATTGGACTATTCATTTTGATGGGTCCAGGCAATTGGAAGGCTCGGGGGCTGGAGTCGTATTAACTTCCCCGCGAGGTGATAAGTTTTGTTATTTTCTCCGCTTAATGTTCCCTTGTACTAATAATGCAGCTGAGTATGAAGCCTTGCTCCATGGTCTGCGGATGGCTAAAGAGATGAATTTAAGCCGGGTCAAGTGTTTTGGTGACTCAGACCTAGTGGCTCAACAGGTTTCTGGCACTTGGGATTCTAAGGACCCGCTCATGGCTGCGTATCGTCGGGAAGTGGATAATATTGCAGGTTGTTTCAAGGGTTATCAAGTGGATCACGTGGACCGTCGGAAGAATGAAGCGGCAGATGCTTTAAGCCGGTTGGGCTCTCAGCGTAAACCGGTCCCGCCTAACGTCTTTTTGGATGTGTTGCACAATCCGTCAGTCAAGCTCCCAGGTGAAGCGGATTTGGCCATTCCTGATCCGGAGTCCCAATTGGTGGCAGCCCTGCGTGTTATTCCGGATTGGACAGTTCCTTATCTTGCGTTCATGACAAGGGGGGAGCTGCCAGAGGATGAGATTCTGGCCAAGCAGATAGTTCGGCGATCCAAGTCTATGACGATTGTCAATGGTGAATTACATCATTGCAGTGTATCAGGGGCGTTTCAACGTTGTGTCTCTCCTGAAGAAGGCTGTGAAATCTTAAGAGAAATCCATGAAGGGGATTGTGGGCACCACGCCGGTTCAAAGTCTCTGGTTGCAAAGGCATTTCGTCATGGGTTCTACTGGTTGACAGCTCATGCTGACGCGGAGGATTTGGTTAAACGGTGTGATGGATGTCAGAAATTTTCAAGGCGTGCTCATGTGCCGGCTCAGGAGTTGAGGATGATCCCAATAACATGGCCGTTTGCAACTTGGGGGCTAGACATGGTTGGACCTTTTAAAAGATCCAAGGATAAGAAAACTCACCTTTTGGTGGCAGTTGACAAATTTACCAAGTGGGTTGAAGCGGAGCCTGTCAGCAAGTGTGATGCAGCGACAGCGGTACAGTTCATCAAGAAGGTGATTTTCCGGTTTGGTTTCCCACACAGTATCATTACTGATAATGGTACCAATTTATCCAAAGGTGCTATGAAGGAGTTCTGTGAACGAGAACACATCCGACTTGATGTGTCGTCAGTAGCACACCCCCAGTCCAATGGACAGGCAGAACGAGCTAATCAGGAAATCTTGCGAGGCATCAAACCCCGGCTTTTGGTCACATTGCAAAGAACACCAGGATGTTGGGTTGAAGAGCTGCCATCTGTATTATGGAGTATCAATACTACGCCAAACCGGTCCACAGGATACACGCCGTTTTTCATGGTCTATGGAGCAGAGGCGGTTCTCCCTAGTGACATCCGGCACGATTCGCCTCGTGTGGCAGCTTATGTTGAGGCAGATAATGAGACAACACGACAAGATGCTTTGGACCTATTGGACGAAGAGCGTGATATAGCGGCTGCCCGTTCGGCGATTTACCAGCAAGATCTTCGTCGCTATCACAGTCGCCGGGTTACAACTAGAACTTTTCAAGAAGGAGATTTGGTGCTTCGATTCATCCAAGATCAAACGGATATGCACAAGTTATCCCCACCTTGGGAGGGACCTTTCATAGTCAGCAAGAATCTGCACAACGGGTCGTATTATCTGATTGATATTCGAGAGCATCAAGACTCACGTACATCAGAAGAGGAGACCAACAGACCGTGGAATATAGCTCATCTTCGGCCTTACTATACTTGAGCCATTGGCTCTATTTATGTACATATCATGACAATGTATATATTATCTTTGATATATCAAACCGGAGCCTCAGCCGAAGCGGGGTCTCTGTCTTTATCATCATGCGAGGTTACACGGAGTGGTTCTGTCTAAAGCGGCCTCCGGTTTACCCTTTGACATTTGTTTTATATCACTGGGGGCTTTGGTCGTGTCCGAACCAACGAACACCCTTTGATAGGCGACAGCCACCAGATCATTTGGGGACTGAGTCAAGTTTGAACCAGTAATGCCTCTTGGTCGGCCTAAGGCCACAATATCACTGGGGGCTTTGGTCGTGTCCGAACCAACGAACACCCTTTGATAGGCGACAGCCACCAGATCATTTGGGGACTGTGTCACGTTTGAACCAGTAATGCCTTTTGGTCGGCCTAAGGCCACAAAATCACTTGGGAGCATGGTCGGGCCCGAGCCATTGCTACGCCTCTTGATTTGGCATATATGCCACGAGTCATTTGGGGACCTGGCTTAATTGAATCATTGTCACCCCTATTGGGGGCCTTGATCCTTTCCGACCATGGTAATGCCATCTGAACAGCTTAATAGCATATTTTTGCGAATGGTTTTTATCATTACTTTCGTTTCCATCTTGTTTTCATGGTTTGTTCGTTTTTGTTTTTGCTGGATTTCTTTATGTCGACAAGTATATTTTTTCCGGTTCAGCCAATGATTTTTGATCCCCCTTCTAATCCGGAGGAGTCTCCCGGTTTACTTTTTCCCTGTTACACTCATGGAATAACCAGGGGGCTTGTATTAAGTCAGCACGGCTTTTACGGGGGCTACTTTCTCCCTTTTTTGACGGTATTGGTTTATAAAACCACCACTTCAGGCTTGGGTAAACCAGCTTTATACCCAAACATGGAAGGTATTTGTGTATCATGTGTTTGTTATATTTCTGATACACATATCAAGATCATAATCCGGCTGCGGTATAACCGCTACCGAAGTTCAAATTTTTTCTGATTGCAGGAAATATGAATTAAAGTTTTCAAGCAAAAGCTTTAGTACTTATGCACGAAGGCATATCCCAGGCAGAAGTTTTCACTATCCTATTACAAGGCAGCATGGTGCCCAAACAAAATCGTTGTTTCTGTAGAAGGATGTTTCAAATAGCACTTCAAAACCGGGTTCCGGTTCAAGCTTGCTCCTCGTCCTCCGCCGCTTCAGCTTCCTCGTCTCTACCCATTGGCTGGAAATCAACAGTGGTCCAGTCGATTCCCATTAAAGCTTGGAAAACAGCTTCTTCATGGATCAGGGAAGACGGTTCAATATCAGGGGCGTAAGTGTGCTTACGGATTGGAGGAATCAGATTCTCCGCTTCAACAGTTGGGGCAGGCACTCGCTTGTTTTGATCATTGTATTGCGCTTGATAATGCGTCAAATCCGCCTCTTCAGCTAGCTGGCAAGCCAGAGGGCGCACTGCACGGTTTATAGCCCTTAAATCTTCTTCGTCGAACTCAGAGCCGTCTTCTTTCAGACTGGGATAGCCTTGAGCTGCTTCCACAGGATCAAAGTCGGGCACCCATGCCTTTGCCCGGATTAAGGCATTGATGGCTCCGGTTCGGGCAGCGGATTTTTTCAGCTCCTCAATCCGGGCTGGAAGCATTGACAACTTGCTAAGAGTGTCCTGGATTAAAGAGGGCGCCGGATTGTTGTGAGAAGCTGTGCTGATGATCCGTTGGGCTCCAGTGTACAATTGTTCTATCAAGGTGTAGGCAGCTTTCAGTTTCTTCGGAACATCGTTTCCTAAGTGCCCAATACGTGTGCCTACAAAAGGATTGGAATGGTCTCAAACCGGACTTATGATACAGCAGATTCAAATTTATTACAGAAGTTATAAGGAGCTTACCAAAGATAGCAGCAGTCATGGAGTGTATTTGCCGCTGTACGGCCGTCAGTTCATCTACCACCGGTTTAAGGGCCGCTTCAGCATTTTCTGCTCTTTTGGTTAAATCGGCCTTATCAGTGGCCCAGTCAGCTCGCTCTTTCTTGAAATTTTTCTTCAGCCGTTCAGCAGTGTTCAAAGTGCTGGTTAATTCTTCCTTGGCTTTATCTGTTTCAGCTTGCTGGGTCTTCAGGGCCTCTTGCAAATCGGCAATTCGGTCTTCCTTGATTTTAATCTCAGCCTGCATACAGATGACATTTGAACATTTTTCACAGTCAAGACAAGAAATTGAAGTACCAACCACATAAACAAAGTTATATGCCTGATACTTGGGGGCTAATGTATCTTCAATTTTTTTATATGGCTCAACTACAAAGTCCCAAGCTCAATACAAGTATTCAACTTGGCACTTGGGGGCTAATGGCTATTTGATCAAGTTCTGTTTTAAGGACAACTTTTTAGCCTCGGTTTGATTATGCTAAACCGGCCCTCGAGGGTTATACCGATGGATTTCAATAATTATATATTCAGGATCAAGTCCCGGTTTGACCAAGGTCACAAACCGGCCCTTGGGGGCTACTGGGATGAATGCAAGAGCAGAAGAGAAAGAAGGAATTTACCTCAAATTTATCCCTCATCATTTTCACCAGGCCAGCTTCACAGTCACGGCTAGTGTAAAGCCGGTTTAAATAGCCAGAATGAAGATCTTGCGCATTCAGAGTGGCATATGTTTCCAATTCGACATCCCATTTTCCTTTGTTCAAAGAGGAAGAATCCTCTTTCATGGTATGCCTGGTAAGAGTGGCAGGATTCCCGGGTTCAGAACGGCCTACACTGGTAATCACAACATCATCATCTTTTGATTCGCCGGTTTGGGTTGGTGCGGCCGCTTTGTCAGCAGGAGTGTGGGATTTTTCAATCTGGACAGAACTGGCAGGCGGATTAGCAGACGCTGGAGCATTAGTAAGACCTTCTTCAGGGATAATGTCATCTTGCAGAGGAGGATCATTGGGGATATCTCCAGAAATAAACACTTCATGATCCGGCGCTTGGTCATGTTCCGGGGCCACATTTGCTTCAGCCGCTTTATCCAGGCGGGCTTTATTGCTTGGTTTCGGTTTAGCCCTGGAAGAAAAGATAAAAATTAAGGAAAAGTGTAAACCATTGCGCAGCATACTGGAAGCATATGATCGGTTGAACTTACCCAGCAACTGTTTTCAAAGGTGGTAGCTGGGTGGCTGACGATTCACCAGATGAGGAATGAGAAGTGACCTGATAATCGGAGTCGGATGGATTGAGAGGTTGACGGAAGAAACCCGCTTTACAATTTAAATCAATAAAAAGGTCGGAGACCTCGGAGCGGCGCTTTCGAACCGGACTGTTTGCCGGCAGAGGTAACTACCTGGCCACTGTGCCGGGTTGTGCGGTGAGCTTCGTGTTGCTGGGTCTTCATAAGAAATTGGGAATCCAGATAAGCAAGAGGATGAGAAAATTTAACTTTCCGGTTTGCCCGGCGAAATTTTGGCAAAGGCAAGATTTCTGAATCGGAAGAGAGAATGGTTACCTCAACGAAAGCCGCATTGCTGGCTTCAGCATCATCCTGACAAACATCATCATCAATAAGGCGTGTAAAAAGTAAGCCAAGTGAATCAAGTTCTATCTCAAGATCCGGTTTACCCACATCATCATCAATGGCCGGGTCAGACGAAGCGGTGGTTTTTCTCTTATGAGCTAGTTTCTTGACAACCTTGGTCTTGGGCCGGGTTGGCCGTCCTGCTTTTTCCGTTTTGTCTTGAGGAAGTTTCTTACTCCAAAACGGATTATCACCCTGGATCAGCAGCAATTAAAATGTTGAACATATAAAATAATAACTCGGATCAACAATAAAGCAATTGAAATATTACCGCTGGCGGTTTGTTGGTGGTGCAATACGGAAGCAGACCGGTTTGAGCACAGAGGTGCTCCGGTTCATTCAGCATCTTCTTCACAGATTCTGTGACTTCATCCTCAGGGAGTTGGATTTTAGTGTGTCGGAGTGGGTCATCGACACTATCAGTATACTCACACATCAAATTTGGGCGCCGGCTTAGAGGCAAAATACTCCATGATATCCAGCAGCGTGCAAGGTCTATTCCTGTTAAACCATTGGCCATGAAGGCCCGGAGCTTGGACAGTTGAGGAGCATATTTAATTCTCTCCTTGGCGTTTAGCCTTTGTGGAAAGGGCTGAGTGTTGCTGAGCCGTTCCGGACGGAAGCCAGGCAAGGGACTTTCGTTATCAGGAGATGCATCCTTGCAATAAAACCAAGTTACGTTCCATTCCTTGGGGTGAGTATGGAGTTTGACGTGAGGGTAGGTGATTTCTTTCCTCTTCTGAATGGCCATACCGCCCAGTTCGGTATTAGGGCCGTCAGTGAATTCAGTACGACGGTTCAGATGAAAGAGGTCTCTGAATAACTCAATGGAAGGCTCCTCTTGAAGGTATGCCTCAGAAAGTACTTGAAAGTGACATAGGTTGGTGACGGAGTTGGGGCCAATATCCTGTGGACGGAGTTGAAAGTTGGCTAACACGTCCCGATAAAATTTGGAGCCGGGCGGTTTAAAGCCCCGGGCCATATGATCTGTGAAGACCACGACCTCTCCTTCCTGGGGTGTAGGAGGACATTCATCTCCAGGAACCCTCCAATGAATTGTGTCTTTGCTATCCAAAGCACCAATCAGGACTAGGTCGTTCAGCTGTGATTCTGTGACACGGGAGGGAACCCAATTGCACTCGTACACTTGTTTGGCCATGACAAGATCTACAAGGAATAAATGATTCGGTTCAAGCATATGCCGGATAAAACGGTGGTGATCTAATTACGATAAACCGGAGGCAGTACCATAAACCGGTCTTCTACAACGCAGCATCAGATGGATTCTGGCGGTTCAACCAGGGGACTAATGACATATATACTGGTCTAGCTATTTTTTCTCTATGGTGAAGTTAAACCACCTGGCCTAAGTATCGGAAGCAATCGAAACTATGGATAACTAGTTATGCAGAAACAAGTTTCACAAAGTTATGTTACAGCCACGGATCTACAGCAAGCTCATATAAAAAAATAAACAGGAAGTATTTTGAAGACTAATTGGAAACAGAAGTGAACCATTGAGTGGATAGATGCGGGAGATCTATAAGTCTGGATAAGAAATGGTAAGCGGGTGCTAAAGGGATCGCTACTAAACACAGCAAGAGTTCATGGATGCATTCAAGATCAGAGAGCAGCTATGAACGCGCGATGAACATAGCAGGAACATGGAACCCTAAGAATAGATCTAGGTTAAGAGGGAGAGAGAACTTACCAGGAACGGAGAGGGTGCGGAAAGACGCCGCGACACTCTGGTACGTGCAGGTTGATGCAGCGGCCTGAGACGAGGCAGAGGTCGACGGTGGTGGCGGAGCTCCAAGGCCGGCGACGTAAGGAAGAAGAAGAAGAAGGGACGAAGGGGAAGAAGAAGGAAATGACCCTTCGGTCTTATTTATAAGGCAACTGAGCTAGGTCAGACGCGCGAATCCAGGAGCTGTCATTAAGAGGGCGTTATGAATTTCATAATGACGTCATGCCGGTTTACAGTGACCAAAAATGATGACAACATGGAGACTTGCCAAGTAACAGAAGACATCCAAGACGCAAGATGGTGTGAAGGATTGACATGAACCAGTTGAAATCAATATGGGGCCTAATATTGGGGATATTACCACTGGGCGTAAACCGGCTTACTTGGGCCGGGTTAACGTCATAGTGGTATAAGCAGGTGAAGGCCCAAGGCCTATAGTCGGTTTAGAATCTGTATCAGTAAAACCGACCTGATGAATAGCTTGTATTGTAAGTTAGGAATAGAGAGATACCGACCGGGATACGAATATGAACCGGCTGGGACTCTATGGACCGACGGGTGTCACCCGTGTATATAAGGGGACGACCCGGTGGCGTTTCAGGGGACAACCACAACTCGGGCCTAGGCGAAGCTTGTTTGCTCCCTAGCCATCGAGACCACATCAATTCTGTCACAACTAGACGTAGGCTTTTACCTTCATCGAAGGGGCCGAACTAGTATAAACCCACGTGTCTTTGTGTCCGCTTTAACCCCTTCAAGTAAGCTCGTAGCGATGGCTCCATGACTAAGTCCTTTCGCTAGGACATCTGCCGTGACAAATCCACGACACTGGCTGCTGTATGTACGTGTACATGCTACGTGTGCGCCTCTACTATGACACGTGCGCGCCTCTACATCGACCAGTATGTACGTACATGTTCGCGACCAGAATGACAATGCTACGTATGCTTCAACCAGGTGGGTCCCGACAGTCATGCACTTCCTTGCGTGCGAAGATGCAGCTGGTGGGTCCCAACAGTAAGGGGGCGAATCATTTTTTTGCCCGTAATATGGACGCACTTCGTTGCGTGTGAAGATGGAGCTGGTAGGTCCCAGCAGTCAGGGAGAAAAGTTTTTTCGCGAATATGGTGGCCCGTTCGGTGGGACCCTGTTGCCAGGTGGAGGAATCATTATTTTCTACGTAATAAGGAGGCACTTCCTTGCTGCGGTCGTGGACCCAGCTATCAGCCTCTCCACGTACAGTACTCTTCCGATGGATGTCGGTCTTTGACCACATTGACCACGCTGCGCCGAGAGCACCAAGGCGGTGGACGACGGCGAGGCCTAGGAAGGGGACAACGCGGAGCCGGAGAAGACGCGGCAGTGGATGCCCACGCGGAGAGGAGTACGAGGGTTCACTGGTTCGGCTGCGTATGAGGCTACCATCGCTGCAGAATAACAAGGGGTGTGGGTGAGTGGAGGGATGGCCTGGCCAGCGATGGGAATAGTAGGGGGTGGTGAGGCTTCCGTGGCAGCACAACCGGCCACGGGAGGTAGGAGCAGGCGGCACGACCGGTGCTGCTTTGGGCAGATGGAGCAAGAAGACCAGAGGTTGAAGAAGCACGACGGCCGTTGGATGGACATCATACGGTCACTGCAGCTAGAATCGTTTATATTGACTAAGTTGACAAAGCCCTTGGTACGCGTCAACTTAGTAGGCCCACAGGCCAGCTTCCGAAACGGTGCGCCCCAGATGTGAGGGGGAGGAATCATTTTTTGGGCAGGTGAAGCTAGAATATCCGAGATTGAAGAATAAGCACCACATCCGTTGGATGGACATCCAACGGCCACTGCTGCTAGAACCGTGTGTTGCCTATAAGTTGACAAAACCTTGCATACGCATCCACTTAATTTTTTTGAGGGGATGCGTCAACTTAGTAAGCCCACAAGTGTGTGGCGGAGAACTTATATCCCATTTGAGAGTTGTAAGAATGTGCATCCCATTTTTGAATTCTAATGGAATTTACTACAACCCATTTATAGTTTGTTAAAAGTACAACCCATTTTCTAGCTAGGACAATGATTAATAATTTCAACCAACCGTTCAAAATAAAATTCAATAAAATTTCCCACATTTTGATGGGATCTGAAATATTTTTACCCCAAAATTTCTAGTCAGGTTAAATAAAATTTCAATATAAATTTGTATTACGTAAAAATCCAACGAAACATTGCGCGCGCAACAATTAATGAAATTAAAATTTTCAAAATCCAAAAATAATATTTTATAAAGTAATACGTGTTTGGTGCATTTTTTTATAGTTACTGCCCAGTTTTTATAATTACATCCCATTTATTATTTCTTAAAGCCCAGTTTTTCTTAAGCCTAATGCATCCCTCCTAGGAAAGATTTGCAGCCTAGCGGGGCGGAGAATAACAAGTTGACCTTGCCTGGGTATTCCTCAAAAAAAAGTATAGTTGGGCTAGCCACTTTCAGGTTGAAAAAAATTAATATCTGGGCTGGATATCTGGCCAGGGCTAGACGGGCAACAACCCGCCCAGTTAATACCCTGCTCTCCTCTGAACAACAACGAAAACATCGCTCAAGAAAAACTCTGCAGTGCTCACACCTCAAAAACACAAATACTGCTCGAGCTGCTTGGTCCCAGCTGTCGGCCGCTCCTTGTGCAATTCTCTCGTGTATTGACTACATAGGTTGACAATGGTGGGGGACCGTGATGTCAGGAAATCAGGAGGAAGAATTTTTTTTACAGTTGTACTCCCTCCGTCCCAAAATAAGTGACTCAACTTTGTACTAGTTTTAGTATAAAGTTAGTACAAAGTTCATCGCTCAAGAAAAACTCTGCAGTGCTCACACCTCAAAAACACAAATACTGCTCGAGCTGCTTGGTCCCAGCTGTTGGCCACTCCTTGTGCAATTCTCTCGTGTATTGACTACATAGGTTGACAATGGTGGGGGACTGTGATGTCAGGAAACCAGGAGGAAGCAAAAAAATTACAGTTGTACTCCCTCCGTCCCAAAATAAGTGACTCAACTTTGTACTAGTTTTAGTATAAAGTTAGTACAAAGTTGAGTCACTTATTTTGGGACAGAGTGAGTATATAATAAGGAGGCACTTGCGTACGTGCGGCTATGACCCTGGTGGGTCCCCACTGTCATCCTCTCCCAGTAAAGTCATCTCCTCATTTCTCATTTCCGTTGATCATGTTGACAACGTGAGACGGCAGCGCCACGGCGAGCGCAACAACTCGAAGGACGACAAAGAGGGCCTTGCGGAACCTACAGATGTTCTAATACAGCACCCGCTGCTCATTCGGGAAGCCAGGATCATAGGGCCACATGTCCGCGACGACATTGTCGTTCGCTTGTTCACCGGTGCTCGTTGAGGAGATGGAGGTTGCAGCACAGGTCCTACTGTGCTGGTATCTCTTCCGCCATTAGGGCATCAAAGTGCGACCGCACCTGCTCTATGGTGAACACGGTATGAACCGGCTTGGACACTAGCGCATGCTCCTAGTCGGAAGCTATGTCCATCATCTGATTGTCATCACTCAACTCAGTGAGCTCGCTAGCGAGCCAACATGCCCGGCTGCTGGACCGACCCGCTGCCAAGCACGAGTCTGACTGCCCTAGCCCACCCAGACCGCCTCCCTCGCCCGCGCGCGCTTTCCACCAAAACGGTCAGCGCTGCCCGCCCCGCTTCCCGGTGCAGGTGATTGCTCCGCCTTCAAACAATACAAGTGCCGTCCGTCCGTCCGTCTGCCGCCCACATTAATGGTACGCGGTTGTCGAGGTGGCTACTCCGGCGCCACACGCCTGTTCCTCCGCCGCCCACCATTGCTATATAAACTGCTGCCCCGGCCAGAGCCGTAGTCATCCGCCTCCATTCCCTTTCTCCTGCCCACACCACTACTGCCCACCATGGCTTCCTAGCGCTCTAGCGTGCTATGGGACGGGCGGACGACAGACCACAAGGAGATGGAAGCCATTGCTACCGACTGGTTGGCCGGTAGGCAGTCGAAGGACGACGACGTCCCAATGGAGAACATGGTAGTCGATGATCCGGTGCCAACCCCCTCCTCCGCGCCATCCTCGCTAGTGCATTGCACCATGACCATCAGCGAGGCCCGTGCCCAATACATGGATACGGCGAGGCATAAGCATGAGGAGCATTCTGGGAGGCACAGGCCGACGCCGCCTACAACCACCACCTCCTCCAGGGGCACCTGCAGGCGGAGGAGCAGATCGCCGCGGATCGGGCAGAGCAGGAGGCGCTGCTCGACTCATACCGCTCCGCCCGTGAGGGCCACCTCGAGCGCTGGCGGTACTGCATGCGGGTGGCAGGAGACTACGTCCACCTACAAAGAGGGTGATGAAGTGGGCGAGGCACTGTTTGGCAAGACTGAGGGTGAGACATAGGACAATGCCGGCTCTGACGAGTCCCCGCTCCGCTGGCGTCGTCGTGGCCCTACTCCGCCGAGGCCTTGCGGCGCCAACAACAAGGCTGAGGACACCGCTGGCTCCGCCGAGGCCCCGCCCCGCCAACAACGAGCCAGAGGACATCGCCGACTTAGCTGAGGCCCCACCCTGCCGGCAACGAGGGGAGTATTTCCCCCGTTCCACCGAGGCGCCGCCCCACCGGCAACAAGATAGAGGACATCACCGGCTCCACCAAGGCCCCGCCCCGCCGGCACCGAGGCGGAGGCCCTACTCCGTCGAGGCCCCGCCCCGCCAAGAACGAGGCAGAGGACATCGCCGGCTCAGCCGAGGCCCCACCCTACCGGCAACGAGGGGGAGGATTTCCCATGCTCCGCCGAGGTGCCACCCCGTAGGCAACGAGACAAAGGACATCGCTGGCTCTGTCGAGGCCCCGCCCCGCTGCCAACGAGGCCGCGCCACACAGAAAATGAGGAAGAGTAGAACACGATAGGTTGCCGCCGCTCGGGTCCAAGTAAGGCCACCATTGATACCCTCTGGTTGAAGCCAAGCTAGGCGGATTGACCATTGATGGCCGATTAGCTTCTTGGCGATGATGTGGAGTCGGAGAGCTATGTTGGAGAAGGACGCTGCTTCTACTTAACTGCTAGTGTAGTTGGCTGACTGACACGTGGGCCCAACAGGCATCTGGGCCACATGTCAGTTACGCAACTGCACCTACAGTTGAGTCACTGAAGCTCAGTCTGCTGGAGAAGAAGCTTCTGTTCGACTCAGCTGGACACATGTGGGTAGCTTCAGTTAATTAATTATACCTCCAGCGCACCCCTTTTTAGTTGAAGAATGTATGAAATGTAATGAAATATGACCGTGTATGAATGAATTTATTTTGATTAGTTCGAATTCTTGTATCACTGGCATTGGATGAACATGTAAAACAATACGTACTAGCATTATTCCTAGGGTGATCACCTCGTTTGCAGCAGTTTCACATGTACTCCCTCCGGTCCTTTCTAGTCTGCATACAAGTTTTGTTTGCAGTCAAAGTATCTCTACTTTGACCAATCTTATAGAAAAAAGTATGCACTTTCACAATGTGCGAAGTAAAAAGGAACAGAAGGAGTACAAAGAGTTTGAGCAGCTTTTTAGCGTTCCTGTACATTGCAATCAAACACACAGGCCTGGCAATTCATAGAGAATATTCAAAACAATCAATGATTATGCATCTCAGCAATTCACATGTCAGAGTCAATATTTACTTCACAACTAAAGAATAAAGAAAAATCAATCAACGTTATTAACAGCAAAGGGCGTCCCCTTTGAAAATATCAAACACATGTCTTCTTGCTAACATCAATGAGCAAAATTTGACAAGGTTGTCCCATTCCAAAATATCAAATGCCTATGATTGTGGAATGGGCAGGGTTTGCCATTAGTTCGGACATTGACATGGCACCTCGTGCTAAATAAACCAGTTGTTCTTTTTGTGCAGTTCCACCAAAATCAACCAAATTCGCACGTAGCTTGTATGATTTCGCCCTTATATGTTGCAACACCTTGAACTTATCGGCACCTCCTTTCTTATGGTGGAAATGAATGATTCGATGCATTCATGAACATTTTGTGCAGTTCCCATAGAAGTCACATTGAGCACCCTTGTTTGCACAAATACATAAAAAGTGATTAGTATAAAGCAAACCGTACTATGAATTAACAATTTAAATAGGCACCTACATGGTCCATGTAGAGCACGCTTTTAGAAAAATGGAACTCACCAGAAAGAATCCTAGAACAACATTCTACTTGCACATCACAGCAACAGAATGGAGATCTGTCAGTCCTTCTGAGCTGAAGTTAGTTTGGTCTTGTGGGGAGTAATGTAACCATCCTTCAACTGCTCATTCTAATGAGAAGATAGACAAGGCTTCTTCATACTGGCATAATCGGAACTAGTAACTTCACGTACTCCATATTCTTCTTTAGAGGAGGATGATCCTATTGTGCAAAGATAAGAGGACAACTAAATGCTAGCATCCCTGTTTGCTCGAAAAAAGGAAAGGAAATATTTAAAACAACAAAAATGAAGCACTTCTCATGACAGTATCTAACAGTAGCACAACACCAATAGAGATGACAAAGCTAAATCATATGGATGAAATCCGTGGGTGAGTACCAACCTTTGTCAGGAGGCTTATTGCATAGAGCATATAGATGAAGCACTTCTCTGGAACCATCTATTGCTATCTACTGTGGTGGCCATGCTTACTATATACTCCTTGATTAGTTTAATGTTTCCAACATCTTCTTGTGCAGTTCCACTAAAATATATGGTATCTTCAAAGAAGATCCCTGT
The DNA here is from genome assembly GCF_002162155.2 of Triticum dicoccoides. NCBI lineage: Eukaryota > Viridiplantae > Streptophyta > Magnoliopsida > Poales > Poaceae > Triticum > Triticum dicoccoides. Next base: position 381,072,933 of record NC_041389.1, on the reverse strand, counting down.
TTGCACAAGTAGAGATAATTACATATTACATTAAGAGTGGCATCAAATCAGTGGCAACACAATTGCTCATTCCAGCCATAGCAATAAATTAAGATGCAACACTATATCATTACTTGTGTCATCACAGTTCTAGTGCTTCATTACAACACCGAGAGTTGATTTTTGTTTTTCTTCCGCTTGTTCTTCCCATTCATCACTTGGTTCAATAACAGACAAGCTTTGCCTTCAATGTAAGATTTGGCATGTCAATTAGGAAGCACAAGTATAGCACTAACAATGACATTAATTTTCTGATGAAAGTGGCAAAATACAGGCCAACAGTTGTGAAATATCCTTATCTTACCTCAATGGGATATTACGGTGCACATACAGATTGGAAGTCTTGTCTCCATTTGTGCAGTTCACTAAAATCAAGCAACATTACCGTACAAGTAGCACAACATATGAAAGCACACTGTAGAATCATGTGAAAGAAGGCTAGTGCTGACCTCTCATGACGCGGAATTCCAACAACTCACAAGAAGAAGATCTGAACCAAATTTGCCAACACAGATAGGAAGTAAGATCTCCTCTTGTGCAGTTCCACTAAGTTCAAGCAATCAAGAAACATTGTCGGTGTGACATTTTGGTTGAACTGCACAAAACACTCTTAAAACATAAGTGTTTTGTGTAGTGCACAAAAGGTCACAATAGCAACGTGGTGAAGTAGATAACCGTGTTTACACAGAGGTGCAAAGGAAACAACTAGTGGTCAATAACGAGTGATGACACAGAAGCCAACAAAAAGAAGCATCTAACTTATCTAAATGGGAAAGAAAGCAAGACAGTAGCATTTCTCAAACGGTGGCATTGATTAATATTAATAGAGAGAATATATTAACAATAAAATTCGTTAAACATGTAATTTGCTTTTAATTGTGGCATTGCATCAATTTTCCAGCGGCATTATTAGAGGGTGTTTGTTTATAGGGACATTTTGGTGTAGGGACTAAAAAAACTCCGTGTCAGCCCCATCTAAACCAAACAGGAGGGACTTTTAGGGACTAAAAGTGGGCATTTGGGACTAAAGAAAGAAGACCCCGAGGGAGAGTCTTTTTGGGACTTTTTCCAACAGTTGCCCCTACCCCGCATCGCACCTCGTCTCTGTTAGTTCCTTACTAGGGGTAACATGGTCTTTTAGCATGTCATTTAATAACCTCTAGTCCATGTTTAGTCCTTGGAACCAAGCAAGCAGGGACTAGGGAGTTTTTAACCAAACAAGGCCTTAGATTAACAACGGCTAAGGCAATGTCCTAGATTCATTCTATACAACTTTCCCCACAACTTTCCCCCTTCCTTTCCTTTTGTAACCATGTCCTAGATTCATTCTATACAACTTTCCCCACTACTTTCCTGTTTGATCCAACACCTAGATTCGAGTGCAGAAGCGGAAAAAGCCCACATGCAGCTAGAGCAATGCATGTGGAATAAGTAAATTATACCTTAAGGTTCTTGGGGTATGGTTTGGTGGGCGACCGAAGGCCGTTCGGCCCACATTATGTATGGCGGCGAAGAAGAAGGGGTCGGAGGCCCTCCCGCTCCGCCGCTGGGTGAAAGAGGACAGCTGCTCCAGTAGTGGATTCCCTCCCTCGCCAACGGTGACAGCGTTAAGCCTCCTTCCCTTCCTGGCGGACGGATCTTGCCGGCTCTTTGACCAACAGTGAGGGGAGAGAGAGAGAGGCCAACGAAGTCTTGTTTAGATCTGGAGAGGGTGAGAGAGTGTGAAGAGAGCAACTACAAGCGCTGAGGCTCCAGCGTGTATATATATACTGGAGAGAGATTGTGAAGAGTGTAAAACCTAAAAAACAAGCGCCGAGACTGCAACTTATACGTGGTGAGGTGATTATACGGTCACTGCGAGACAATATAGCCTAGTATCCATCCATTTTGACCAGTCAAAGAATCCTCCTGGCACCACCCTATATCACTTTCTCTCTCTGTCATGCGGGGCCTACCTGTCATTGGGTGGAATAAAGAAGTCGAACAAAAATATATATGATCAAGTGTAGTTATCGAACCCGAGACCTCAAGTTTGATGAGTGAATAGGCTAACCAGCTACACAACCCTCCTGTTATGTTCAACGAGAGGAAAATAACCTTTTGTACATTCCTGCATTCGTGTGACAAGCATGCCGTGTTTTTTTTGCATGGGAGTCATTGGGATTTAAATCATAATCGTGTCATGTGGCTTTGGTGGTAAGACTATCCACAGTGGGAGTAACATAGGTGGTAACATCACACATCTTTAGGCAAAATAGATGATGTGGCAAGTAATTAATGAGGAAAGAGAGGCATGTGGTAACATATCTAGTTACTGTAACATCACACATACCAAAACAAATTGAGTCTACAATCTAATAAATGAAGTTTGCATGATACCGCACAATGTTACTCCCCACTGTAGAGGTAGTAACATGGACTAGTAACATATGCATACTAGTCTAAGTTACTATCCATTGTGACTAGTCTAAGGTGCTTTGGGATTTAAAGCAGTGTTGGTAGAACAGAAATAATGCAGCCTTAGTCACCTTACCTCTCTCCACGTAGTACGTTGGGTCCCACCACTCAGAGGGTGAAACAAACAAATTAATAAGAAAAATTAAAAGTGCCGGCGGTGTATCTTACCTCACACATCTCGCTACTGCTCGTGAACACTGTCGAATTGATCCCTCTGTTTGCTCACGTACTATTTTAAGTGAATCCTTATTACAACATGCACACAATTTTGGGCACTTGTATTCGACCTAAGTTAGTGTGCCAACGTATCTCGTACTACTCCCTCCATCTAGGTGTAATAAGTCACGTTAGAAGGTGCAGCGGGACCAAGGTGCACGTAGATTGGAGGAGAAGGAGAACCTTGACCGGTCCTTCCTCCAATCAAAGCCCTGATTTCTATCTCTAAACGCAACAATTAATCCAAACAACTAAGAGATGTCATTTTAGCTACCATGCAGGGCCACATAATAACTCACATGCAAGCCGACTTTGATTTCTTGACTGATCAATGTTGGAAATATTCCCTAGAGGCAATAATAAATTAGTTATTATTATATTTCCTTGTTCATTATAATCGTTTATTATCCATGCTATAATTGTATTGATAGGAAACTCAGATACATGTGTGGATACATAGACAACACCATGTCCCTAGTAAGCCTCTAGTTGACTAGCTCGTTGATCAATAGATGGTTACGGTTTCCTGACCATGGACATTGGATGTCATTGATAGCGGGATCACATCATTAGGAGAATGATGTGATGGACAAGACCCAATCCTAAGCCTAGCACAGAGATCATGTAGTTCGTATGCTAAAGATTTTCTAATGTCAAGTATCTTTTCCTTAGACCATGAGATTGTGCAACTCCTAGATACCGTAGGAATGCTTTGGGTGTACCAAAGGTCATAACGTAACTGGGTGACTATAAAGGTGAACTACAGGTATCTACGAAAGTGTCTGTTGGGTTGGCACGAATCGAGACTGGGATTTGTCACTCCGGTAAATGGAGAGGTATCTCTGGGCCCACTCGGTAGGGCATCATCATAATGTGCACAATGTGACCAAGGGGTTGATCACGGGATGATGTATTACGGAACGAGTAAAGAGGCTTGCCGGTAACGAGATTGAACAAGGTATCGGTATACCGACGATCGAATCTCGGGCAAGTACAATACCGCTAGACAAAGGGAATTTTATATGGGATTGATTGAGTCCTTGACATCGTGGTTCATCCGATGAGATCATCGTGGAACATGTGGGAGCCAACATGGGTATCCAGATCCCACTGTTGGTTATTGACCGGAGAACGTCTCGGTCATGTCTGCATGGTTCTCGAACCCGTAGGGTCTACACACTTAAGGTTCGATGATGCTAGGGTTATAAAGGAAGTTTGTATGTGGTTAACGAATGTTGTTCAGAGTCCCGGATGAGATCCCGGACGTCACGAGGAGTTCCAGAATGGTCCGGAGGTAAAGATTTATATATGGAAAGTTGTTGTTCGGGTTCCGAAAAAGTTCGGGTTTTTTCGGTATTGTACCGGGAAGCTTCCAGAAGGTTCCGGAGGATTCCGGAGGGGTCCGGAGGTCCGGAAATTGTTCCACCACGTCCAATACAGTAGCATGGGCTGTAGGGGGGCGCCCTAGCCTTAATGGGCCAGGGGCACCAGCCCCCCCAAGGCCCATGCGCATGGGAAGGGGAAAACCCTAAGGGGGAGGGCCTCCACTTGACTTGGGAGGCACTCCTCCCCCCCTTGGCCGCTGCCCCCTCCTCAGATTGGATCTGAGGGGGCCGGCCCCCCTCTCCCTTGCCTCTATATATATGTGGGGGGTGGGAGGGCAGCCGCACCACAAGTTCTGGTGCAGCCCTCCCCCTCTCCCAAGTACTCCTCCTCTCCCGCGGTGTTTGGCGAAGCCCTGCAGGATTGCCACGCTCCTCCATCACCACCACGCCGTTGTGCTACTGCTGGATGGAGTCTTCCTCAACCTCTCCCTCTCTCCTTGCTGTATCAAGGCATGGGAGACGTCACCGGGCTGTACGTGTGTTGAACGCGGAGGTGCCGTCCGTTCGACACTAGGATCTCCGGTGATTTGGATCACGACGAGTATGACTCCTTCAACCCCGTTCTCTTGAACGCTTCCGCTTAGCGATCTACAATGGTATGTAGATGCACTCTCCTTCTCCTCGTTGCTAGTCTCTCCATAGATAGATCTTGGTGACTCGTAGGAAAATTTTGAATTTCTGCTACGTTCCCCAACAGTGGCATCATGAGCTAGGTCTATTGCGTAGATTCTTTGCACAAGTAGAACACAAAAAATAGTTGTTTGCATTGATTTTGTTCAATATGCTTACCGTTAGTAGTCCAATCTTGTTTCGACGGTATTGTGGGATGAAGCGGCCCGGACCGACCTTACACGTACTCTTACGTGAGATAGGTTCCACCGACTGACATGCACTTGGTGCATAAGGTGACTAGCGGGTGCCAGTCTCTCCCACTTTAGTCGGAACGGATTCGATGAAAAGGGTCCTTATGAAGGGTAAATAGCAATTGGCATATCACGCTGTGGTTTTGCGTAGGTAAGAAACGTTCTTGCTAGAAACCCATAGCAGCCACGTAAAACATGCAAACAACAATTAGAGGACGTCTAACTTGTTTTTGCAGGGTATGCTATGTGATGTGATATTGCCAAGAAGAATGTGATGAATGATATGTGATGTATGAGATTGATCATGTTCTTGTAATAGGATTCACGACTTGCATGTCGATGAGTATGACAACCGGCAGGAGCCATATGAGTTGTCTTTATTTATTGTATGACCTGCGTGTCATTGAACAACGCCATGTAATTACTTTACTTTATTGCTAACCGGTAGCCATAGTAGTAGAAGTAATAAGTTGGCGAGACAACTTCATGGAGACACGATGATGAAGATCATGATGATGGAGATCATGGTGTCATGCCGGTGACGATGATGATCATGGAGCCCCGAAGATGGAGATCAAAAGGAGCAATATGATATTGGCCATATCATGTCACTATTTGATTGCATGTGATGTTTATCATGTTTATGCATCTTATTTTCTTAGAACGACGGTAGTAAATAAGATGATCCCTCATTAAAATTTCAAGAAAGTGTTCCCCCTAACTGTGCACCGTTGCGACAGTTCGTCGTTTTGAAGCACCACATGATGATCGGGTGTGATAGATTCTTACGTTCACATACAACGGGTGTAAGCCAGATTTACACACACGAAATACTTAGGTTAACTTGACGAGCCTAGCATGTACAGACATGGCCTCGGAACACAAGAGACCGAAAGGTCGAGCATGAGTCGTATAGTAGATACGACCAACATGAAGATGTTCACCGATGATGACTAGTCCGTCTCACGTGATGATCGGACACGGCCTAGTTGACTCGGATCATGTAATCACTTAGATGACTAGAGGGATGTCTATCTGAGTGGGAGTTCATAAGATGAACTTAATTATCCTGAACATAGTCAAAAGATCTTTGCAAATTATGTCGTAAGCTCGCGCTTTAGTTCCACTGTTTAGATATGTTCCTAGAGAAAATATAGTTGAAAGTTGAAAGTAGCGATTATGCGGACAGTAGAATGCTTATGTCCTTAATGCACCGCTCAGTGAGCTGAACCCCAAACATCGTCTGTGGATGTTGTGAACATCGAACATACACGTTTTGATAACTACGTGATAGTTCAGTTAAACGGTTTATAGTTGAGGCACCAAAGACGTTTTCGAAACGTCGCGGAACATATGAGATGTTCCAAGGGCTAAAATTGAGATTTCAGGCTCGTGCCCACGTCAAGAGGTATGAGACCTCTGACAATTTTCTTAGCCTGCAAACTAAGGGAGAAAAGCTCAATCGTTGAGCTTGTGCTCAAATTGTCTGAGTACAACAATCACTTGAATCGAGTGGGAGTTGATCTCCCAGATGAGATAGTGATGTTTCTCCAAAGTCATTGCCACCAAGCTGCTAGAGCTTCGTGATGAACTATAACATATCAGGGATAGATATGATGATCCTTGAGATATTCGCAATGTTTGACACCGCGAAAGTAGAAGTCAAGTAGGAGCATCAATTGTTGATGGTTAATGAAACCACTAGTTTCAAGAAGGGCAAGGGCAAGAAGGGATACTTCATGAAATGGCAAATTAGTTGCTGCTCTAGTGAAGAAACCCAAGGTTGAACCCAAACCCGAGACTAAGTGCTTCTCTGATAAAGGGAATAGTCACTAGAGCGGAATTACCCTAGATACTTGGTAGATGAGAAGGCTGGCAAGGTCGATAGAAGTATATTGGATATACATTATGTTAATGTGTACTTTGCTAGTACTCCTAGTAGCACCAGGGTATTAAGATACCGGTTTGGTTGCTAAGTGTTAGTAACTCGAAATAAAAGAGCTACGAAATAAACGGAGACTAGATAAAGGTGAGCTAACGATATGTGTTGGAAGTGTTTCCAAGTTTGATGTGATCAAACATCGCACACTCCCTCTACCATCAAGATTAGTATTAAACCTGAATAATTGTAATTTGGTGTTTGCGTTGAGCATAAACATGATTGGAATATGTCTATCGCAATACGGTTATTCACTTAAGGAGAATAATGGTTACTCTATTTATTTGAATAATACCTTCAATGGTCTTGCACCTAAAGGAATGGTTTATTGAATCTCGATCGTAGTGATACACATTTTCATGCCAAAAGATATAAGATAGTAATGATAGTACCACTTACTTGTGGCACTGCCATGTAAGTCATATTGGTATAAAACGCATGAAGAAGCTCCATGTTGATGGATATTTGGACTCACTCGTTTTTGAAAAGTTTGAGACATGCGAACCATGTCTATTGGTGTATACGCATGAAGAAACTCCATGCAGATGGATCGTTTGGACTCACTTGATTTTGAATCACTTGAGATATGCAAATCATACCACATGGGCAAGATGACTGAAAAGCCTCGTTTTCAGTAAGATGGAACAAGATAGCAACTTGTTGGAAGTAACACATTTTTGATGTGTGCAGTCCAATGAGTGCTGAGGCATGCAGTGAATATCGTTATGTTCTTACTTCACAGATGATTCGAGTAGATGTTGAGTATATTTACTTGATGAAACACAAGTCTGAGTTATTGAATGGTTCAAGTAATTTCAGAGTGAAGTTGAAGATCATTGTGACAAGAGGATAAAATGTCTATGATATGATCATAGAGATGAGTATCTGAGTTACGAGCTTTGGCACGCAATTAAGACATTGTGGAAATTGTTTCACAATTAATACCGCCTGGAACACCATAGTGTGTCCAAACATCATAGTTGCACCCTATTGGATATGGTGTGTACCATGATGTCTCTCATCGAATTATCACTATCATTCATGGGTTAGGCATTAGAGACAACCACACTCACTTTAATAGGGCACCACGTAATTCCGTTGAGACGACACTATTTGAACTATGGTTTGGAGAAACCTAAGGTGTCGTTTCTTAAAAGTTTGGGGCTGCGACGCTTATGTGAAAAAGTTTCAGGTTGATAAGCTCGAACCCCAAGCGGATAAAATGCATCTTCATAGGACACCCAAAACAGTTGGGTATACCTCCTAATTCAAATCCGAAAGCATTAGGGATTGTTTCTTGAATCGATTCCTTTTTCAAGGAAAGGTTTGTCTCGAGAATTGAGTGGGAGGATGGTGGAGACTTGATGAGGTTATTGAACCGTCACTTTAACTAGTGTGTAGCAGGGCACATGAAGTTGTTCCTATGGCTCCTACACCAATTGAAGTAGAAGCTTATGATAGTGATCATGAAGTTTCGGATCAAGTCACTACCGTACCTCGTAGGGTGACAAGGATGTGTACTACTTCAGAGTGGTACAGTAATCCTGTCTTGAAGGTCATGTTGCTAGACAACACTGAACCTACGAGCTATGGAGAAGCGATGGTGGGCCCAAATTACGACAAATGGTTAGAAGCCATGAAATCCGAGATAGGATCCATGTATCAGAACAGAGCATGGACTTTGGTGGACTTACCCGATGATCGGCAAGCCATTGAGATAAATGGATCTTTAAGAAGAAGACGGATGTGGACGGTAATGTCACCGTCTATGAAGCTCGACTTGTGGCAAAGAGTTTTTTCACAAGTTCAAGGAGTTGACTACGATGAGATTTTCTCATCTGTAGCGATGCTTAAGTCCGTCGGAATCATGTTAGCATTAGCTGCATTTATGAAATCTGGCAGATGGATGTCAAAACTAGTTTCCTTACCAATTTTCGTAAGGAAAGGTTGTATGTGATACAATCAGAAAGGTTTTATTGATCCCAAGGATGCTAAAAGGTATGCTAGCTCCAGCGATCCTTCCATGGACTGGAGTAAGCATCTCAGAGTTGGAATGTACACTTTGATGAGATGATCAAAGATTTTGAGTTTATACAAAGTTTATGAGAAACTTGTATTTCCAAAGAAGTGAGTGGGAGCACTATAGAATTTCTGATAAGTATATGTTGTTGACATATTGTTGACCAGAAATGATGTAGAATTTCTGGAATGCATATAGGGTTATTTGAAAAGTGTTTTCAAGTGAAAACCTAGATTAAGCTACTTGAAACATTGAACATCAAGATCTATGAGGATAGATCAAAAACGCTTAATGATAGTTTCAAATGAGCATATACCTTGACATGATCTTGAAGGTGTTCAAGATGGATCAGTCAAAGACGGAGTTCTTGCCTGATATGTAAGGTATGAAGTTAAGACTTAAAGCTCGACCACGACAGAAAAGAGAGAAAGGACGAAGGTTGTCCCCTATGCTTTGGACGTAGGCTCTTTAGTATGCTATGCTAAGTACCGCACCTGATGTGTGCCTTGCCACATGTCTGGTAAGAGGGTACAAAGGTGATCAAGGAGTGGATCACCAGATAGCGGTGAAAATTATCCTTAGAGGAATAAGGATATGTTTCTCGATTATGGAGGTGTTAAAGAGTTCAGCGTAAAGGGTTACGACGATACAAGCTTTAAACACCTGTCCGAATGACTCTGAGTAGCAAACCGGATACGTATAGTGGAGCTATAGCTCCAAGTGAAGCGTGGAAGCAGCATTTACATTATGACCTAGAGATTTGCAAAGTACATACGGATCTGAATGTTGCAGACCCATTGACTAAAACTTCTCTCACAAGCAAAACATGATCAAACCCCAGAACTCATTGAGTCTTAATCACATGATGATGTGAACTAGTTTAATGACACTAGTAAACTCTTTGGATGTTGGTCACATGGCGATGTGATGTGTGAGTGTTAATCACATGGCGATGTGAACTAGATTATTGACTCTAGTGCAAGTGGGAGACTGTTGGAAATATGCCCTAGAGGCAATAATAAATTAGTTATTATTATATTTCCTTGTTCATGATAATTGTTTATTATCCATGCTATAATTGTATTGATAGGAAACTCAGATACATGTGTGGATACATAGACAACACCATGTCCCTAGTAAGCCTCTAGTTGACTAGCTCGTTGATCAATAGATGGTTACGGTTTTCTGACCATGGATATTGGATGTCATTGATAGCGGGATCACATCATTAGGAGAATGATGTGATGGACAAGAGCCAATCCTAAGCCTAGCACAGAGATCGTGTAGTTCGTATGCTAAAGCTTTTCTAATGTCAAGTATCTTTTCCTTAGACCATGAGATTGTGCAACTCCCGGATACCGTAGGAATGCTTTGGGTGTACCAAACGTCACAACATAACTGGGTGACTATAGAGGTGCACTACAGGTATCTCCGAAAGTGTCTATTGGGTTGGCACAAGTCAAGACTGGGATTTGTCACTCCGGTAAATGGAGAGGTATCTCTGGGCCCACTCGGTAGGACATCATCATAATGTGCACAATGTGACCAAGGGGTTGATCACGGGATGATGTATTACGGAACGAGTAAAGAGACTTGCCGGTAACGAGATTGAACAAGGTATCGGTATACCGACGATCGAATCTCGGGCAAGTACAATACCGCTAGACAAAGGGAATTGTATATGGGATTGATTGAGTCCTTGACATCATGGTTCATCCGATGAGATCATCGTGGAACATGTGGGAGCCAACATGGGTATCCAGATCCTGCTGTTGGTTATTGACCGGAGAACGTCTCGGTCATGTCTGCATGGTTCCCGAACCCGTAGGGTCTACACACTTAAGGTTTGATGACGCTAGGGTTATAAAGGAAGTTTGTATGTGGTTACCAAATGTTGTTCGGAGTCCCAGATGAGATCCCGGACGTCACGAGGAGTTCCGGAATGGTCCGGAGGTAAAGATTTATATATGGAAAGTTGTTGTTCGGGTTCCGAAAAAGTTTGGGTTTTTTCGGTATTGTACCGGGAAGCTTCCAGAAGGTTCCGGAGGATTCCGGAGGTCCGGAAATTGTTCCACCACGTACAATACAGTAGCATGGGCTGTAGGGGGGCGCCCTAGCCTTAATGGGCCAGGGGCACCAGCCCCCCCAAGGCCCATGCGCATGGGAAGGGGAAAACCCTAAGGGGGAGGGCCTCCACTTGACTTGGGAGGCACTCCTCCCCCCCTTGGCCGCCGCCCCCTCCTCAGATTGGATCTGAGGGGGCCGGGCCCCCTCTCCCTTGCCTCTATATATATGTGGTGGGTGGGAGGGCAGCCGCACCACAAGTTCTGGCGCAGCCCTCCCCCTCTCCCAAGTACTCCTCCTCTCCCGCGGTGTTTGGCGAAGCCCTGCAGGATTGCCACGCTCCTCCATCACTACCACGCCGTTGTGCTGTTGCTGGATGGAGTCTTCCTCAACCTCTCCCTCTCTCCTTGCTGGATCAAGGCATGGGAGATGTCATCGGGCTGTACGTGTGTTGAACGCGGAGGTGCCGTCCGTTCGACACTAGGATCTCCGGTGATTTGGATCACGACGAGTACGACTCCTTCAACCCCGTTCTCTTGAACGCTTCCGCTTAGCGATCTACAAGGGTATGTAGATGCACTCTCCTTCTCCTTGTTGCTAGTCTCTCCATAGATAGATCTTGGTGACTCATAGGAAAATTTTGAATTTCTGCTACGTTCCCCAACACGCGTAGTTGCGCTCCATGCATTGGGTTTCCGGGGGATATAACAAGGCAGAGTAAGGAGCGTTTGGTTACATTGCTTAGGCTGGTCATAGTGGTGAGTAACTTGGACTAGTAACATGCATATGTTACTAGTCTATGTTACTACAACGCGAAGTTTGCCATTGGAAGCGAGCTGATATAGCTCTCCTGAGCTATCAAGGTTTTTTAGCCCACCCAAGCTAGTTGTCCCACAAAAGCTAACATATTTTAATAGTTCCAAACACCTAACCTTGCCTGGCTAGGCTATAAGCTGTTCTTGCTAAGGATCCAAACGCTCCCTAAGTAACAATGCTCGCTAGCAATGAGGCCAGGAGGGGGTTGAGATGCGAAGTTAACAGACGACGCCTAAACATTTTGGGAATATCTGATTTCCGTAAGATGACTTAACACCTAGATGGAGGGAGTACTACCCCTCAGTCCAGGTTTGATGGAATATTTTTCACCTCTTCTCTTCTTGTACGTACTCCATTTGTATCTCACTTCCCGTGGTTTCACACTCGGACGATTTTCCTATTCTATGAACCTGTGTGTGCGTGTGCATGTGTGTGTGTGTGTGTGTTTAACAACATGTGTGTGTTAGAGAGAGCGACGCATCGACCTACTCCTACACAGAGATGGTGCGTAGTGTACGATTTAGCCGCGAGACTCGGTGCATCATCTCATTTCCGGGCGTCCGGTCGGGACAGGCGGACAGCTGCCACGCCCGCTCCTGACCAGCCTGGCCCACCCAAAGCCCCTCCATCGCCCACGCGCGCTTCCCGCTCGAAACGGTCAGTGCCGCTCCAAAGAATCGGTGCCGCATTCATGCCCGGGTAGAGCGGACGCGACATCTCACTAGCGCCTGCGTTGAAGGGAGAATCAGATTCAAGAGTGATGGTTGCTTCGTCCGTCCAACTTACTACTGGGTCTATGTGATTTGACGGCTCATTGGTCATTATTACTAAGGTGGTAGGACTGCTGGATGTCCCACGCTTTCGGCGAAAGGAGGTACTACTAGATTACAATTTTCTCCATTCTTATAGTGGAGGTGTGCGAGAGCAGTGAAAACACGCAAGCTTAGTGATTAAATGGCCCACCTCACGCTATCACCATATTTTCTGGACACCGTGCGTCACCTAACTCTTTACATAGTACTAGTATAGTATGTATTGTAATTTATCAGCGAGATATATTTGTACAATGCTATGAAGCTTCGAGCTTCTGTTTCATGTATCTTGCGTCCAAGGTTGCCCGTTGTAACATTTCATCAAATACAAAGGAGACTAACATGCATGCTATTGCATGTCAATGATTGACAGATCATAGCCAATATGTACTCCCTCTGTTCCAAAATAAGTGTCTCTAACTTTATGTAAACGTTAGTACAAAGTTGTACTACTACTAAAGTTGACACTTATTTTGGAACAGAGACAACTAAAGAAAAAACCGATCCATGCAATCCCTACCCCTTGAACCGTAAACCCTAACCAGGCTTTAATTTTCTAGCAACGTTGGAGCTTCCCAAGAAATGAAGTTTGCAACCCTTTGACCATCGGATCATTTTGTGCAGTTTCACCAAAATCGAGATGAGCATCCCTGTGGCAAAGAAATTGAAGAAGCGTGATTAGAATAAGATTATTGGGACTAATTGATGCGACATAAACTCATCACAAATACAATACGTAGAAGCCAGTAGAGGTATGTGCGGGGCAAAGAAGTAGAGAAATATCCACATGGAGTGATGTGGGCAGCTGGAGCAGTGGTGCAAGCCGGCTGTAAAGGGAGTTGTACCTGAGGGATGTCAGGACATAGCTCAACCTATAGGAGGGCGGCGGGAGGCGGCAGCTGCCCACGTCATGGAAGTGAGCAAGGGACGAAGGCAACCTCGCCGACTTTGTGAGAGAGAACGGCGGGGACCCCTGATCGGGACGTGCCGACAGTGGGTTTTCGCTGTCGGCGACGGCGGCCGGATCTACACTAAGCATCCACCCCTTCCCCCAGCGGACGTGATCCGCCGGGATGTTAGAGATGTGGACACAGTCATTTTGTGCGAGAGAGTGTGAAGAGAGCAACCCCAGCAAGCAACCGTGTAGGCTCGTCCTGACTATGTGTATAGCGGAGCAGTTTCCCTTTCTCTCCATATGAATCTATTATATTGCGTACATGGACTGAAGAAAAAAACTTTATTTATAAATGATGCGGCACCTACTACTCGTTCTCCTATAAACCTTGCGCTTGGCATCTAAATATTAACCTTGTGATTGGCTCTTCGCGTCTTCGGGAAGTCGAGCAATAATGGTACTACAATATATATCGTTCTGGCTATATGAGACCGAATGAATTGCTGCACGTCCACTATGTGGGTGAGGGTCGAGGGGCGAGGGAGAGTGCATACTATTACGCCCGTTTCAATATGGACTACATATGGAGCAAAATGAGTGAATCTACACTCTAAACTACGTCTATATACATCAGTGTTTGGAGTATGTACTAGTAGTTCATATTGAGACTGTGGAGAACAACCTCAATAAAAAAAAAGAATGTGCGCGATGGATAGAATGCTGAGGGAGGGGGAGGGCGAGGAGGGCGTGTGCTTGCACGAGAGAAAGTTAGTGCTAGCTACAAAGGTTAGAGGATTGTGTGGGTGTAAGAGACTAACAAAGATCATAATTTGATATGAAAGTGGATTCATTTATTTGAATAGGAGATCATAGTGTTATAAACATATGCATGCATGAATATAGCGGTAATACATGTGCTGTGGTTTTGCACATGTTATACCATAATGTGACAATGCATGGTGTTTGCAACTCACAACTAAATGTCCAACAATCTAAACCACACTATACATCGCAAATCTCACATTTTATTTGAATTTGTGATAATGTGTGGCATTGCAGCTTACAACTAAACATCGAACAATCTAAACAATACTATATATCGAACAATCTCACATTTTATTTGAATTTGTGGTAATGTGTGGTGTTTGCAACTCACATCTAAATACTCATAGGCGTAGGGGATGGGGCACCATACATTATGTGATAAACACATTATACATATGAGACATGGTTTAGATTATGAAGATCTAGCTAGAGCTTGAAATGTACTGTAATTTGAAATCAACATAAAGTGGATTCAAAAAATCGAGTTTGAGTTCATATAGTACACATAGTTCATATCAACTCGAGAGTAATCATGTGGTGTGTTGCGAAGGTAATACACAAATGATGGTTTAACTTGACAATAATGATGATTGTAGATCTTATTAAAATAGAGAAATGGATTCATATGGTTTGACTTCACAACAATCATTATTGTAAATCTTATTCAATTAGAGAAACGAATTCACATTTAGTTCATATTGAAGCGGTAGTATATACATTTGGAATGCACTAAAACATTCATTTGAGTAGTAGGTTGCATGCATTATACATGTAGCGAAATATTTTAATTGAACATAACATGAATTCAAAGTTTTGAATGACATTTGTATTGAAAATTGATTTGGTATAGTACACAGGACTAGACTCTCTTGTGTGCTGCAAATTGACATTTTTTGTTTTTTCATCGACGGAATTGCGAATTGATTTGGTACAGTACATGTTAGGCTTGTCCGGAAATTTCAACCCGCGCCTTGTTAGCCCGAAATATTTAAGATATATCTTTGTCTTGTTGTGCTCCGACAACTCCCTCCATCTCAACCCGCACCTTGCTATTCCAAAATAACAACGCATGCGAAAACCCCCACCTCCTGTGAAATCCCGACACGCGAAATGCCCGTGATACCCCTGAACCGAAACAACCGCCTCAAATCGGTGGGGGTACTTCCATAACTTACCCTACATTTCACACAAGCGCGTCCCTAAGCCATGATTCCCCACTCCCATCCCACCCGCCCACCCATTCGTACACTGAGGCCGCGAAAACCAGTGAAGCCCCACACACTCCTTCGTCCGCCACCCAGCCGGAGCCTCTTCCCCGACGACGTCATCCACAACAACACCTCGACGTCCCTCATGCACCGTATAGGATGCGGATCCGTCGTCAATCTCGTTGTCCCGCCGGTTTAGCCACCCCGTCCTCCACCTCCAAGGAGCTGCCTCGATGTTCCCCTCATCTTTCATGCCACCTCCATCCCCACACCACCGTCTTCACCTACACCATCGGAAGAGTAGCATCATCACCGTTTCCTCGGATGAAGCTGTGGCCTAATCGGCGCCACCATAGAGGTTGTACACTAATGCCGCATTTTCTTCTTGATTCGATCTCACGGTGCTGCCGGTGCTCGGTCCGAGCTGACATGGCGCAGCTCCATCCACGGCGGCATCGCCGGCCACTTCCTCCACGACGGAGAAAAAGCTTGCCATGGGGGTGGGGGGCTAGAGGGGTGGCCGGGGCGGCGGCGGACCGGCGGTGAGGAGTGGTTTTGGGGCGGGCGGGGCGGCGCACCGCTGGCCGCGGGCAGCGGGGAGCGGCTGTCTGGCCGGTGGTGGCTGGCGGCTCTGGGGGGTGGAGGTTGAAGATGAACTGCAGGCCCTTGATCTCGTATCCAACGGCTGGAAAATCGACTAACCAGAGATGAAAAAGTCAGTCGACTGACGTGTAGCCTCACCTCTAGAGCGTTAAGTTTCGACAGTAAAATTTAGTTTCGACAGCAAAATTCAGTTGCGACAGTTAAGTTCAGAGATGAGCGGCTAATGTATTTTACATCTAGCACTTTGTGGTTATGTATTTTACGTCATCTATTGGAGATGCTATGAGAATTCCACTCAGGTTAACATTGTCTCTCCTGTCCTGCTTCAGCCTCGGCGCCGTACAACTCACCGGAGCTGCTCCAACGACAAAACCCTCCATCAGAATGGAGCAGTACCCCGGGCTCCATCTCAAGATGCCTGAGATCTTCTTCCCCTCCTCCGACAGCCAAGTCAGACGGATCATCCTCACCGACCAACCCAATCACGCTGAGATCGACATGGCTTCACCAAAGAGGTTGTACACTTGTTGCATCTCTTTTTTACTCTACAAGCTATATATATTGTCCACTGAGCGCACACAATAATGTGAAATACGATTAGTTTCTCCTACTATATTACAAGCAGTGAGGTACCTGATAACCCACAAGTGTAGGGGATCGCAACAACTTTCGAGGGTAAATTATTCAACCCAAATTTATTGATTCGACACAAGGGGAGCCAAAGAATATTCTTGAGTATTAGCAGTTGAGTTGTCAATTCAACCACACTTGGATAACTTATAATCTGTAGCAAAGTATTTAGTAGCAAAGTAGTATGATAATAAAAGTAACGGTAGCAAAAGTAATGTTTTTGGGTTTTGTAGTGATTGTAACAATAGCAACGGAAAAGAAAATAAGCGAAGCACAAGATGTGAAAAGCTCATAGGCAATGGATTAGTGATGGATAATTATGTCGGATGCGATTCCTCATGTAATAGCTATAACATAGGGTGACACAGAACTAGCTCCAGTTCATTAATGTAATGTAGGCATGTATTCCGTAAATAGTCATACGTGCTTATGGAAAAGAACTTGCATGACAACTTTTGTCCTACCCTCCCGTGGCAGCGGGGTCCTAGTGGAAACTAAGGGATATTAAGGCCTCCTTTTAATAGAGAACCGGAACAAAGCATTAGCACATAGTGAATACATGAACTCCTCAAACTACGATCATCACCGAGAAGTATCCCTATTATTGTCACTTCGGGGTTGTCGGATCATAACACATAATAGGTGACTATAGACTTGCAAGATAGGATCAAGAACACACATATATTCATGAAAACATAATAGGTTTAGATCTGAAATCATATGGCACTCGGGCCCTAGTGACAAGCATTAAGCATAGCAAAGTCATAGAAACACCAATCTCAGAACATAGTGGATACTAGGGATCAAACCCTAACAAAACTAACTTGATTACATGGTAAATCTCATCCAACCCATCACCTTTCAGCAAGCCTACGATGGAATTACTCACGCACGGCGGTGAGCATCATGAAATTGGTGATGGAGGATGGTTGATGATGACGACGACGACGAATCCCCCTCTCCGGAGCCCCGAACGGACTCCAGATCAGCCCTCCCGAGAGCGATTAGGGATTGGCGACAGCCCCATATCGTAAAACGCGATGAAACTTTCTCTCTGATTTTTTTCTCCGTGAGACGGAATATATGGAGTTGGAGTTGAGGTCGGCGGAGCCTCAGGGGGCCCACGAGACAGGGGGGCGCGCCCAGGGGGGAGCCCCCCCCCCCCACCTTCGTGGACAGGGTGTGGGCCCCTGGTCTTGATTCTTTCTCCAGTATTTTTTATATTTTCCAAAAAGTGCCTCCGTGGATTTTTAGGACATTCCGAGAACTTTTGTTTTCTACACATGAAACAACATCATGGCAATTTTGCTGAAAACAATGTCAGTCCTGGTTAGTTTCATTCAAATCATGCAAGTTAGAGTCCAAAACAAGGGCTAAAGTGTTTGGAAAAGTAGATACGTTGGAGACGTATCAACTCCCCCAAGCTTAAACCTTTGCTTGTCCTCAAGCAATTCAGTTGATAAAATGAAAGTGATAAAAAAACTTTTACAAACTCTTTTTGCTCTTGTTGTTGTAAACATGCAAAGCCAACATTCAGGTTTCAGCAAATATTATGAACTAACCATACTCACAATAACACTTAGGTCTCAGAATTACTCATATCAATAGCATAATCAACTAGCGAGCCATAATAATAAAACTCGGATGACAACACTTTTTCAAAACAATTATAACATGATATAACAAAATGGTATCTCGCTATCCCTTTCTGAGACCACAAAACATAAATGCAGAGCACCTTTAAAGATCAAGGACTGACTAAACATTGTAATTCATGGTAGAAGAGATCCAGTCAAGTCATACCCAATATAAACCAATAGTAATGAATGCAAATGACAGCGTGCTCTCCAGTGAGAGCTTTTTAATAAGAAGGTGATGACACAACATAAAAGTAAATAGATAGGCCCTTCGCAGAGGGAAGCAGGGATTTGTAGAGGTGCCTGAGCTCGATTTTAAAATAGAGATTGAATAACATTTTGAGCGGCATACTTTTGTTATCAACGCAACAAATATGAGATGGCTGTATCTTCCATACTACATGCATTATAGGCAGTTCCCAAACAGAATGATAAAGGTTTATACTCCCCCAACCACCAACAAGCATCAATCCATGGCTTGCTCGAAACAATGAGTGCCTCCAACTAACAACAGCCCTAGGGGAGTTTTGTTTAATTATTTTGATTTGCTTTGATCTTTTTGGATCATGGGACTGGGCATCCCGGTTACCAGCCCTTTCTCGTGAATGTGGAGCGGAGTCCACTCCTCTTGAGAATAACCCACCTAGCATGGAAGATATAGGCAGCCCTAGTTGAAATATGAGATGCTCGAGCATATAAAACAAAATTTCATTTGAAGGTTTGGAGTTTGGCACATACAAATTTACTTGGAACCGCAGGTAAATACCGCATATAGGTAGGTATGGTGGACTCATATGGAACAACTTTGGGGTTTAAGGAGTTTGGATGCACAAGCAGTATTCCCGCTTAGTACAAGTGAAGGATACCAAAAGACTGAGAAGTGACCAACTGAGAGAGCGACAACAGTCATAAACATGCATTAAAATTAATTCACATCGAATACAAGCATGAGTAGGATATAATCCACCATGAACATAAATATCGTGAAGGCTATGTTGATTTGTTTCAACTACATGCGTGAACATGTGCCAAGTCGAGTCACTCAATTCATTCAAAGGAGGATACCATCCCATCATACCACATCATAATCATTCTAATAGCATGTTGGCACGCAAGGTGAACCATTATAACTCAAAGCTAATCAAGCATGGGACAAGCAACTATAATCTCTAAATGTCATTGCAAATATGTTTACTTCATAATAAGCTGAATCAGGAACGATGAACTCATCATATTTACAAAAACAAGAGAGGTCGAGTTCATACCAGCTTTTCTCATCTCAATAAGTCCATCATATATCGTCATTATTTCCTTTCACTTGCTCGACCGAACGATGTGTATAATAATAATAGTGCACGTGCATTGGACTAAGCTGGAATCTGCAAGCATTCAACTCAAAAGAGAAGACAAGATAATATGGGATCTAAGTTAAATAAACAATCATGCATATGAGAGCCACTAAGCATTTTCAATATGGTCTTCTCGACCCCCAAAGGAAAGAAAAGAAAATAAAACTATTTACACGGGAAAGCTCCCAACAAGTAAAAAAAGAACGAGAAATCTTTTTGAGTTTTCATTTTAATTCTACTACAAGCATGGAAATTAAACTAACTATTTTTTTGTTTTTTCTTAAGGTTTATCAAACACACAAGAAGAAAGCAAAAAAGGAAATTAAACTAACATGGATAGTACAATGAAAGAGTATGAGCACCGACGACTAGTCTGTGAACATGAATATAAAGTCGGTGAGAAATACGTACTCCCCCAAGCTTAGGCTTTTGGCCTAAGTTGGTCTAATACCAAGGACCGCCTGGCTGATATCTATAGTTGTAGCTGGGGTCATACTGAGATGCAGCAGCAACCGCCTGCTGAGCTGCGGCATGTTGGCGAGCTGCCTCCGCTCTCCCCTCGTGTTCAGCTGCTTCCTCCCTGGTAACAACATATCTTCCTTTTGCCTGATAATCAAAAAGGAGAGGAGCACGAAGAGTAACATGGACGACGTTGCGTCTATTATAGATTAGTCGATAATGGAGGAATTGTTCATTCCTCCTAAGAAAATTATGGTTGACCATAGCGTCATAATCTAAATAAGCAGGAGGTATCATCACATCCCCCTCTCGTGGGGCTATACCAAGATAATTAGCCACACGTGTTGCATAAATTCCTCCAAATAAATCTCCAGCTCTACCATTATTCTGCAACCTACGTGCAACTATTGCCCCCAAGTTATAACCTTTATGACCTAATACAACACTCTTGAGTACACAGAGATCAGGGACACACATGTGACATGCTTCATCTTTATCGTTAATGCATTTACCAATGAAGAGAGCAAAATAATGTATAGCAGGAAAATGAGTGCTCCCTATGGTAGCCTGTGCTATGTCCCTGGATTCTCCCACAGTAATACTAGCGAGGAAATCTCTAAATTCAGATTTGTGAGGATCATTAATATTACCCCACTATGGAAGTTTGCAAGCAGTTATAAAATCCTCTAAGTCCATGGTATAAGATGTATCATAAATATCAAATAGGACACTAGGATAAATACGCATACAATTATATTTAAACCTCCACACAAAGGAATCAGTCAATTGATAGTACTGAGGACACTTATCTTGTAAGAAGTCCTCCAACTCAGCATTACGCACATAAGCGTCAAATTCCTCCCTAAAGCCTGCTCTGACCATAAAATCATCGGATGGCCACTCACAAGCTCGTACATCCGCGTCCCTCGGTAATTCAACATCTTGCTCACGCATAGCAATACTGGGTCTTCTTTACCGAGGAACCACCTTGGTACAATCTCCTAGACATAATTCTTTTTCTGAAAAATTTCTGAAATTTTAGTAACTTCAAAATAAAAGTGAATAAAACTAAATAAGATTGGTAGCGACTACTCCTACAAGTGCCTAGAGCCTATATCATGCATTAGAATTGCTTGGGACCTCATAAATTTAACATGCAAGCTCAAGAACATGGTCACCTATGCAGCAAAAATTTGCAATGAATAAAGCACTAGAACAAAAACTATTTGGATCAATGGAGGAGTCACATACCAAGCAACAATCTCCCAAAGTAGTTTTATGAATGGAGCTTTGAGCAAGGAGATCGAAAATCGCTGCAAAATGAGCTAGAACTCGTGCTTGAACTGGATGGGGATATTTTTTGGGTAGAAGATGAAGTGTGTGGGTGCTGGCGTAAGTGGAGGGGGGCCACCAGGGGCCCACGAGACAGGGGGGCGCACCCAGGGCGGTGGGCGCGCCCTACACTCTCGTGGCCTGGTGCTTCCCTCTTCTGCAGTGATTTTAGTGCCTAAAATCCTCAAATAATCCATAAAAAATCATACTAAATTTGCAGGGCATTTGGAGCACTTTTATTTTCGGGATATTTTTTAATGCACGGATAATTCAGAAAACAGACAGATAATACTATTTTTGCTTTATTTATTCTAAATAATAGAAAGTAGAAAGAGGGTACAAAAGGTTGTGCCTTCTAGTTTCATCCATCTCGTGATCATCAAAATGAATCCACTAACAAGGTTGATCAAGTCTTGTTAACGAGGTTGATCAAGTCTTGTTAACAAACTCATTCTGAATAACACGGAACTGGAGAAATTTCGAATAACACTAAGTTACCTCAACGGGGATATGAAAATCCCCAATAATAAGAATATCATACTTTTTCTTGACAGTAGGGAGAGGAAATTCAAAACCTCCAATAATAATAGTTGGAACTTTTCCGATAGAATTGATGCTATGAACTTGAGTTTGTTTCCTCGGAAAGTGTACCATATGCTCATTACCATTAACATAAAAAGTGACATTGCCTTTGTTGCAATCAATAACAGCCCCTGCAGTATTCAAAAAAGGTTTACCAAGGATAATCGACATACTATCGTCCTCGGGTATATCAAGAATAACAAAGTCCGTTAAGATAGTTACATTTACAACCACAATAGGCACATCCTCACAAATACCGACAGGTAAGGCAGTTGATTTATCATCCATTTGCAAAGATATTTCGGTAGGTATCAACTTATTCAATTCAAGTCTATGATATAAAGAGAGAGGCATAACACTAACACCGGCTGCAAGATCACATAAAGCAGTTCTAACATAATTTCTTTTAGTGGAGCATGGTATAGTTGGTACCCTCGGGTCTCCAAGTTTCTTTGGTATTCCACCCTTAAAAGTGTAATTAGCAAGCATGGTGGAAATTTCAGCTTCTGGTATCTTTCTTTTATTTGTGATGATATCCTTCATATACTTAGCATAAGGATTTACTTTGAGCATATCAGTTAAGCGCGTACATAAGAAGATAGGTCTAATCATTTCAGCAAAGCGCTCAAAATCCTCATCATCCTTTGTCTTGGATGGTTTAGGAGGAAAGGGCATGAGTTTCTGAACCCATGGTTCTCTTTCTCTACCATGCTTCCTAGCAAAAAAATCTTTCTTATCATAACGTTGATTCTTTGATTGTGGGTTATCAAGATCAACAACAGGTTCAATCTCTAGTTCATTATTTTTGCTAGGTTGAGCATCAACATGAACATTATCATTAACATTATCACTAGGTTCATGTTCATCACCTGATTGTGTTTCAGCATCAGAAATAGAAATATCATTAGTATTCTCAGGTGTGTCTATAGTAGGTTTACTAGAAGCATGCAAAGTCCTATCGTTTTTCTTTTTCTTCTTTTTGGAAGGACTAGGTGCTTCTAAATTATTTCTCTTAGAATCTTGCTCGATTCTCTTAGGGTGGCCTTCAGGATCCAAAGGTTCCTGAGTCATTCTACCAATTCTAGTAGCCACTCTAACAACAAAGTCATTTTTATTATTTAATTCATCAAGCAATTCATTTTGAGCTTTAAGTACTTGCTCAGCTTGAGTAGCAACCATAGAAGTATATTTGCTAATGAGTTCAAGTTCATCTTTAACTCTAGCCATATTATTGCTCACGCGTCCTATCTCGAAAGCATTATTCTTTAATTCTCTACAAACATAAGCATTAAAACTTTCTTGTCTAGCCATAAAGTCATCAAATTCATCTAAGTACGGGCTATGAAATTTAGTAGAGGGGATTTCAACTTTATCATATCTATAGAGAGAATTTACCTTTACTACCTGTGTCGGGTTATGAAGACAATGTGGTTCTTCAACAAGCGGTATATTAAGACGATGTATTTCTTCAATAGGTGGTAAATTCTTAACATCTTCAGCTTTAATACCTTTTTCTTTCATTGATTTCTTTGCCTCTTGCGTATCTTCGGGACTGAGAAATAAAACACCTTTCTTCTTCGGAGCGGGTTTAGGAATAGGCTTAGGAGTTGGCTCAATTGCTTCAGGAATTGGCTCAGGAAGAGTCCAATTATTTTCATTAGTCAACATATTATTCAATAGTAATTCAGCTTCATCGACTGTTCTTTCCCTGAAAACACAACCAACACAACTATCCAAGTAGTCCTTGGAAGCATCGGTTAGTCCATTATAAAAGATATCAAGTATTTCATTTTCTTGAGAGGATGATCAGGCAAAGCATTAAGTAATCGGAGAAGCCTCCCCCAAGCTTGGGGGAGACTCTCTTCTTTGATTTGCACAAAATTATATATTTCCCGGAAGGCAGCTTGTTTCTTACGAGCAGGGAAATATTTAGCAGAGAAGTAATAAATCATATCCTGGGGACTACGCACACAACCAGGAGCAAGAGAATTATACCAAGTCTTAGCATCACCCTTTAACGAGAACAAAAATATCTTAAGGATATAATAATAGAGATATTTATCATCATGAGTAAACAGGGTAGCTATATCATTCAACTTGGTAAGATGTGCCACAACAGTTTCAAATTCAAGGCCATAAAAAGGATCAGATTCAACTAAAGTAATAATCTCAGGATCAACAGAGAATTCATAATCCTTATCAGTAACACAAATAGGTGAAGTCGCAAAAGCAGGGTCAGGTTTCATTCTAGCATTAAGAGACCGCTGCTTCCATTTAGCTAATAATTTCTTAAGATCATATCTATCATTGCAAGCAAAGATAGCTCTAGCAGCTTCTTCATTCATAACATAACCCTCAGGAACAACAGGCAATTCATAATCATTGGGAGAATTTTCATCATCACTATCATCAATAATAACATCTTCAATAATTTCATTCTCTCTAGCCCTAGCAAGTTGTTCATCAAGAAATTCACCTAATGGCAAAGTAGTATCACACACAGAAGTAGTTTCATCATAAGTATCATGCAAAGCAGAAGTGGCATCATCAATAACATGCGACATATCAGAGTTCATAGCAGTAGCAGGTTTAGGTGTCGCAAGATTACTAATAACAGAAGGAGAATCTAGTGCAGAGCTAGATGGCAGTTCCTTACCTCCCCTCGTAGTTGAGCGTAAAATCTTGGTTTTAGCGTCTTTCAAGTTCTTCATAGTGATCAATAGATATAAATCCCAAGTGACTCAGAGAATAGAGCTATGCTCCCCAGGAACGGCGCCAGAAATTAGTCTTGATAACCCACAAGTGTAGGGGATCGCAACAGCTTTCGAGGGTAAAGTATTCAACCCAAATTTATTGATTCGACACAAGGGGAGCCAAAGAATATTCTTGAGTATTAGCAGTTGAGTTGTCAATTCAACCACACCTGGATAACTTAGTATCTGCAGCAAAGTATTTAGTAGCAAAGTAGTATGATAATAAAAGTAAGGGCAGCAAAAGTAATGTTTTTGGGTTTTGTAGTGATTGTAACAATAGCAACGGAAAAGTAAATAAGCGAAGCACAAGATGTGAAAAGCTCATAGGCAATGGATCAGTGATGGATAATTATGTTGGATGTGATTCCTCATGTAATAGCTATAACATAGGGTGACACAGAACTAGCTCCAGTTCATCAATGTAATGTAGGCATGTATTCCGTAAATAGTCATACGTGCTTATGGAAAAGAACTTGCATGGCATCTTTTGTCCTACCCTCCCGTGGCAGTGGGGTCCTAGCGGAAACTAAGGGATATCAAGGCCTCCTTTTAATAGAGAACCGGAACAAAGCATTAGCACATAGTGAATACATGAACTCCTCAAACTACGGTCATCACCGAGAAGTATCCCGATTATTGTCACTTTGGGGTTGTCGGATCATAACACATAATAGGTTACTATAGACTTGCAAGATAGGATCAAGAACACACATATATTCATGAAAACATAATAGGTTCAAATCTGAAATCATATGGCTCTCGGGCCCTAGTGACAAGCATTAAGCATAGCAAAGTCATAGCAACATCAATCTCAGAACATAGTGGATACTAGGGATCAAACCCTAACAAAAATAAGTTGATTACATGGTAAATCTCATGCAACCCATCACCGTCCAGCAAGCCTACGATGGAATTACTCACGCACGGCGGTGAGCATCATGAAATTGGTGATGGAGGATGGTTGATGATGACGACGGCGACAAATCCCCCTCTCCGGACCCCCGAAGGAATCCAGATCAGCCCTCCCGAGAGATATTAGGGCTTGGCGGCATATCGTAAAACGCGATGATACTTTCTCTCAGATTTTTCTCTCTGCGAGACGGAATATATGGAGTTGGAGTTGAGGTCGGCGGAGCCTCAGGGGGCCCACGAGCCTCATGGACAGGGTGTGGGCCCCCTGGTATTGACTCTTTCTCCAGTATTTTTTATATTTTCCAAAAAGTGCCTCCATGGATTTTCAGGACATTCCGAGAACTTTTGTTTTCTACACATGAAACAACATCATGGCAATTCTACTGAAAACAACGTCAATCCGGGTTAGTTTCATTCAAATCATGCAAGTTAGAGTCCAAAATAAGGGCCAAAGTGTTTGGAAAAGTAGATACGCTGGAGACGTATCAGTACAATGCAACTTAGCTATCCGTGATGGACTCTCTTGAACGCTATCATTATTTATATCTGTGTGTTTGAGCTGTGCATTTGTCGATGGGCCTGGGAGTTGAGCTAGTAGGGCAGTGGCCTGGGTCCAAAGTAGTAGAAGTAGCACAAAAACATTTTTTTAGTGTAGGCTTTTCCTTGCTCAAGCCTGCCTACTAGAATCGCCGGTGCTTGAAAGGAAAAGTGAAGGAAAAACATAGGAACTGGAAAGTTTCCTATGGTACTACTATTCATGCATTTGGTTCAAAGGAATGGAGCAAAGGAAAACCATATGATTTGTTCCTTTAGTGTCTCCTTGAAAGAAAAACCGTAGGAATTTTAATATCCACTTGTCCTCCTTTTCAAATTCCTATTCATGAAGCACAAGACTAAGAGATAGTAGCATAATAGCATTATAACCGTACATTTTCTTGTGGTTTGACCTAATCTCACCATGCTTCTTTGCATCCTGTGATCTTCCAATTCTTGTGAAACAAACACCTAGATTGGCAGAAATCATGTGTTTTTAAATTCTCTGTTTTGCACATGCATTCCTATCCTATTAGTGTATTTCCTATCCCTACATTGTTAGAATCCTCTAATTCAAACGAGCCCTTACAGAATTACTTCTCTTACAGATAGTTGTCAAAGAAAACCTTGCATGGTTTGTCCCGCTCCTGTTGCGCCGTCGTCCACCCCAGCTCAACTGCTCCAACGACAGAAGGGTCCAGCACAGCAGGGATCCGACCTCCAAACTGTCTTTCGCCGCCACAGATCTTCTTCCCCGCCGCCGGCAACCATGAAAACTGTATTACCATCATCAACCGAGCAGATGACCTCGAGGACTACACGGGTCCGCCAGAGAGGTCACACTCTTTCGTGTCTGCTTACGTTATGCATCGTTTAATATTACATGCTAGTTTATCGTCCTGTTAACCGATTAGACTCTGAGCCAGCTCCAAACTAATGGTCAAACTTGAGTTTTAAAATGGTTTTGGGGTACATATCGGGGCTGCAATCAATAGTATCTATCTACTATCTGGTTAATCTCTACTGTCTACTATGAGTTTCATGTTGGGTGGGAAACAAACAGTAAAGAAGCCATTATCTGTATTTTTAACTGAAGCCATTATCTGCGTGCTATCATTTGTTTTGGGTCTATCCACATGTTGCTACCATCACTTTGGATTTCTGCATGCACTCCTTACATAATATCACTATGTTTTATTCCTATGCATGTTAGTTATTGTAAATAATGGAACTGAACATGTAGAGCAAAAGAGACGAGCCTTGCATGGCAATAAAATTTCATGCAGACGTTGCTCCATGGTAGGCGCAAAGGCAGCCCCCCTCCACCGATTTCGGATTGTAATCGAGAGGAAGATATCTGTTCTGAGGGGGATTCAGAAGGAGAAGACCACTCCTATTTACCCCCTGAGGTCTTCGCTCTAACTTGGCATGCTGATGTTGGTTATATCATGCATATGGTGCCTTGCATTGCTTACTTTATACATCAAATATGTCATCTGCTTAGTTTAGACATCCTTTGTGTGAATGCCATCTGTTTAGTTTATTCATCATTTATGTGAATTATGCAACGCCATCTTGTTTAGCCAGGCATCATATATGTGAATTTTACAATGTCATCCTGCTTAGCCAGACATCTTATATGTGAATTATATCAGGCCATCCTTTTTTCCGTTACGTATTACATTTGTCAAGAATGTTAGTACATTCAACTACTCTTCGTGTGCATCATCCATTTGACACGGTGATGGAAAGTTCTGGAGTGAAAACAAGGTCTTCAGAGCAGACTATGCTATCTGACAAAGCGCATATCTCGCTGGTTACGGATAGCTCCTTAGAGGAGGATTCAGAGATAGATGACCAGTCCTATTTCCCTCCCGAGGTGTATGCTCTAACTTGGCAGGGTTATGTTGCTCATATCGTGCGTATGGTGTCTTGCATTGCTATGTCATTTGATTAGTTTAGACATGGTTTGTGTGAATGCCACCTGTTTAGTGTCTAATTACCATATATGTGAATTATGCATTTCCATCTTGTTGCAAGACATTATATATGTGAATTATGCAATGCTATCTTGTTGCAAAGGCATTATATATGTGAATTATGCAATGCCATGCTGTTTAGCCAATCATCATGTATGTGAATTATATCATACTATCATTTTTTTGTATTACATGTTCCATTTGTCGACAATGTTTGTATATTCAACTACTCTTCCTGTGCATCAGCCATTTGAAGCGGTGATGGAAGTATCTGGAGTGAAAACAAGGTATTCAGAGTAGACAATGCTACCTCCTGAAGCAGACATCTTGCTGGTTACAGAGAGCTCCTCAGATGAGGATTTAGAGACTGATGACCAGTCCTATTCCCCCCCTGAGGCCTATGCTCAAACTTGGCAGGGTTATATTACCCATGTCATGCATGTTGTCTTGCATTGCTTAGTTTTTACATCATATATGGATTGTCATCTGCTTACTTGCTTACTATATCAACCATATATCTGAATTATATCATGCCATCATGTTTACATACACAACATCTATCTGAATTATGGCATGGAAACCCATTTAATAAAAAAATCATATAGTTATATTATCTCATCCTGTTTAGTGTTTACAGTCATCATATTTTGAATTATGTCATTCTATCCGTGAATTATATCATGCTATCATGTTTCCATAGGCGGCATGTATATGAATTATGGCATGCCAACCTATTTAATAAACACATTATATAGTTATATCATGTCATCCTATTTACATAGTCATCATATTTTGAACTATGTCTTTCCATCTTTTTTAGTTAGCCATCATAATGTGAAATTGTGTCATGCTATCCTGTTTAGTTAGCCATCATATATGTGAAATTGTGTCATGCTATCCTGTTTGGTTAGACAACATAAATGTGAATTATTTCATGCCCTCTTTTATTCCCCACTATCCATTGCACCTATCTATCATACAATGTCTGTACATTCAATTACATAAGTGAAGCATGAGAGATCAATAATTTATACAAAATAAAACCACCGCCGTGCTCTAAAAAGATATAAGTGAAGCACTAGAGCAAGATTGTCTAGCTCAAAAGATGTAAGTGAAGCACATAGAGTATTCTAATAAATTCCAAATCATGTGTGTATCTCCCAAGATGTGTGTACAGCAAGGATGATTGTGGTAAACTAAAAAGCAAAGACTCATATCATACAAGACGCTCTAAGCAAAACACATACCATGTGGTGAATAAAAATATAGCTCCAAGTAAAGTTACCGATAGACGAAGACGAAAGAGGGGATGCCTTCGGGGCATCCCCAAGCTTAGGCTCTTGATTGTCCTTGAATATTACCTTGGGGTGCCTTGGTCATCCCCAAGCTTAGGCTCTTTCCACTCCTTATTCCATAATCCATCAAATCTTTACCCAAAACTTGAAAACTTCATAACACAAAACTGAACAGAAAATCTCATGAGCTCCGTTAGTGCAAGAAAACAAACCACCATTTAAGGTACTGTAATGAACTCATTCTTTATTTATATTGGTGTAATATCTACTGTATTCCAACTTCTCTATGGTTCATACCCTCCGATACTACTCATAGATTCATCAAAATAAGCAAACAACACATAGAAAACAGAATCTGTCAAAAACAGAACAGTCCGTAGTAATCTGTATCAAACTTATACTCCTGTAACTCCAAAAATTATGAAATAAATTGGTGGACCTGAGGAATTTTTCCATTAATCATATGCAAAAATAATCAAACTAAAAGCACTCTCCAGTAAAAAAATGTCAGCTAATCTCGTGAGTGCTAAAGTTTCTGTTTTTCACAGCAAGATCATAAAGACTTCACCCAAGTCTTCCCAAAGGTTCTACTTCGCACAAACACTAATTAAAACATAAAAACACATAGAGGTTAGATGAATTATTTATTACTAAACAGGAGGAAAAGCAAATAACAAAAGTAAAATTGGGTTGCCTCCCAAGAAGCGCTTTTCTTTAATGCCTTTTAGCTAGGCATGATGATGACAATGATGCTCACATAAAAGATAAGAATTGAAACATAAAGAGAGCATCATGAAGAATATGACTAGCACATTGAAGTCTAACCCACTTCCTATGCATAGGGATTTTGTGAGCAAACAACTTATGGGAACAATAATCAACTAGCATAGGAAGGCAAAACAAGCATAGCTTCAAGATTTTCAACACATAGAGAGGAAACTTGATATTATTGCAACTCCTACAAGCATATATTCCTTCCTCATAATAATTTTCAGTAGCATCATGAATGAATTCAACAATATAACCAGCACATGAAGCATTACTTTCATGATCTACTTGCATAGAAATTTTACTACTCTCCACATAAGAAAACTTCTTCTTTATGGCATACGTATCATCACAATAATCATCATAAATAGGAGGCATGCTTTCATCATAATAAATTTGCTCATCAAAACATGGGGAAAAAATATCATCTTCATCAAACATAGCTTCCCGAAGCTTGTGGCTTTGCATATCATTAGTATCATGGATATTCAAGGAATTCATACTAAAAATATTGCAATCATGCTCATCATACAAAGATCTAGTACCAAACATTTTAATGCATTCTTCTTCTAGCAATTGGGCACAATTTTCCTTTCCATCATTCTCATGAAAGATATTAAAAAGATGAAGCGTATGAGGCAAACTCATTTTTTGTAGTTTTCTTTTATAGACTAAACTAGTGATAGAACAAGAAACAAAAAGATTCGATTGCAAGATCTAAAGATATACCTTCAAGCACTCACCTCCCCGGTAATGGCACCAGAAAAGAGCTTGATGTCTACTACACAACCTTCTTCTTGTACACTTTGTTGGGCCTCCAAGTGCAGAGGTTTGTAGGACAGTAGCAAATTTCCCTCAAGTGGATGACTTAAGGTTTATCAATCCATGGGAGGCGTAGGATGAAGATGGTCTCTCTCAAACAACCCTGCAACCAAATAACAAAGAGTCTCTTGTGTCCCCAACACACCCAATACAATGGTAAATTGTATAGGTGCACTAGTTCGGTGAAGAGATGGTGATACAAGTGCAATATGGATGGTAGATATACGTTTTTGTAATCTGAAAATATAAAAACAGCAAGGTAACTAATGATAAAAGTGAGCGTAAACGGTATTGCAATGCTAGGAAACAAGCCCTAGGGTTCATACTTTCACTAGTGCAAATTCTCTCAACAATAATAACATAATTGGATCATATAACAATCCCTCAACATGCAACAAAGAGTCACTCCAAATTCACTAATAGAGGAGAACAAACGAAGAGATTATTGTAGGGTACGAAACCACTCAAACTTATTATTTCTGATCGATCTACTCAAGAGTCCGTAGTAAAATAACACGAAGCTATTCTTTCTGTTCGATCTATCCTAGAGTTCATACTAGAATAACATCTTAAGACACAAATCAACAAAAATCCTAATGTCACCTAGATACTCCAATGTCACCTCAAGTATCCATGGGTATGATTATACGATATGCATCACACAATCTCAGATTCATCTATTCAACCAACACAAAGTACTTCAAAGAGTGCCCCGAAGTTTCTACCGGAGAGTCAAGACGAAAACGTGTGCCAACCCCTGTGCATAAGTTCACAAGGTCACTGAACCCGCAAGTTGATCACCAAAACATACATCAAGTAGATCATGTGAATATCCCATTGTCACCATAGATAAGCACATGCAAGACATACATCAAGTGTTCTCAAATCCTTAAATACTCAATCCGATAAGATAACTTCAAAGGGAAAACTCAATCCATTATAAGAGAATAGTGGGGGAGAAACATCATAAGATCCAACTATAATAGCAAAGCTCGCGGTACATCAAGATCGTGCCAAATCAAGAACACGAGAGAGAGAGATCAAACACATAGCTACTGGTACATACCCTCAGCCTCGAGGGTGAACTACTCCCTCTTCGTCATGGAGAGCGCCGAGATGATGAAGATGACCACCAGTGAGGGATCCCCCCTCTGGCAGGGTGCCGGAACAGGGTTCCGATTGGATTTTGGTGGCTATAGAGGTTTGCGGCGGCAGAACTCTCGATCTAGGTTATTTTCTAGAGGTTTGGGTATTTATAGGAATTTTTGGCGTCGGTCTCATATCAAAGGGGTCTCTGAGTCATCCACGAGGCAGGGGGCGCGCCCATGGGGGTAGGGCTTTCCCTCCACCCGCGTGGACGGCTCGGGACTCTTCTGGCCCAACTCTTTTACTCTGGGGGCTTCTTTTGGTCCATAAAAAATCGTCAAAAATTGGCACGTCAATTGGACTCCGTTTCATATTCCATTTCTGTAAAACTCAAAAAACAAGGAAAAAATAGAAACTGGCACTGGGCTCTAGGTTAATAGGTTAGTCCCAAAAATCATATAAAATAGCATATAAATGCATATAAAACATTCTAGGTGGATAATATAATAGCATGGAACAATCAAAAATTATAGATACGTTGGAGATGTATCATAAGAATCTTGCCAGCATTATGGGTACCCACGATATTGTATCTTGAGATCTTCAGAAGTGGTTTCAGTTCTGGACTTGTTTTGGTGCGGCGTTTATTTGCGCTGGTTGCCAACTTTGACAACCAGTGTATATGATATGCTGCTATGTTCCCTATATTTGCACTGGTGGCGAACTTTGATGCCCAGTGGATGTAATATGTGTAATAGCCGTGATAGCTTAGCGTAAGTCGCTTGCTTATTTATTTCCTTGTTGTCTTGTTTATTTGTTTGCTTGTAGTGAGTGCAGTTCTTTTTCCACGGTTTGCTAGTGGCTGCAATAACCTATTTTTTAAAACTAGGCCACAATAACCATGGGCTACATATTTACTATAGGACACTGGGCCTCCTACGGGCCGTAGAAACAATGGGCCTTCTACGGGCCGTAGAAACAATGGGCCTTCTATGGGGCGTAGAAATAATGGGCCTTCTACGGGCTGTAGACACAATGGGCCTTCTATGGGCCATAGACACAATGGGCCTTCTACGGGCCGTATCATCAATGGGCCTTCTATGGGCCGTATGATCGATTAGCCAAACATTGGCCAATAACAGACCGCATTATGGCCATAAACGGGCTAGAGTTGGAATCGTCCGATCATGGGCCGACCATAATGGGCCGTCGTTAATCGGCCGTATTTGATGACGCTATGAAAAGGTCCCAACATATTAACGGGCCACAAACGGGCCGACTATAACCATGGGCTAAATTTGGCCCACAAGCAAAAAATTACAGTAACGGCTCGTAAGTAACCGAATGCTGGAAATGAGCCCAAGAATAAATGGGCCCTGAGAAGGCCGAACAATAACGTGGGATAGAAACAACCCAATGGAATAATGGGCCGTTAATGGGTATAAAGTGATACACTGTTCATTACGGTCCAGTTTCACCACGGACCGTTAATGGGCCAAGAGTTACAAAGGGCCTCATATGGGCCGAAAGACGTCATGGGCCATACATGGGCCAGAAGTTAAAACAGGCTGGAATCATATTGGACGGACCAGATGATGCTACTGGGCCTAATTCGGATAGGTCGTAACGGGCCCTAGGTTAGCGGGTTGTAAATGCGCTATATGCGAACAGGCCGTTAACAGGCTTTCCATGGGCCGGCCTGCCACCTTTTGACCAAGTCAAATGGGCTGGCCTTTTCATAGGAATGGGCCTCTATTGGGATGTGCCATGTGTCGACGTATCATTGGGGCCTTTCATCCAATGAGTGGATGACATCTGTCCGAATGGTGAGCCGACATGTGTTTCCTCCAGCCAATGATGATTTTACACGTGGAAAATCCCCATTGGTCGGGGCTGCTAACGGGTTATCGGATCCAAAACCGGACCCGATAGCTTAACAATGTTCCGTTATGGTGGATGCCACGTGTTGGTCACCCATGACGAAAGCACTTTTGTGACGCGTGATTTATCGTCATGGAAGTGGACACTTCCGTGATGATAATTTTGGTAATGTCATGGAACACTTCTACGGCAACACAGGTATGACTATCTTGGTTCTGTCATAAAATCGTCATGGATGTACATGCATGACAGAAAACATGACCTACTGTGACAAACACGTATCATCACGAAAGTGTATTTTTTTGTAGTGGTAGGCCTCTCGCACCACCTCCTAGCTCCATTATCTCTCTCTATCCGTCTCGCTGGGCCTTATTTGCCTCTAACAAATGGATGTACACCGACCGTTCTCCCGCTATACATATAGCTAGCTAGGTCGTTATAACTCATTTCCCCCAAGTGCTGATCGATCTACCTCATTCATTATGTCTCTCCCTTCCTCCCACACACAACAATTGATCTACCGATCTAGTTAGGTCTACTTACCAAACACATGGTCCCCCTTAATCATCCATGCATGCCTCTGGACACATTTACCACGCACACACAGATACACATCCTCACTCTTATTGATAATACTACAGTTCTACCCTCAGTTTGTCTATTATGCCTCTCCCACCATCTTCGAGAAGCAACTCCACCACCCATCCAACACTCTACCCCTCTCACTCCCCGCCTCTCTCTCCCCCTCTCTCTGTCCCAACCTATTTCCCATCCTTCACTTATGTATGGATGTCGACCGATCTCCCTCATGACATACCTCGGTTTCTCCTTCTCAACACATATACGAGTCGATCTACCTATCTAATGAGGTATCTGCCTCCCCCTCCCCCCACACACCGATACATCAAGCACTCTAGTCATGTCTCACTGCCACACACAAACTTCCCCTGTGCCCTCCGACGTTCCAGTAGGTCAGTCGCCCTATATCTTTGACTTGCACACACACAATTTCGATGACTCTCTTCATCGATCTCACACCCACCCACTTGATCCTCTCTTTGACTCTATCGATATCTATGACCCCTACCTATCTTCTCGTGGATCACCCCCTCTATATATGATATATATAGGCCTCTATTTCACACACATTGCATGCGTCAAATTTTTGTTTGAGATATCATCGACACATATTCCGACAAAAACATTCATGAAATCACCCCCCAACAAAAAACACTCATGAACACACACCATCTGTATAGGTTTGTATCTCTCTCACACACACCCACGTTGGTGGGGGACGTGCATGAAGAGAAGAGGTGCACGCACTGCATGCACAGCTACTCCCGTCTCTTTCCCAACCACACCCGCACGGGTACACGGTGGAGCTCATTCTGTACGAAAAGGCAGCCCACATGGTAATTTGACACGTGAACTGGTTGTCCACTTGATGGAGGATCGTGTAACATGGGTGAACAAACAAATTGCGACTTGATGCGTTATGTTAAAAAGAGGCAAACCATGTGGGGCCTACCTTAGAGGCAAGGCTCTATACATTGGAGATGCCCTGTACGTATTACTTTTGGTGTGTCCCGTCAACTCGCAGAACAAGGAGAAGCTTGCTTAGTACACCGTCTTCCCCGTCCATGGGTGTGGTGGCTCGCAGAGTCGCAGGACGAGGAGAAGCTTGCTTATGACGCCTACGCTCGCTCCCTCGCCCACGCGCGCGGTGGCTCGCAGGATGTGGAGAAAATTTTACTACTCCCTCCGTTACTCCTCGTCCCTACCTCCGTCCCAAATTTTTTTGTCTTAAATTTGTCTAGATACAGATGTATCTAGTTTTACTCCCCCTATACCATAATATAAGAACGTTTTTGACACTAGTATTATGGAACGGAGAGAGTAGTAGATTTGAATATGAACTACTAGTACATACTCCAAACACTGATGTATATATACGTATTTTAGAGTGTAGATTCACTCATTTTGCTTCGTATGTAGTTCATATTGAAATGAACGTACTAGTACGCACTCTCCCTCGCCCCTCGACCCTCACCTATGTGGTGGACGTGCAACAATTCATTCAGTCTCAGATAGCCAGAACGTATACTGTAGTACCATTATTGCTCGACTTCCCCAAGAGGCGAAGAGCCAAGCACAAGGTTAATATTTTTTAGATGCCAAGTGCAAGGTTTATAGGAGAACGAGTAGTAGTAGTACTGGTAGTACGTACCAATGGTACATACTGTATGAGGAAGAAGGCAACAAGATGTATGTTTTGCGTGACAGTCTCTTCTTATAGGACGTGCTAGACCTAGTGGACCTGGTTGTTGCAATGGGAGTACTATCATAGATGGCACGATTCGGAGTGGTGGGCAGCGGGGATAATTCGGAGCTTCTTAGTCTTAAACCCCATGAAGAAGTCCCATCGAAAGGAATATCCATCCTCTACACATGCTCCCATGTAAAATGAGTACATGATACAAAAAGAGAAAGAGACAGTAAAAAAACACCAGCCTTAGAGCCAGCCCTATTGTATCAGTGAATGATATTTCTACGTCGTGATTGACATGCTATATTATTAACCATGTTGCGGAGTAAGAAGCGGATTTTTATTTATTTGCGGAGGTAGCAGCGGATGGATATTCAACGAGGAGTGACATGATGGACGCTTCCTCGGTCGAACATAGAGAAAGGTGGGCCTCGTGATTTGACGGCTTATTAGTCATTATTACTGCCTATACTCTTCGCCCATATAATAACTACGTGGTAGAGTAGTGGGCTATACTTTTAATAACCATGCTCGAAGAGAAGAGGTGCACGCACCCACGCACGTAGTACTAGTACTCCGTAG
Source organism: Triticum dicoccoides (assembly GCF_002162155.2). Lineage (NCBI taxonomy): Eukaryota > Viridiplantae > Streptophyta > Magnoliopsida > Poales > Poaceae > Triticum > Triticum dicoccoides. The sequence continues at coordinate 381,035,921 of NC_041389.1, read as the reverse complement.
CACTCTTTTCGTCTTCCCCAACCACACATGTGACACGGTGGAGCTCATTTCTGTACGATGATGCAGCCCGCATAAGAATTTGACGCGTCTAGTAGTAGTTACTCACTTATAAATAATGGAGGGTCGGGAACCACGCATGAACAGTGCCGGAGAGAAAAAGAAACCGCTCCACTATATACATAGCCAGGACGAGCCTACATGGTAGCTTGCTGGGGTTGCTCTCTTCACACTCTCTCGCACAAAACGACTGTGGCCACATATCTAACATCCGGGCAGATCACGTCCGCCGGGGGAAGGGGTGGATGCTTTGTGTAGATGCATTCACCGTTGCCGCCGGTGAAATCCCACTGTCGGCACGTCCCGATAAGGGGTTCCTGCCGTTTTTTCTCACAAAGTCGGTGTGGTTTCCTTCGTCCCTTGCTCACTGCCACGACGTGGGTAGTTTTCGCCTCCCGCCGCCATCCTCTAGGTTGAGGTACGTCCCGACATCCCTCAGGTACAACTTCCTTTACAGCCGGCTTGCACCACTGCCCCAACTGCCCACATCGCTCCATGTGGATATTTCTCTACTTCTTTGCCCCGCACGTACCTCTACTGGCTTCTATTGTATTTGTGATGAGTTTATGTCTCATCAAGTAGTCCTAATAATCTTATTCTAATCATGCTTCTTCAATTTCTTTGCCACAGGGATGCTCATCTTGATTTTAGTGAAACTGCACAAAATGATCTGATGGTCAAAGGGTTGCAAACTTCATTTCTTCGGAAGGTTCAATGTCGCCAGCAAATTAAAGCCTGGTTAGGGTTTAGGGTTCAAGGGCTAGGGATTGCATGGATCATTTTTTCTTTAGCAGTCTCTGTTCCAAAATAAGTGTCAACTTCAATAGTAGTACAACTTTATACTAAAGTTTGCATAAAGTTGAGACACTTACTTTGGAACGGAGGGAGTACATATTGGCTATGATCCCTCGATCATTGAGATGCAATAGCATGCATGTTAGTCTCCTTTGTATTTGATGAAAATGTTGCAACGGGGCAACCTTGGATGCAAGATACATGAAACAGAAGCTCGAAGCTTCATAGCATTGTAGAAATTTATCTTGCTGAGAAATTACAGTATGTATTATACTACTATGTAAAGAGTTAGGTGTCGCACGGTGTCCAGAAAATATGGTGATAGTGTGAGGTGGGCCACGTAATCACTGAGCTTGCATGTTTCACTACTTTCACACTTCTCCGCTGTAAGAATGGATAAAATTGTAATCTACTCCCTCCTTTCACTAAAACGTGGGACATCCAGCAGTCGTACCACCTCTGTAATAATGACCAATGAGCCATCAAATCACATAGACCCAGCAGTAAGTTGGACGGATGAAGGAACCATCACTCTTGAATCCTCTTTCTTCAACGCAGGCGCCAGTGAGAGGCCACGTCCGCTCTGCCCGGGCATGAATGTGGCACCGATTCTCTGGAGCGTCGTTGACCGCTTCGGGCGGGAAGCACACGCGGGCGATGGTGGGGCTTTGGGTGGGCCTGGCTGGTCAGGAGCGGGCGTGGAGCACAACTACGCGTTGATCAGTCAAGGAATCAAAGTCGGCTTGCATGCGAGTTAATACGTGGCCCTGCATGGTAGCTAAACTGACATCTCTTAATTGTTGTGATTAATCATTGCGTTTAGAGACAGAAATCAAGGCTTTGATTGGAGGAAGGGCCGGTCAAATTTCTCCTTCTCCTCCAATCTGCTTGCACCTTGGTCCCGCTGCACCTTCTAACGTGACTTATACACCTAGACGGAGGGAGTAGTACGAGATACTGTGGCACACTGACTTAGGTTGAATAGAAGTGCCAAAAATTATTGGAAGAGAGCAAAGTGTACAAACCAAATAATTAAAATTGAATTTCCCATTTTTTCCCGAAACGGAGGAAAATGATTTTCCTCATCCACTAAATAAGAGGTGAATAGAGTTTCACAGTTTGCAAGTGACCCTACAAATAAACGACATGGCAATTACTCTCAACACGCCCTAGTTTCTTAGCTCCCACTGTAACCCTTAGTACATACGGTGACACACCGACTTAGGCTGAGTACAAGTGCCCAAAATATTTAATATTTCTTTTGAAACTCAAAATATTTATAATTGGAGGATGGTGCAACCCACCTTTCTAATATTCTGACCGTGTGTGGTTCATTTGTTGTTCACCACTTCGGAGGGTCGTGTACCAGACATGAACGTTAGTAAGCGCGACCGGGAGGCGTGCAACATTAATTGCGAGTTGACTCCTTAGAGTGTTAAATTTTCTTCACGTATTAGCATTGCCCCTTGTATTTTTCTTCACTATGTTAAATAAAGAGTTCCGTTTCTTGCACAATTTAAAATGATTTTTATGGAGAGAAAAAGAAAACCACTCCATCTATATACACTGCAGCCTCGACACTTGTTTTCTAGGGTTCACTCTCTTCACAGTCTCTCTCCACTTTATATATACACGCTGGAACCTCAACGCTTGTAGTTGCTCTCTTCACACTCTCTCACCCTCAGCAGATCTAAACAAGACTTCGTTAGCCCCCCCTCTATCTGTATATCTCTCTCTCCCATCACTGCTAGTCAAAGAGCCGGCAGGATCCGTCCGCCGGGAAGGGAAGGAGGCTTAACGCTGTCGCCGTCGGCGAGGGAGGGAATCCACTACCGGTGCAGCTATTCTCTTTCACCCAACGGCGGATCGGGAGGGACTCCGACCCCTTCTTCCTTGCTACCGTACATAGTGTGGGCAGATCGGCCTCCCGCCGCCCACTGAGCCACACCCTGAGAACCTTAAGGTATAATTTACTTATTCCACATGCATTGCTCTAGCTGCGTGTGGGCTTTTTCTACTTCTGCACTCGAATCTAGGTGTTGGATCAAACAGGAAAGTAGTGGGGAAAGTTGTGTAGCATATAATCTAGGACGTGGTTCAAAGAGGAAAGGAAGGGGAAAGTAGTACAGACTAGCTATCCAGCACCTACGTTGGTCAAAAAGGGAAAACAATGACAAACGCAGTATGCACATCTGTAACAAACTAATCTTTCTGTTTTGGGGGACAAGGTTGTAGAGTTTGAGCAGGACTAGATTTTCTGCCCTCACATAGGGAAAGGTTTTCTAAAGATGAAAAACTGGGACCAACACAAATATGCTCCTTGGTTGTTTGTTCTTTATTGCAACAGACTGTGCATCACCCCTTTACACATCGGTAGATGCACATTGTGCTGGTGCGTCGACTGTCCCGTACAACTCTTTAGTTGTTGTTAATCTAAGGCCCTGTTTTTTTAAAGTCCTAGGACTTTTTTTAGTCCCAACTAAAAAGTCCCTAGTCCCTACCTGTTTGGTTCCAGGGACCAAACATGGACTAGAGGTTATTGAATGACATGCTAAAAGACCATGTTACCCCTAGTAATGAACTAATAGAGATAAGGTGCGATGCAGGGCAGTGGCAACTGTTGGAAAAAGTCCCCAAAAGACCCTCCCTCGGGGTCTTCTTTCTTTAGACCCAAATGCCCACTTTTAGTCCCTAAAAGTCCCTCTTGTTTGGTTTAGATGGGACTAAAAGTGACTTTTTTAGTCCCTACAAAAAAGTCCCTGTAAAAAAATACCCTCTAATAATGTCGCTGGAAAATTGAAACAATGCTAGAGTTAACAAAAAATTACATGTTTAACAAATTTTATTGTTAATATAATCATCTCTATTAATATTAATCAGTGCCACTATTTGAGAAATGCTACTGTCTTGCTTTCTTCCCATTTAGATAAGTTAGATGCTTCTTTTTGTGGGCTTCTGTGTCATCCATCGTTATTGACCAGTACTTGTTGACATTGCACCTTCGTGTAAACAGGGTTATCTACTTCACCTCGTTGCTATTGCGACCTTTTGTTGCACTGCACAAAACACTTATGTTTTAAGAGTGTTTTGTGCAGTTCAACCAAAATGTCACACCGACAATGTTGCTTGATTGCTTTATCTTAGTGGAACTGCACAAGAGGATATCTGACTTCCTATCCTTGTTGGCAAATTTGTTTCAGATCTTCTTCTTGTGAGTTGTTTGAATTCCGCATCATGAGAGGTCAGTACTAGCCTTCTTTCACATGATTGTGCAGTGTGCTGTCATATGTTGTGCTACTTATACGGTAATGTTGCTTGATTTTAGTGAACTACACAAATGGAGACAAGACTTCCAATCTGTATGTGCACCGTAGTATCCCATTGAGGTAAGATAATGATATTTCACAATTGTTGGCCTATATTTTGCTACTGTCATCAGAAAATTAATGTCGTTGTTTAATGTTATACTTGTGCTCCCTAATTGACATGTCAAATCTTACATTGAAGGCGAAGCTTGTCTGTTATTAAACCAAGTGATGAAGGGGAAGAAAAATCTGAAGAAAAACAAAAATCAACTCCTGATGCTATAATGAAGCACTAGAACTGTGATGACACAAGTAATAATCTAGTTTTGCATCTTAATTTATTGCTATGGCTGGAACACACAATTGTTTTGCCACTGATTTGATGCCACTCTTAATGTAATATGTAATTATCTCTACTTGTGCAAACAGGGATCTTCTTAGAAGATCACATTTATTTTAGTGGAACTGCACAAGAAGATATTGGGAACATTAAACTAATTGAGGAGTATATAGTAAGCATGGCAACCACATTAGATAACAACGGATGGTTCCGGAGAAGTGCTTCATCTGTATGCTCTACACAATAAGCCTCCTGACAAAGGTTGGTACCGACCCACGGATTTCATCCATATGATTCAACTTTGTCATCTCTACTGGTATTGTGCTACTATTTAGCTACTGTCATGAAGTGCTTCATCTATGTTGTTTTAAATAATTCCTTTCCTTTTTTCGAGCATTGCACAACAGGATCATCCACCTCTGAAGAAGAATATGGAGAACATGAAGTGCCTGGTTCCGATTATGCGAGGATGAAGAAGCCAAGCCTCTCTTCTTATCAGAAGGGAGCACTTAAAGAATGGTTTTATTGCCCACAAGAACAAACTAAGCTCAAAAGCATTCACGGATCTCCATCTTTGTTGTTGTGATGGCCAATACAATGTTGTTTTAGGATTCCTTCCGATGAGTTCCATTTTTTTAAATGTGTGCTATGCATGGATCATGTAGGTTGCCTGTTTAAACTGTCAATTCATACTACAGTTTGGTTTATACTAATCACTTTTTTTGTATTTATGCAAACAGGGGTGCTCAACTTGATTTCAGTGGGAAGTGCACAAAATGTTCACGAATACATTGAATATTCTCGAATCATTCATTTGCACCACAAGAAAGGAGGTGCCGATATGTTCAAAGTGTTGCAACATATAAAGGCGAAATCATACAAACTACGTGCGAATTTGGTTGATTTTGTTGGAACGGCACAAAAATAACAACTGGTTTATTTAGCACGAGGTGCCATGTCAATGTTCGAACTAATGGCAAACCCCGCCCATTCCACAATCGTAGGCATATGATATTTTGGAACGGGAAAACCTTGTCAAAGTTTGCTCATTGATGTACGCAAAACACCCTTTTGACATTTTGGAATGCGAAAACCTTGTCAAATTTTGCTCATTGATGTTAGCAATAAGATATGCCTTTGATATCGGACGCCCTTTGCTGTCAGCAACATCGATCGATTTTTCTTTATTCTTTAGTTGTGAAGTAAATATTGGCTCTGACATGTGAATCGCTGAGATGCATAATCATTGATTGTTTTGAATGCTCTATGAATTGCAAGGCCTGTGTGTTTGATTGCAATGTATAGGAACACTAAAAAGCAGCTCAAACTTTTTGTACTCCCTTTGTTCCTTCTTACTTCTCATATTAGATTTGTTTCAAGTCGATTTTACATTGTGAATGTTGATACTTTTTTCTATAAGATTGGTCAAAGTAGAGATACTTTGACTTCAGGCAAAACTTATTTGCAGACTAAAAAGGACCGGAGGGTGTACGTGTGAAACTGCAGCAAACGAGGTGATCACACTGGGAATAATGCTAGTGCGTATTGTTTTGCATGCTCATCCAATGCCAGTGATACAAGAATTCGAACTAATCGAACTAAACTCATCCATACACTACCGGATTTCATATAAACATGTCAGATTTCATTACATTGTATACATTCTTCAACTAAAAATGGGTGCATTGGAGGTACAATTAATTAATCTAATCTATGATCTCCGGCGCCCATTTCCAGTGTCCGGCCAGCCAAGTCGAACACAAGCTTATTGTCCAGCACACCCCTCCGACTCCACGTCGCCACCAAGAAGCTAATCGTTCGTCAATGCTCAACCCACTCAGGTTGGCTTCAACCAGAGGGTAGCAGTGGTGGCCTTACTTGGACCCGAGCGACGGCGACCTACCATGTTCTACTCTTCCTCGTTTTCTGTGTGGCACGGCCTCGTTGGCAGCAGGGTAGGGCCTTGACGGAGCCGGTGATGTCCTCTATCACATTGTCGGCGGGGCGGTGCCTCAGCGGAGCAGGGGAAATCCTCCCCCTCATTGCCGACAGGGCGAGGCCTCGGTGGAGCCGGCGATGTCCTCTGCCTCATTGTTGGTGGGGTGGGGCCTCGATGGAGCAGGGCCTCGCCAAAGCCGGCAAAGTCCTCTGCCTCGGTGCCGGAGGGGCGGAGCCAGCAATGTCCTCTGCCTCGTTGTTGTCGGGGCGGGGCCTCAGCCGAGCAGGGCCTCGCCAAAGCCGGTGAAGTCTTCGCCTCGGTGCCAGCGGGGCGAGGCCTCGGCGGAGCCAACATTGTCCTCCGCCTTGTCGTCGGTCTCGCCAAACATCACCTCGCCCGCTTCATCGTCCTCTTTGTAGGTGGCCGCAACCTCCGCCACCCGCATGCGGTACCACCAGCATGCTAGGCAGCTCTCGCGGGCTGAGTGGTACAACTCAAGTAGCGCCTCCTACTCTGCCCGCTCCACGGCGATCTGCTCCTCTGCCTGCAGGTGCTCCTGGAGGAGATGGTGGTTGTTGGTGGCGTCGGCCTGCGCCACCCAGAACTGCTCCTCACGCTTCTGCCTCACCAAGTCCATGGTGCAATGCACCGGCGAGGATGGTGCGAAGGACGGGGTTGGCGCCGGATCATCGGGTACCATGTTCTCCATTGGAATGTCGTCGTCCTCCAGCTACCTTCGAGCCAGCCAGTCAGCAGCAATGGCTGCAACCTCCTTCTGTTCCGTCGTCCGCCCGTCCTGAAGAGCGCTGGAGCGATAGGAAGCCATGGTGGGCAGTAGTGGTGTGGACAGGAGAAAGGGAACGAAGGCGGATGACTGCGGCTATGGCCGGCGCAGCAGTTTATATAGCAATGGTGGGCTGCAGAGGGACAGACGGGTGGCACTGGAGTAGCTGCCTCGGCAACCGCATATCATTAATGTGGGCGGAAGACGGACGAATGGACATCACTTGTCTCGTTTGAACATCGAGCAATCACCTACACCGGGAAGCGGCGCTGACCATTTTGGGCGGAATGCGCGCGCGGGCGAGGGAGGCGGTCTAGGAGTGCGAGGGCGGTCAGACTCGTGCTTGGCAGTGGTCCAGGCGTCCAGCAGTCGGACATGCTGGCTCGCAAGCGAGCTCACCAATTTGAGCGACGACAATCAGAGGATGGACGTGGCTTCCGACCAGGAGCCGGCGGCACCGGCCAAGCCGGTTCATGCTGAGCTCACCATAGAGCAAGTGCGGCCGTACTTCGACGCCCTAATGGCGGAAGAGCTACCAGCACTGGAGGACCTATGCTGCAACCTCCATCTCCTCAACGAGCACCGGCTCACGGAAGGACGAATCGCCGGCGAATACGCGAATGACAATGCCGTCGCGGACATGTGGCCCTATGATCCTAGCTTCCTGAATGAGCAGCAGGCGCTGTATCAGACTATCCGTAGGGCCCTCTCTGTCATCCTTCGAGGTTTTGCGCTCACCGTGGCACCGCCATCTCACATTGTCAACATGGTCAACTAACAAGAGGAATCAAGAGATGACTTTAATTGGAGAGGATGACAGTGGATCCCACCAGGGCCATAGCCGCACGTACGCAAGTGCCTCCTTATTAGTATATGTACAACTATAATTTTTTTGCTTCCTCCTTGTTTCCTGACATCATGGTCCCGCATCACTGTCAACCTATATAGTCAATAAACGAGAGAGTTGCACAAGGAACGGCCGACAGCTGGGACCCAGCAGCTCGAGCAGTATTTCTTTTTTGAGGTGTGAGCGGAGTTTTTCTTGAGTGATGTGTTTGTCGTTGTTCAGAGGAGCAGGGTATCAACTGGGCGGGTTGTGGCCCGTCTAGCCCAAGTTATTATTTTATGTCGACCGAATATCAGTCCAGATATTAATATTTAAATGTGAAAATGGCTAGCCCAGCTATGTTTTTTGCGAAATACCCAACCCAGGTGAACTTGTTATTCTCTGGGCCGCATTAGACTTGCCAACAAAATGGGCTTTAAAAAATAATAAATGGGATGTAATTAAAAAAATGTCTGTAAATATAAAAAACGCACCGAACAGGTACATTTTTTTATTCATCTCAAAAAGGTAAATTTTTTAATTTCATTACTTGTTGTGCGCGCAAAATTTCATTGGATTTTTACTTAATACAAATTTATTTTGAAATTTTATTTAATCTGACTCTAAATTTCGGGTTAAAAAATATTCCGGATCCCATCAAAATGTTGGAAATTTTGTTGATTTTTTTGAGCGGTTGGCTGAAATTATTAACAAAGTCCTGGCTAGAAAATGGGTTGTAGTTTTAACCAACAGTAAATGGGCTAAGTAAATTCCATTATAATTAAAAATACAAATCACAAATGGGTATATGTTCTCTGCCACAAATGTGATGGTCACTTGTGGGCCTACTAAGTTGACGCGTACACAAGGCTTTGTCAACTAATAGTCAACACACATCCCTCAAGAAAAACTTATAGTCAACACACGATTCTATTAGCAGTGGCCGTTGGATGTCCATCTAACGGGTGTGGTGCTTCTTCAATCTCGGATATTCATGCTTCAGCCGCTCAAACCACCGCTGGTGGTACCGCCTGCTACCGCCTCCCGTGGCCGACCGTGCTGCTTCTTAAACCACTGCTCTTGCTCCTATCTCCGGTGGGTGGAAGTGCTGCCACGCACCCGAACCACTCAAGTTTCCCACTTATCTCCATCTGCGACTCCATTGCCGCGTCTTCCCCATCTCCAGGTCGTTCCAGTCTGGGGCCTCACCGTCGTCCATCGTCCTTGGTGCGCTCGGCATGGTGTGGTCTACATGTTCATCAAACGAGAGTCATCGGACGATGACTGTAGGTGAGAGGCTGACAGTGGGGATGCACCACTCCCATGGACGCATGCATTCAACTGCATCCTTTTTACCTTGAAAAATAATGATTTCTCCCCCTGACAGCTGGGACCCACCAGCTACATCTTCGCATGCAAGGAAGTGCGTCCTTATTGAGGGAGTCCTGGATTAAGGGGTCCTCGGATAGCCGGACTATGAAGATGCAAGATTGAAGACTTCGTCCCGTGTCCGGATAGGACTCTCCTTTGCGTGGAAGGCAAGCTTGGATATTCGGATATGTATATTTCCTTCTCTGTAACCGACTCTGTGTAACCCTAGCCCCCTCCGGTGTCTATATAAACCAGAGGGTTTAGTCCGTAGGACGAGAACAATCATAATCATAGGCTAGCTTCTAGGGTTTAGCCTCTACAATCTCGTGGTAGATCAACTCTTGTAATACTCATATCATCAACATCAATCAAGTAGGAAGTAGGGTATTACCTCCATCGAGAGGGCCCGAACCTGGGTAAAACATCATGTCCCCTGCCTCCTGTTACCATTAGCCTTAGACGCACAGTTCGGGACCCCCTACCCGAGATCCGCCGGTTTTGACACCGACATTGGTGCTTTCATTGAGAGTTCCACGATGCCGTCGCTGTAAGGCTTGATGGCTCCTTCGATCGTCTTCAACGATGCGGTCTAGGGGGAGGTCTTCCTTCCTGGATAGATCTTCGTATTCAGCGGCTTCGTACTGCGGGCCGACTCGCTTGGCCATCTGGAGCAGATTGATAGCTACACCCCTGGCCATCAGGTCAGGTTTGGAAGCTTAAATTATACTGCCGACATCCGCGGAGACTTGATCTTCAACGGATTCGAGCCCATGACAGGTGCACCGAACAGTTACGACGGGCATGACTTTGATCTGCCGTCGGGCAGTATTTGGGAAATCGCACCTGCAGTGGCACCGGGAATCAATCCGGATCAGATCGTGCCTTCCGAGGGCGGGTGGATAGACCCTGCCACCAAAACCGCACACTCATCAGCGTCGGAGCTGAGCACTTATCCCACCTCCTGTGAGAGTGGCGTTATCGGACCCTAAGACTCGTCTCCGGCCACGGGATCTGAACCGCGTGCATCCGGGCCTATTAAATCTGATTGGGCACCGGTCATGGAGTTCACCACCACAGATATTTTTCAGCACTCGCCCTTGGGTGACATGCTAAACTCATTAAGGTCTATTTCCTTGTCAGGAGACTCTTGGCCGAACTATGTCCGGCTCGAGTAGGGAGCGGACGACGAAGAAATTCGTCCCCCACCCACCACCCACTTTATAACCACTGTTGATGACTTAACCGACATGCTTGACTTCAACTCTGAAGACATCGATGGTATGGATGATGATGCAGGAGAAGAACAGGAACCACCGCCTGTAGGGCACTGGACAACCACCTCATCATATGATATATATATGGTGGACACACCAAAAGAAGGCGATGGCGACGATGGAATAAAGGATAATTCCCTCGATAAGCCACCAAAGCGGCGCCATAGACGCCGCTCTAAATCCCGCCACAGTAAAAACAACGACAACAGCGCAAGAAATAATAATACCCCGGTTGACTCCAAAGGAAACGACGACCCCATGGACCCAGCGATGGAGCAGGATGAGCCAGGGGACGATGATCATAGTCCGGAGCCGACATCAGACGACGCCGATCCTGAGGGTAAAATTCACCAATCTATCTCCGGAGAAGAGAACAGTCCGGACGATGATGCACTCATCATCCCAGAAAAACTCTTGGAACAAGAGAACCTCCACAGAAGGCGTATCGCCACCATGAAGAGCCTAAAGAAGCAGAAGCAAAGGCTTAAGGCCGTGCAGATACGCTCAACCGCAGGTGGAGCAAAGTGCTCGACACAAAAGAAAAATACGGCGACGATCGTCACACAAAGAGCTATCCAAAGCGCAAGCTGCTGCCCGAATTCAGCGATGAGGCCATAGAGCCCATTCAGCCTGTCACACCCTAGCTAGTCATGCATTAGAGTGTTGCATCATGTTTACCCTTTCATCAGAAACTTGAAATGGGGATCTGTGAAACCCTCAGAATCATTTTGAAAATGACCCAAATAAAAATTTCTCCAAAAGGGTCCAAGAAAATGCTCATGTTGCTCTCTGAAAATATTGGACAGAGATAAAAAATCAAACCAATATTTTAGTGGCTCATGGACATTTATTTTGGGCATTTGGAATTAATGCATAAATATTTGCTTTGGAAATATATTAATTATATATATTAATATATGTCCAAATATTATGCCAATTATAAAGGAGCTCTGGAATAATATATCTAGCCCCTGCAAAAATTGGCATAAGTTAAATAAATGATTTAATATGTTATTTAAATCAAAACAAATGTCAGAAATTAGAAAACAGAAAAAAATAAAAGGGAGAAGCTTACCTGGGCTCCTCCCTGTGCAGCCCAGCCAGCTGGCCGGCCCAGCCAGCAGGCGGCCCAGCCCGTCTCCCTCCTCTGTCGTCTTCGTCCCGACAGAGGGAGGGGAGTGTGGCCGGCGCGCGCGCGCCACCGCGCCACGCCACCTCTCTCCCTGCCTGCCTGCCCTCCCCTCCTCGCCTCGATGCCCTGGACGATGCCACGCCCCCCCCCTGCTCTCTCTCACTCTCCCTCGGCTCTTCCCTCCTCTCCCTCGCTCTCTCTCTCTCACGGCCGAACACCACCATCGCCGCCGTTCGCCACAGCAGCCGTCTCCGGCCACCCCTCGCTCCCCCGACTAGCTCAGAAGCTCCGCCACAACCCCCTCTTCCTCCCCACCGCTTCACGGGCCTCCGGAAGCCCTGTATCGCCGCCACGTCGCCGTTCCCCTCTTCGGGCTCCGACCATCATCGCCGTCGAATTCGCCGTCTCCAGCGCGTCTCCGAGCCCGCTTCGACGCCCACTACAACCGCGGTGAGCCCCCGAGTTGTTTCCCCCTTCTTCCCTGGTCTCTTTCGACCTCTAGGCCTTAGCCCCACCTTGCCCGAGAGCTCCACGCCGCCGGCGATGTCGCCGTCGTGGCCACGGTCACCGTAGCGCCCAACCGAGCACACTATCGTGCTCCACACTTTACTAGGAACACACAGCACGCACCAACACCTCACCAAACGCCCTGCAACGCCGATTCCGGCCGCACCCGAACTCCGGCGGCCGCAGCCGAGCTCGCCGCCGTCGACTCCGGCTACCCCAGGCTCGGCCACCACCACCGTTCGACGCGCGGGAGCAAGAGCTCTCCAACGAGCCCAAGAACGGCCTCGCCCGTGCCCTGTAGCGCGATCCCGCATCGCGCCACCGTCTCGGGCCTCGCCGGCGTCACGTCGCCGGTGGGTTTGACCCACTTTGACCACGGCAGGAACCCCCCTGAGTCCCTGACAGGTGGGCCCAGCCCTGTAGCTAATTAGGATTAGCGCTAACCACTGTTAGTTAACCCCCTGACACTGACCAGTGGGCCCCAGCGCCACTAATCCCTAATTAGGATTAATTTAACCCTGTTAAACCCCCCTGTCACTGACGTGTGGGCCCCACACGTCAGGTTTGACCCCAGACAGCCGCAGTTGACCACTGACGTCATGCTGACGTCATGCTGGCGCAATAATTATAATTTCTGGATTTAATTTAAATCAGGAAATTCCAGAATATTATTTAAACTTCAAAAATTCATAACTTTTATTCTGTAACTCCAAATTGGACAAATTATATATGAAAAATGATCAGAAAAATCCAATCTATCCATCTATACTATTTTCATGCATGATCAAACAAGTTAAATTGATGTTTCAAGCAGAACAAGGAAAAGCACTTTAAAAGGCCATATTTGAATTTGAAATTTGAATCCTTGATTCAAATTTGTTCAAACCCTTCTGGTTTTAGTTGCATTAGCCCAACACACTCATATTGCCATGTTTCATGCATGCATCATATTGTTGCACATCGTTTGGTGATGGTTGTGTATCGATGTCCTTTGCGACAGGTTCTGCCTCCGAGGAGTACCGTGATTACCCTAACGAAGAACTGTATCCGTGCATCGAACCATCAGGCAAGCAACCAGCCATTGATCATATCGATACAATCCCATGTTCTCGCTCCTGCTCTCTTTTACTGCATTAAGACAACGCGTTTCAAACTGCTGTGTGCTACGGTAGTTGAACCCATTTCCTCTGCATGACCTGTCATTGCCACAGTAACTAGATGAAACCCACTAGCATGTGTAGGAGTTGATTGAGCCATATGTATGTGTTGTTCCTACCTTGCTATGCCTGCTATGCTTAGAGTCGTGTCAGGTCTGGTTCATCTGGGTGATGGGCTAGAGTGAAATGTTATGTCGGTAATGAGAGTGGTGTGGTGAACACGATTTGGTAAAGGTATCGATGAGAGGCCATGTAGGAGTACATGGTGGGTTGTTTCATTGAAGCCGACCTTAAGCACTAAGATCTGTATGTGTGATTTAAGAATCAGCTACTACCATGCATTGGGCCCGAAACCAATGGACCCTCTCGGCTTCTTATTCACCCTAGTTCTCCGTCCAGGAGTTGCAAGTAGTTTCTGGTGTTTGTAGCCTACTGGAGGCCGTGGACAGCGCTGACCGTAGGGGTGGGCTGTGATGCGGTAGGTACGTGGCCGGGTGTACCGAATACCTGTTAGGTATCTCGGGAACCCTGTTCACATCGTTCGGGGCCGTATGGGAAACCTCGGCCGGACTCCCTGCGGATGGAACCTGAATAGGCGATAAACCTGGACTGGAGGCTTAGGTGATTAGGTAGGTCGTGGTCGACACCCACGTTGGGCTTCCGCTTGAAGGTTGCCGAGTACATGTCGTGTAAACGACGATAAGTGGTGAGAGCGTGTATGAAGAAGTACACCCCTGCAGGGTTAACATGATCTATTCGAATAGCCGCGTCCGCGGTAAAGGACTACTTGGTTGCCTATACAGTTCATAGACAAGTAAATGGAAACTACTAAAAGCCTCAAGATAAGAGTGAGTGCCGAGGATGGCTCTTCCGTAGGAAGACGGAGGTGGATCCTCGATGGTGTATTGAAGTGGTGAGTAGTGGACTCGTGTGCGCAAAACCATTTCAAGTTGGAGTATCGTAGGATAGCCTAGCCAAGAGTCAAAGCTGGCTTGCTGCAATAACTCCACCAACCCTTCTTGATAACATGCATGTATGTAGGATCTGATGTAAGTCTTGCTGAGTACCCTTGTACAAATGTTGCTATAATTTACATTTTACAGAAGACGCTGCAACCCCTTCTGATGGGTTCTATGTAGACGTTGACATCAACGAGTAGGCTAAAGACCCAGGTGGTGACCCCGAGCTTGTGAAGGACCATGTAGTATAGCTAGGCTTTCCAAGCCTCCTTTATTTTACTAGTTGTCTGTACTCAGACAAGTTACTTCCGCTGCTGGTTTGTATGACTGTATGACTTGTATGTTGGGTCGTGAGACCCGTACCTTTGTGTATGTTATGTATGGCTCTCTGAGCCTTAAATAAAGTACTTGTGTCGTAGAGTCATGTTGTGATGCTTCGTTGTATTTGCACATATCGAGCATATTGTGTGTATGATTGAAATGCTTGGTATGTGTGGGATCTGACTATCTAGTTGTTTATCTTTAGTAGCCTCTCTTACCGGGAAATGTCTCCTAGTGTTACCGCTGAGCCATGGTAGCTTGCTACTGCTCTGGAACACCTAGGCTGGCCGGCATGTGTCCTTCTTCGTTCCTGTGTCTGTCCCTTCGGGGAAATGTCACGCTTTGAGTACCGGAGTCCTGTTAGCCCGCTACAGCCCGGTTTACCGGAGTCCTTCTAGCCCAGTGCTACAGCCCGGACCCACTTGCTGATGACCGACACGTTCGAAGCTGGGTCATGGATGCCTGTCCCTGTAAGTCTGTGCCACTTTGGATTTACGACTAGTCATGTCAGCCCGGGCTCTTTATCATATGGATGCTAGCGACACTATCATATACGTGAGCCAAAAGGCGCAAACGGTCCCGGGCAAAGGTAAGGCGACACCTGTGGGGATACCGTGCGTGAGGCCGCAAAGTGATATGAGGTGTTACCGGCTAGATCGATGTGACATCGAGTCGGGGTCCTGACAGCGTTGGCATCAGAGCCGGACTGCCTGTAGGTTCTTCAAGCCAAACTGGTCGATGTTGAGTCTAGAAATTCTTTAGTTATATGTAGGGGAATTGTTTGTGGGTTGGAACGTAAGGCTCTTTTTACTCCTTTATCTTATGACATTCTGATCTGAGTTAGTCCATTCTTCCACCGGGGGTTAAGGAATTAGGATCTATTCTCTCTATCAGGATCACGTGTTACCAATCAGTAGTACCTTATAAGTTTGATGGATACAAGCCTAGTTCAGTTTTACCACCACGTTATGTTGTTAGAATGGTTTCATAACTTTGACATGATGATGTTGAGTGTGTACGAAATCCTTTGTCAAATGTCTCAAAATCCTTCTTGAGCATTTACAGCTGTTATGCTGCCGAAATTTTGCTAGAAATTCTAATGCCCTTGCATTATGATTGTGCTTTCAGATGGCCACTCGCGACCTCAATCAAGTGGTTCGCCTGACTCGATGCCTAGATGTACCTGGCCATACTGCCAAGTTGGTCAGGGTAATGACTGAGGCTGGATACCGTTGGTATCCTGAGTACACGGTCGAAGAGCAATTCCGAGACTTTAATCAAAGCCAGTATCTCTGCACTGTCAGGATATTTCCATCTTATCCTGGATCCACCGAGCCTCTTCACTGCTCCTATGGACTCGGGGTTACTATTGAGATGGCTGTGCAGGACGCCGCCTACTCTATGATGACCATTATGCAAGTCAGATCTGGTCTATTTCGGGACTCTGATTTCCGGTATATGCCAGGATCACTTCCGGGAGCACAAGGGTATCTCCAGGCTATCTATGCTGACCCCACTCAGGAGGATTCACGGACTCGCACCACTGCTGAGATGCTCGAGGATAAGGACCGTGAAAATCGGGCCTTGAGGTTAGAGCTCTTCAATACCCGTGCTGACCACTGGGCCACTTTGACTCGGTTCGCACCGGCGGTGCAAGCTGGATTTTCAGATATGCGCGATCTCTATCCTGTGAGATCTGCTCTGCCAGACGTGATGGTTTGGCGTGATGTAGGAGGCATCACCCCACCTCGCGGTCCCCGCAGGCCACCGTCTGTTGGTCCAAGGCCTCATCCTAGCCCCTATGGTCCACAAGCTCCGCGAGATCGTCTATTTCCGGATGATCATGTTGAGCTTCCAGGCTATGGAGGTGACTTTTACGAGGACTACTACGGATCGGTCTGAGTTAGTGGTAGTATCACTAGTTCGCACTAGCTGTGTCGTCTATCGTCCCGCGTGACTCGTGGGATATGACCTAGTTTGTACTCCTTCCGGAGGTGTAGAAAAATAATGTATAGGAGCTTGGAATGCCTCCGATGAGATGTAATCCTCTTTCACCGTAATAGTACTTTGTTTGGTCTTGTACTAAACCCTGTATGGTGTGTATGACGATGGAATAAAGAAGCAGTTTCTGTATTTACCATGTCATACGGATGATCATCTTGCATTCCGAATTATTCCTTACATTCTGTATTCTATGTCGGAATTTTATCATTCTGACTAAATCATTGTCTTGTTTACCTAGGATGGTCAACACGCGCGCTAACCCTGCTTCTCAAGAGCAGGCCGAAGGCAGTGAGGGCAGGAATGAAAATCTGCCTCATCCTCCTTCACTAGCCGAGGTTATGATGGAAGCTGAGAGAAACAAGCGGGAGACCAACCGTTTGCTGGAGCGTATTGAACAGAATACATCACACCATCAGAGGGCTAACATGGTGTCACTCAGTGATTTTATCAAATTGCATCCACCCACGTTCCACCACTCCGTCGAGCCTCTCGACGCTGATGACTGGCTTCGCAGTATCTCTCACAAGCTGCGTTCCGCGCTAGTAGCTGAGGCTGACAAGGTCACCTTTGCTGCATATCATGTTGAAGGCCCCGCCAGTCTATGGTGGGAGAATTATGGAGCCATGCGCCCAGCGGGCCATGTCACTACTTGGGCTGAGTTCAGTGAGGCTTTCCGTGAACATCACATTCCGGAGGGTCTCATGGACCGCAAACGTGAAGAATTTTGCAGTTTCACCCAAGGCCGACTTTCTGTGGATGTTTACAGCAGGGAGTTTGGTAATCTCGCACGATATGCAACCGAGGAAGTTTCTACTGACGCCAAGAAGCAAGCAAGGTTCCGTAAGGGCCTTAGTCCTGAGCTTCGCCGTGACCTCCGTCTGCATGAGTGCACATCTTTCCAGAAACTTGTCAACAAAGCCATCAGTGCTGAAACTGGTCAGACTGACTATGACGCAACACGCAAGCACGGCCGTGATATGGGTTCCTCATCCGGTGCTGGTCCTCAGAAGCGCCACGTGTGGGTGCCCAACACCGCCCTGCCACCCAGGTTCACACCGAGGCCATCTTTCCAGGCGCCTCGCCCTGTTCAACAGTCTGCACCGGCCAAGCCCTATGGGGGTCCAACTAACAATGCTCCTCCACGTACCAGTTCCGTGACTTGTTTCAAGTGTGGGGAATCTGGCCACTATATGCGTGAGTGTCCCCAGACCAACCCCAATCAATCTGCTAAAGCTGTTGGCCGTGGCAAGCCGACAGGAAAAGTATTCCACGCCAAGCCGGTCACCGCTACACGTGGCCATGTCAACTGTATCTCTGCCGAAGAAGCTCAAGAGGATCCCAACGTCGTTCTCGGTACGCTTCTTGTTAATTGCCACCCGGCATCTGTTCTTTTCGATACAGGAGCCTCTCATTCTTTTATATCCGAAAATTATGCTCGTTTGCATAACGTTGCATTCTGTGACATGCCATCCACTATGGAAATTTCTACCCCTGGTTCTAGATGGCAGACCTCTAGGGTAAGTTATGGAAATGAAATCCAAGTCGACAGACTTGTTTTCCTCGCATCTTTGATAGCCCTTAAATTTTCATATATTAATATCATTCTGGGTATGGACTGGATGTCAGCTCATCAAGCCAAAATTGATTGCTTCTCTAGGACTGTTCAACTCACCCATCCTTCGGGGAAGATAGTGAATGTCTTGACCCGAATAGCCAAGCGACAATTATATTCTCTTAACGCCAGCCCTTTGCCAGACATTGAGGACGTTCCGGTAGTCCGTGACTTCCCGGATGTTTTTCCAGAAGAATTGCCAGGTGTTCCACCTGACAGGGATGTTGAGTTCGTAATAGACCTCATCCCAGGAACCGTTCCGATTGCTAGAAGACCCTATAAGATGGCACCCCTAGAACTAGCCGAGCTTAAGAAACAACTCGATGAGTCCTTGAAAAAGGGTTTCATCCGACCTAGTTCATCTCCGTGGGCTTGCCCCGTCCTATTCGTCAAGAAGAAGGATGGTACGGACCGGATGGTTGTAGATTACCGACCTGTCAATCTGGTCACAATCAAGAACAAATATCCGCTTCCCAGGATCAACGACCTGTATGATCAGCTCGCTGGATCCTCAGTCTTCTCCAAGATGGATTTGAGATTGGGCTACCATCAAATCAAAATCAGAAACGGGGACATTCCTAAAACGGCCTTTGTTACTCGTTATGGCCAATACGAGTACACCGTCATGTCCTTCGGTTTAACCAACGCTCCAGCCACCTTTTCTCGGTTAATGAACTCAATCTTCATGGAGTATTTGGATAAATTCGTCGTGGTTTACCTCGATGATATACTCATCTACTCCAAGAACGAGGAAGAACATGCCGAACATCTAAGGCTAGTGTTGAAGAAACTTCGAGAGCATCGCCTTTATGCCAAATTTTCTAAATGTGAATTCTGGTTGTCAGAAGTGACCTATCTGGGTCATGTAATATCTGGTAAAGGTATTGCTGTTAACCCTGAGCGAGTTCAAGCCGTCCTTAACTGGACTCCACCTGAATCGGTCAAGCAAGTTTGGAGTTTTCTAGGCTTAGCGAGCTATTGTCGTCGCTTTGTCGAGAACTTCTCCAAGGTTGCCAAACCTCTAACCGAACTCCTCAAGAAAGACAAGAAGTTCGAGTGGACTCCACAATGTGAGCACAGCTTTCAGGAACTGAAAAGACGCCTGACTTCTGCTCCCGTACTGGTACCGCCAGACTTCTCCAAGGACTTTGTTATCTACTGCGACGCCTCGCGACAAGGACTAGGTTGCATTCTCATGCAAGATCGACACGTAATTGCCTACGCTTCACGACAATTGCACCCACATGAGGAGAATTATCCTACTCATGATCTAGAGCTTGCAGCCGTAGTCTATGCACTTAAGACCTGGCGACATTACCTCCTCGGTAATCGTTGCGAAATTTTCACTGATCACCAAAGCCTAAAGTACATTTCCACCCAACCGGATTTGAATCTCAGGCAAAGACGTTGGGTTGAGTTGATCACAGACTTCGATTTAGGGATAACCTACACCCCGGGGAAAGCCAACGTCATGGCTGATGCGCTAAGTCGTAAATCTTATTGTAACAACCTGATGTTACAACAAAGTCAACCGCTTCTCCATGAGGAATTTCGGAAGCTTAACCTTCACATTGTACCTCAAGGTTTTCTTTCCACCTTGGTGGCAAAACCTACCCTTACGGATCAGATTATCAAGGCACAGAAGGTAGATCCGGGAATCTCCCGCATCAAGAGAAACATTCAGAAAGGAATTGCGAATTGCTTCTCTATTAATGATCAAGGGGTCGTATACTTCGGGAATCGACTAGTGGTTCCCAAAGTGCGAAACCTGAGGCGTTTGATCCTTAAGGAAGCTCATGAATCTCCTCTCACCATTCATCCCGGTAGTACTAAGATGTATCAGGACCTACGCCAGAGGTTCTGGTGGACTAGGATGAAGAGAGAAATTGCTCAGTATATTGCAAATTGCGACGTCTGTCGTCGTGTAAAAGCAGAGCACCAACGGCCTGCTGGCACCCTTCAACCCTTAGCTATTCCTGAATGGAAATGGGATAAAATTGGTATGGATTTCATTACCGGTTTTCCCAGGACCAAGAGAGGGAATAATGCTATTTTCGTCGTGGTCGATCGTCTTTCCAAAGTAGCCCATTTCCTACCTGTTCGTGAGAGTATAACCGCTAGTCAGCTGGCAGACTTATACATCTCCCGAATAGTGTCCCTTCATGGTGTTCCTTTGGAAATTAACTCGGATCGAGGAAGTCTTTTCACCTCTCAATTTTGGGAAAGTTTCCAAAATGCTATGGGAACTCGTCTCTTCTTTAACACCGCCTTCCACCCTCAGTCAAGTGGTCAAGTGGAACGCGTCAACTAAATTCTAGAAGACATGCTTCGAGCCTCTGTTATCTCGTTCGGAATGGACTGGGAGAAGTGCCTTCCATTTGCCGAATTCGCTTACAACAACAGCTATCAATCTAGCTTGGGTAAAGCCCCTTTTGAAGTTCTCTATGGACGACGATGTCGAACACCCCTTAA
This sequence comes from Triticum dicoccoides, assembly GCF_002162155.2. Taxonomy (NCBI): domain Eukaryota; kingdom Viridiplantae; phylum Streptophyta; class Magnoliopsida; order Poales; family Poaceae; genus Triticum; species Triticum dicoccoides. Next base: position 381,015,066 of record NC_041389.1, on the reverse strand, counting down.
CTGGTCAGAGACCGGGGAAAGACAATTCTTTGGCCCGGATATGATTCAGGAAGCAGAAGAACAAGTTCGTATCGTTCGTGAAAAGTTGAAAACAGCCCAATCTCGTCAAAAGAGTCAATATGACCGAAAACATAAGGCTATGACTTTCGAGGTTGACGAGGAGGCTTATCTTCGGGTCACCCCTCTGAAGGGAACCCATCGTTTCGGTATCAAAGGCAAATTGGCTCCTCGTTACATTGGACCTTTTCGCATTCTCGCCAAACGAGGAGAAGTTGCCTACCAGTTGGAATTACCTCCGCACCTCTCCAGAGTCCACGATGTCTTCCACGTTTCTCAACTCAGGCGTTGCTTCTCGGATCCTATCCGTGAAGTGGACCACGAAACGCTTGATCTCCAAGATAATCTTACATATCGAGAGTATCCCATTCGTATCCTCGATCAGGCCGAGCGTACCACTCGACGTCATAACATCAAGTTTCTCAAAGTACAATGGTCGCACTATTCTGAGGATGAAGCAACTTGGGAAAGGGAGGATCGTCTTCGACTTGAGTACCCCGCCTTCTTCCCGGAGGAACCCAAATCTCGGGACGAGATTCTTTTGAGTGGGGGTGAGTTGTCACACCCTAGCTAGTCATGCATTAGAGTGTTGCATCATGTTTACCCTTTCATCAGAAACTTGAAATGGGGATCTGTGAAACCCTCAGAATCATTTTGAAAATGACCCAAATAAAAATTTCTCCAAAAGGGTCCAAGAAAATGCTCATGTTGCTCTCTGAAAATATTGGACAGAGATAAAAAATCAAACCAATATTTTAGTGGCTCATGGACATTTATTTTGGGCATTTGGAATTAATGCATAAATATTTGCTTTGTAAATATATTAATTATATATATTAATATATGTCCAAATATTATGCCAATTATAAAGGAGCTCTAGAATAATATATCTAGCCCCTGCAAAAATTGGCATAAGTTAAATAAATGATTTAATATGTTATTTAAATCAAAACAAATGTCAGAAATTAGAAAACAGAAAAAAATAAAAGGGAGAAGCTTACCTGGGCTCCTCCCTGTGCAGCCCAGCCAGCTGGCCGGCCCAGCCAGCAGGCGGCCCAGCCCGTCTCCCTCCTCTGTCGTCTTCGTCCCGACAGAGGGAGGGGAGTGTGGCCGGCGCGCGCGCGCTCCACCGCGCCACGCCACCTCTCTCCCTGCCTGCCTGCCCTCCCCTCCTCGCCTCGATGCCCTGGACGATGCCACGCCCCCCCTGCTTTCTCTCACTCTCCCTCGGCTCTTCCCTCCTCTCCCTCGCTCTCTCTCTCTCACGGCCGAACACCACCGTCGCCGCCGTTCGCCACAGCAGCCGTCTCCGGCCACCCCTCGCTCCCCCGACTAGCTCAGAAGCTCCGCCACAACCCCCTCTTCCTCCCCACCGCTTCACGGGCCTCCGGAAGCCCTGTATCGCCGCCACGTCGCCGTTCCCCTCTTCGGGCTCCGACCATCATCGCCGTCGAATTCGCCGTCTCCAGCGCGTCTCCGAGCCCGCTTCGACGCCCACTACAACCGCGGTGAGCCCCCGAGTCGTTTCCCCCTTCTTCCCTGGTCTCTTTCGACCTCTAGGCCTTAGCCCCACCTTGGCCGAGAGCTCCACGCCGCCGGCGATGTCGCCGTCGTGGCCACGGTCACCGTAGCGCCCAACCGAGCACACTATCGTGCTCCACACTTCACTAGGAACACGCAGCACGCACCAACACCTCACCAAACACCCTGCAACGCCGATTCCGGCCGCACCCAAACTCCGGCGGCCGCAGCCGAGCTCGCCGCCGTCGACTCCGGCCACCCCAGGCTCGGCCACCACCACCGTTCGACGCGCGGGAGCAAGAGCTCTCCAACGAGCCCAAGAACGGCCTCGCCCGTGCCCTGTAGCGCGATCCCGCATCGCGCCGCCGTCTCGGGCCTCGCCGGCGTCACGTCGCCGGTGGGTTTGACCCACTTTGACCACGGCAGGAACCCCCCTGAGTCCCTGACAGGTGGGCCCAGCCCTGTAGCTAATTAGGATTAGCGCTAACCACTGTTAGTTAACCCCCTGACACTGACCAGTGGGCCCCAGCGCCACTAATCCCTAATTAGGATTAATTTAACCCTGTTAAACCCCCCTGTCACTGACGTGTGGGCCCCACACGTCAGGTTTGACCCCAGACAGCTGCAGTTGACCACTGACGTCATGCTGACGTCATGCTGGCGCAATAATTATAATTTCTGGATTTAATTTAAATCAGGAAATTCCAGAATATTATTTAAACTTCAAAAATTCATAACTTTTATTCTGTAACTCCAAATTGGACAAATTATATATGAAAAATGATCAGAAAAATCCAATCTATCCATCTGTACTATTTTCATGCATGATCAAACAAGTTAAATTGATGTTTCAAGCAGAACAAGGAAAAGCACTTTAAAAGGCCATATTTGAATTTGAAATTTGAATCCTTGATTCAAATTTGTTCAAACCCTTCTGGTTTTAGTTGCATTAGCCCAACACACTCATATTGCCATGTTTCATGCATGCATCATATTGTTGCACATCGTTTGGTGATGGTTGTGTATCGATGTCCTTTGCGACAGGTTCTGCCTCCGAGGAGTACCGTGATTACCCTAACGAAGAACCGTATCCGTGCATCGAACCATCAGGCAAGCAACCAGCCATTGATCATATCGATACAATCCCATGTTCTCGCTCCTGCTCTCTTTTACTGCATTAAGACAACGCGTTTCAAACTGCTGTGTGCTACGGTAGTTGAAGCCATTTCCTCTGCATGACCTGTCATTGCCACAGTAACTAGATGAAACCCACTAGCATGTGTAGGAGTTGATTGAGCCATATGTATGTGTTGTTCCTACCTTGCTATGCCTGCTATGCTTAGAGTCGTGTCAGGTCTGGTTCATCTGGGTGATGGGCTAGAGTGAAATGTTATGTCGGTAATGAGAGTGGTGTGGTGAACACGATTTGGTAAAGGTATCGATGAGAGGCCATGTAGGAGTACATGGTGGGTTGTTTCATTGAAGCCGACCTTAAGCACTGAGATCTGTATGTGTGATTTAAGAATCAGCTACTACCATGCATTGGGCCCGAAACCAATGGACCCTCTCGGCTTCTTATTCACCCTAGTTCTCCGTCCAGGAGTTGCAAGTAGTTTCTGGTGTTTGTAGCCTACTGGAGGCCGTGGACAGCGCTGACCGTAGGGGTTGGCTGTGATGCGGTAGGTACGTGGCCGGGTGTACCGAATACCCGTTAGGTATCTCGGGAACCCTGTTCACATCGTTCGGGGCCGTATGGGAAACCTCGGCCGGACTCCCTGCGGATGGAACCTGAATAGGCGATAAACCTGGACTGGAGGCTTAGGTGATTAGGTAGGTCGTGGCCGACACCTACGTTGGGCTTCCGCTTGAAGGTTGCCGAGTACATGTCGTGTAAACGACGATAAGTGGTGAGAGCGTGTATGAAGAAGTACACCCCTGCAGGGTTAACATGATCTATTCGAATAGCCGCGTCCGCGGTAAAGGACTACTTGGTTGCCTATACAGTTCATAGACAAGTAAATGGAAACTACTAAAAGCCTCAAGATAAGAGTGAGTGCCGAGGATGGCTCTTCCGTAGGAAGACGGAGGTGGATCCTCGGTGGTGTATTGAAGTGGTGAGTAGTGGACTCGTGTGCGCAAAACCATTTCAAGTTGGAGTATCGTAGGATAGCCTAGCCAAGAGTCAAAGCTGGCTTGCTGCAATAACTCCACCAACCCTTCTTGATAACATGCATGTATGTAGGATCTGATGTAAGTCTTGCTGAGTACCCTTGTACTCATGTTGCTATAATTTACATTTTACAGAAGACGCTGCAACCCCTTCTGATGGGTTCTATGTAGACGTTGACATCAACGAGTAGGCTAAAGACCCAGGTGGTGACCCTGAGCTTGTGAAGGACCACGTAGTATAGCTAGGCTTTCCAAGCCTCCTTTATTTTACTAGTTGTCTGTACTCAGACAAGTTACTTCCGCTGCTGGTTTGTATGACTGTATGACTTGTATGTTGGGTCGTGAGACCCGTACCTTTGTGTATGTTATGTATGGCTCTCTGAGCCTTAAATAAAGTACTTGTGTCGTAGAGTCATGTTGTGATGCTTTGTTGTATTTGCACATATCGAGCATATTGTGTGTATGATTGAAATGCTTGGTATGTGTGGGATCTGACTATCTAGTTGTTTATCTTTAGTAGCCTCTCTTACCGGGAAATGTCTCCTAGTGTTACCGCTGAGCCATGGTAGCTTGCTACTGCTCTGGAACACCTAGGCTGGCCGGCATGTGTCCTTCTTCGTTCCTGTGTCTGTCCCTTCGGGGAAATGTCACGCTTTGAGTACCGGAGTCCTGTTAGCCCGCTACAGCCCGGTTTACCGGAGTCCTTCTAGCCCAGTGCTACAGCCCGGACCCACTTGCTGATGACCGACACGTTCGAAGCTGGGTCATGGATGCCTGTCCCTGTAAGTCTGTGCCACTTTGGATTTACGACTAGTCATGTCAGCCCGGGCTCTTTATCATATGGATGCTAGCGACACTATCATATACGTGAGCCAAAAGGCGCAAACGGTCCCGGGCAAAGGTAAGGCGACACCCGTGGGGATACCGTGCGTGAGGCCGCAAAGTGATATGAGGTGTTACCGGCTAGATCGATGTGACATCGAGTCGGGGTCCTGACACAGCCAAAAATGACCGATCAGCCGGCCCGCCCGCCACGTGGCCATGACAAGACGTCTAACAATGCGCACACAAGTCAGCACACGATTTACATGAGCCCTTGGACAAAAAGTACGATATGGCCAGATCCATCTATGGATCTAGGAAGCGCACCCCGGCACAGGATCAGAGCTACCGAAACGATCACATTGATTGAACCCCAGCTAGGAATCAGACCCGAACACAACAACTGTCGACATCATGCCACGACACGACCAAAAACAGGGGTGCCGCACACCCCCTGTGCTTCACCGATGAGGTGCTGGATCACGAATTTCCAGAAGGATTTAAACCAGTGAATATAGAGGCATACAATGGAACTAGAGACCCTAGGGTCTGGATCGAGGAATTTATCCTTCATATCCACATGGCTCGTGGAGACGATCTCCATGCCATTGAACACCTACCCCTCAAATTAAAGGGACTAGCTCGGCACTGGTTAAAAAGCCTCCTCGAAAACTCAATCGGAAGTTGGGAAGAGCTCGAGGATGCTTTCAGGGCCAATTTTCAAGGGACCTATGTCCGACCTCCGGACGTAGACGACCTAAGTCTCATAATTGAACAGCCCGGAGAGTCAACCCGAAAGCTCTGGAACGGATTTCTTACTAAGAAGAATCAAATAGTCGACTGCCTGGATGCCGAAGCCTTAGCGGCTTTCAAACACAGTATCCGGGATGAATGGCTTGCCAGACACCTCGGCCAAGAAAAGCCGAGGACAATGGCAGCCTTAACAAGCCTTATGACCCGCTTTTGCATGGCCGAGGACAGTTGGCTGGCCCGTAGCAGCACCAGCGACCCAAGCACAACCAAAGTCAGGGATGGCAACGGGAAGCCACGACGCAACAAAAACAAGTGTCAAAACAACAATGGCAACCCAGAGAACACGACGGTCAACGCCGGATTCAGGGGCTCTCGACCCGGACAATGGAAGAAGCCATTTAAAGGCAGCAAAGATGGGCCGTCCAGCCTAAACAGAATTCTAGACAAATTATGTCAGATTCACGGCACCCCCGAAAAACCTGCAAACCACACCCACAGAGAGTGTTGGGTTTTCAAGCAGGCCGGCAAGCTGAATGCTGAACACAAGGGGAGAGAGACGCCAAGTGAAGACGAGGATGAGCCTCGTCAGCCGAACACTCGAGGACAGAAAAAATTCCCACCAGAAGTCAAAAAAGTGAATATGATTTACGTAAATCACATTCCAAAGAGGACGTGCAAACGCGCACTCCGAGACGTATACGCCGTTGAGCCCATCGCCCCCAAATTTAATCCCTGGTCGACCTGCCCGATCACCTTCAATCGCAGGGACCATGCAACTAGTATCCGGCACGGAGGATCGGCCGCCTTGGTGCTCGACCCAATAATTAACGGACACCATCTCACACGAGTCCTCATGGACGGCGGCAGTAGTTTAAACCTGATATATCAGGACACTGTCTGCAAAATGGGGATAGACCCCTCAAGAATCAGCCTAAGTAACACTACCTTTAAAGGAGTAATACCAGGCGTCGAGGCTCACTGTACGGGCTCTCTAGTACTAGAGGTTGTATTCGGTTCTCCCGACAACTTCAGAAGCGAGGAATTAACCTTTGACATCGCTCCATTACGAAGCGGCTATCACGCACTACTCGGAAGAACTGCCTTCACTCGTTTTAATGCAATACCACATTACGCCTACCTCAAATTTAAGATGCCCGGTCCATGCAGCGTCATCACAGTTAGCGGAAATACAAAGCGTTCCTTACGCGTGGAAGAATACATGGCGGCTCTAGCAGCCGAACACTGAGCGGTCCCTCCAACCAGGAAAAGTGGCCGGTCGTCAAGACCACGGACACGGCTAGACGAGTCCGGCGCTCCACCCAATGTAACAGCCCAGTTGGGATTTCCCCATAAAAGATGTTAGGGGCTGCTCGCAAAAAGAGCCCATATTTTGGCTCGACCCCATCAATACAATAGCATATTGTATTTTCATGGTTCATTCAGATTATCGAACACCTTGCACGAAGACTTTCACCTGGATTTTTTCTTTTCTTTTACAGATGATCATCGTGCTACACCCTTCCAGGATACGGCACAACGGCGATAAAGGCGCAGACGTGCAGCAGGGCCCCACTCAAAGGTTTCTTTTTAGATTAAGACCCTGCGTAAACCTTTTTAATGTCTCTTGTTGCTTCTTCCCCTCCGGAAACTTTATACAACCGGAAGCGATACTGGCGTTTTCAGCATTTTTGTCACACCAGACTACTGCTCATACCTGGAAACTCAGGGCTTATTGTCAAGGGCTTTATTCAGCCCAGTACACATTATAAAGTTCGAATACCTTAGGGAGTGTTCGGCTTCGCGAGTTTGGCCTTATATGCATCAACTCCGAATCATGTCTTTGGTCAAATGTCGGGTTTGCCCGGCTCCCGTGTTTTGCTACCTTACAATCCGTTCTATCGGCTAAGGCGGCACCGGGAGAACTACTGCGATTGTGCCCTAGTTCATCTGGACGAGCACCTCAGTAGAGAAAGCCGAAAACTGATAGTCATGATACAGCGTGAGACTGGTCAACCACTCGATAACCCAGCAGAATCTTCGTGATTCCTTCGTATTAACGAAGGACCGGTTTCCCGGTCACGTACATACGCGCACCATATCCGGCTAGACGCAAAAATACCAGGGGCTATATAGTAGCCCCACCATCAAACTCCTATGGCTAAGTGAAAGTGTTAAAGCTATATAGTCCGATTGCCTGGTTCTCCGCGCTATCACCTCCATAACAGACCAAGACGTTGGATCAAGTGTGACTACGTGTTTTCTCGAACACCCCCTGCATTATATGTGTGGGGGCTGAAGCCGATGACTGCAAAACTTTCAAGTTATATACATACATAAACGGCCGCACAGGAGGTGTTATAATACTTTCGGGCAAAAGTATAAACACAACCTTTATAAATCAAAATAGCATTGTCTTTACAATCGCGATACATGTCATTCAAACATGGCACTCTTAGAGCACTGAGCCTCTATTAAACGGGCGCCTTCTAAGACTTCTTAGAAATAGTGCTCGGTCGGGTCCTGGCCTTCCACCGCACTCCAGGTCGCCGTAGTGGTGGTTTCCATCCCAGTCCAGTATGTTTTAACACGGGCAAGAGCCATCCGTGCACCCTCTATGCATGCCGACCTCTTCACGACATTGATATGCGACACAACACCAAGGAATTGTTGCACCAATCCAAAATAGCTGTCCGACCTTGGTCCTTGTGGCCAAAGATGATCCACGACAGACCTCATAGCAAGCCCGGACAACCTGTGGAATTCGGCCCATGCAGCCATCTTTTCATTCAATGGCAGCGGACGCGTCGGGGCACTGAATTGCGACCAGAATAACCTCTCGGCCTTATGGTCTTTCTGATCTTTGAAAAACTCGGTCGCATCAGTAGCACTCTTTTCCAGGTCCGCATATGAGTCCGCCGCACTCCATAACTAATCCAGAGGGGCATACTTTGGATCTCCGAATTTCATCCGCAACAGATAGGGCTTCCTAGCCACGATATCTCCGGCTTCACGAAGCTCCTCCCTCATCCCCCTCATTTCAGAGCGGGCTTCCTTGGCTGCCTCCAGGGCCTTCTTCAGGTCAGCCGCTTTTGCTTGAATTTCCTTTCCAAGGAGCTCACGGGGGTTAGCGGCATCTTCCAGCTTGGTAGCCATCTAGGCTATCTTTTCCTCGCTCTGGCAATGAGCAGCCTGTTCGGCTCTTAACTCCTCGACCACCTTCATAGCGACTGCATCACTTATCCAGGCTTTCTCCTTGGCTTGGGCAAGCTCCGCCCGAAGGGTATCCATGGCAGCAGCTCCATCTGCAGTCACAACATATTATAGATATTAGCATCATGCTCCTCTTAAACATTTGCTGACAAGCCGAATATACATACCCTGGGCCTCGTCAATCCGCTTGTTAACAAGCGCGATGTTGGCATCGGCCACGTCCAGCTACCACTTTAGCTCAGCAAAATCAGCAGATCGGTCGGCCGCCGGACCCTCAGCCACCTGCACATAAAGCAACGTGCTTATTACCAGAGATTACGATCCTCTGTTCGCCACGTTGATGGCAGCCAGAGTCTCAGGGGCTACTATCTATACAGAGCACACTTAGCATGTGTGGAACCATCAAAAATACATTTTTTGTGTACCTCAAAGCCTCTCAGTAGACTCGTAAAAGCTTCATTCAAACAGATTTTCGCGGATGAAATCCTCTCAACCACCGTACCCATTAAGGCATGATGTGTCTCTGAGATGGCCTCCCACTCCAGAAGGCCCATCAGTGTGTCCGGCTGTGTGCCGGACAATCCCGGACTCCTCCTGAAGCTCTCTTTGGGAGCCGGATATTCCAGACTCTGGGCAGCCGAAGTGTCAACTTCTGGCCTTGGTGGATCAGGAGAAACCCTCCGTGACGACACCTCGGGGTCGTCCGCCCCATGTGACGGGGAGGCAGGGGGAGGTGTCTTGCTCTCCATCATCTCCGGAGGAAGATCCCCCGAGGATGAACTCTATGGAGAAGGGCTACGAGCCGGACTGCAACAAATATGTTTCGGTCATTATCCTCAGAGACGAAACAGGGTAAGTCTACCAAAGTACTCTTTCACTTACGGCTCGATGGAGGGCCGCCCCCTTGCGAGGTTTTCTTCCCTTGTTTAGAGGCCTCCGTTTCCAAATCTTCGAAGGCGGCCCTTATCTTACCTTAAGGAGAGGGGATTTTAGATTCCCCTCCCCGATTATCCTCCTTCGCGGAGGCACTTACTCCTCCGATTTGGATGTGTAGGATGTGAGGCCCACCTGTGGCCTCTCTGTTCCTCTCCTCGTCTTCTCCTCAGGGCACTTGATACGGCGCACGCTCAAGCATCCTGGTCAACAAAGGTTTCGGCGAGCCTTCGGGAAGAGGGGCAGGACACCTAATCCTCTCCGCCTTCCTCAGCCAGTCCTGGCAGAGAGCAATTTTTTAGAATGATGTTATAATAAACATAAAGGATGGTGTGTTCGGCAACAGAAGTATTTACCGGGGTATCCGGACGGTTACAATTGAGACCCGCGTCCTCGGTGGTGTTCGGACACTTTATTCGTGATCCAAAGAATAACTCATACATTTCTTTGAGCGTCATGCCGAAGAATTGTTGAACGGTTCGCGGTCCTTCTGGGTTGAACTCCCACATACGGAGAGGACGACATTGGCAGGGCAGGACTCGACGAACCAGCATCACTTGCATTATCTTGACAAGACTAACATCCCTCTTGAGAAGGTCTCGGATGCGGCTTTGTAATGCCGGCACGTCATTAGCCGCCCCCAGTCCAGCCCCTTGTTGACCCATGACACCAGTTGCAGTGGAGGGCCCGGGCGGAACCCTGGGGCAGCCACCTGCCTTGTACCTCGGGGAGCAGTGATGTAGAACCACTCCTGCTGCCATAAATCGGAATTCTCCACGAAAGAACCCTTTGGCCATGGGGCGTCGGTGCCTTTGCTTATTATAGCGCCTCCGCACTCCGCGTGACGCCCATCGATCACCCTCAGCTTCACATTGAAAATCTTGAGCCATAGGCCGAAGTGGGGGTGATGTGGAGGAAAGCTTCACACACGACGATAAACGGCGAGATGTGAAGCACGGAATCCGGAGCTAGATCGTGGAAATCTAGTACGTAGTAGAACATGAGCCCTCTTACAAAGGGATCAACGCTAGAACCTAGCCCTCGGATAAAGTGGGAGATCAAAACAACGCTCTCGTTGGGTTCGCGAGTGGGCACGACCTGCCCTTGAGCTGGTAGCCTGTGTGGAATCTCGGTGGTGAGATACCTGGCCTCCCTAAGCTTCCGGATGTCCTCCTCTGTGACGGAGGAGGCCATCCACCGGCCTTGAAGATTGGATCCGGACATGGTCGGAGGACCAAAGTGCTTTAGCTTGAGCCTTGGGTGTTGGAACTCGAGGTGCGGGAGGGGAAGGATCAAGCGTGGGTAGAAAAGGGCAGGCCTTGGCCCCCTTATAAAGAAGACGAATATCAAGCGTCCCCCGCGTGACCGTTTGGGACTTGCCTAAAATCGGGGAGTCATATTAAACAAACACGGTTGGGTTACCCGCGCCCGTATTGATGAGAATCCCGTGATAAGGGGGACACGATCTCTGCTTCGACAAGACGTGCCAATAAAACCGCGTCGTAGCTTGTGTAGTGGCTGGTTACGAAAAACGGTTCGAATAAAAACTGAGCCATGGTAGGACGTCACGCTATGAAAAGCTGTCAGCAGATTCGATTTGTGGAGTATTGTACTCCCTACGGTGGTGTGTGAAATTTGTTTTGCAGAGCCGGACACGATCCTTGTGTATGAAATCTTCTTTGGAGTATTCAGAGAAGGAACCCGCCTTGCAATGCCGGAGATAATTTGCGCGCTGTACTCATCGTCATTGAAGCCTGGTTCAGGGGCTACTGAGGGAGTCCTGGATTAAGGGGTCCTCGGACAGCCGGACTATATACTTTGGCCGGACTGTTGGACTATGAAGATACAAGATTGAGACTTCGTCCCTTGTCCGGATGGGACTCTCCTTTGCGTGGAAGGCAAGCTTGGATATTCGGATATGTAGATTTTCTTCTCTGTAACCGACTCTATGTAACCCTAGCCCCCTCCGGTGTCTATATAAACCGGAGGGTTTAGTCCATAGAAAGAGAACAATCATAATCATAGGCTAGCTTCTAGGGTTTAGCCTCTACGATCTCGTGGTAGATCAACTCTTGTAATACTCATATCATCAAGATCAATCAAGCAGGAAGTAGGGTATTTGCTCCATCGAGAGGGCCCGAACCTGGGTAAAACATTGTGTCCCCTGCCTCATGTTCCCATTAGCCTTAGACGCACAGTTCGGGACCCCCTACCCGAGATCCGCCGGTTTTGACACCGACACTTATTTCGGGCAAAAAAATGATTCCCCCCAGACAACTGGTACCCAGCATCTATATCTTCGCACGCAAGGAAGTGCGTCCTTATCCTCCCTGATAGCTGGGACCCACCCGGTCGAAGCGTACGTAGCGTTGTCTGTCTTATCGTGAAGGCGTACATACATACTGGTCGATCAGTCGCTCTGCAACGATGAACCATGGCTGAGTAAGTAGCGGCACATGACATAGTAGAGCCCCTCACGTAGCAGTTCAGGCTGTCCCGTCTAAACTGTGTACATGTACATACAGCCACACGCAAAAAATACGGCCATGTACGTACATATGAGCGGGGTCTCGAAACGGGTACTCGCGCATACAGACGGCCAGGGCTCGTGTACATGGAGAAGCAACATACGGAAACTACGTTGTCCTGTTCATCTTCAGCTAACCGGCTGGGTCGGAACGGAGGAAACAGTGTCGTGTTCACCGGGAGCCAAGTGACTGGGTCGGAACACCTCCTGTTCATCAGGAGGCAACATACTTGGTCAGAATGGATCGTGTTCATCGAGAGGCAACCGGCCTGGATGGAATAGCCAATCAAAACGAGGCCTGGCGTACCACAAAACGGAGGAAACAGCCTTGTGTTCGACCACCTAGGGTCGAAACAGGATCCTATTCATCGGGAGGGGTCTGACATACCGCAAAACGGAGGAAACGGACTTATGTTCGAGTGCCTACGGTCGAAACGGGGTCCTGTTAATCGGGAGGGGTGTGGCATACCGCAAAACGAAGGAAACAGACTTGTGTTGGAGCGCTATGGTTGAAACGAGGGTCCTGGTCATCGGGAGGGGTGTGGCGTACCGCAAAACGGGACTCCACGGGCTACTGTTCAGCTCCACCGTCAACCTCCTCCAGCCTCCACGGGCTACTGTTCATCCACCGTCGATCTCCTCCAGCCTCCACCTACGACTGTTCATCCACGGGTTCCTGTTCATCCAACCTCCACCGCTCCTCCACTGGCTACTTTTCAACCAACCCTCTCCACGGGATCCTGTTCAACCACCCCTCCACAGGTGCTACCTCTTGAGCTTGCGTAGGTTTTCCCTTGAAGAAGAAAGGGGGATGCAGCAAAGTAACATCAGTATTTCCCTCAGTTTTGAGAACCAAGATATCAATCCAGTAGGAGACGACGCACAAGTCAGCGAATACCTGCACAAACAATCAAGAACTTGCAACCAACGCGATAAAGGGGTTGTCAATCCCTTCACGGTCACTTGCAAAAGTGAGATCTGATAGAGATAGATAAACGGTAAAGTAAATATTTTTGGTATTTTTGGTTGCATAGATTGGAAAGTAAAGACTGCAAAATAGTAGATCAAAAACTAACAAGATGTAAACGAGATTCAATAATATGGAAAAGAGACCCGGTGGACATAGGTTTCACTAGTGGCTTCTCTCGAGATGGCATACGTTATGGTGGGTGAACAAATTGCTGCCGAGTAGTTGATAGAAAAGTGCATAATTATGATGACATCTAAGGCAATGATCATGAACATAGACATCACGCCCGTGTCAAGTAGACCGACTCATGCCTGCATCTACTACTATTACTCCACATATCGACCGCTATCCAGCATGCATCTAGAGTATTAAGTTCATAAAGAACTGACTAACGCATTAAGCAAGATGACATGGTGTAGAGGAATTAACTCAAGCAATATGATGAAAACCCCATCTTGTTATCCTCGATGGCAATAATACAATACGTGCCTTGCTGCCCCTACTGTCACTGAGAAAGGACACTTCAAGATTGAACCCAAAGCTAAGCACTTCTCCCATTGCAAGAAAGATCAATCTAGTAGGCCAAATTAAACCGATAATTCGAAGAGACTTGAAAAGATATCAAATCATGCATATAAGAATTCTGGGAAGAACCAAATAATATTCATAGATAATATTGATCATAAATCCACAATTCATAATAACTCGGCAAACACACCGCAAAAGAGTATTACATCGATTAGATCTCCAAGAACATCAAGGAGAACATGGTATTGAGAATCAAAGAGAGAGAAGAAGCCATCTATAATAACTATGGACCGGAAGGTCTGTGGTAAACTACTCACGCTTCATCAGAGAGGTAATGGTGTTGATGTAGAAGCCCTCAATGATCGAATCCCCCTCCGGCAGATTGCCTGAAAAGGCCCCAAGATGGGATCTCACGGGTACAGAAGGTTGTGGCGGTGGAAAAGTGGTTACAGTGGTGTTGATAGTATTAGCTAGGAGTTTAGTAGCCTCTCCTTAAGTGATTCCCATAAAAATGCCTCCCGCGGACGAATCTAAAAGATTTCCAGAAGCAAAATTCAATCCGGCATAATTTTTTTGTATAATCATGCACAAGTTCAAACCATGTGTAGGGCAATTACGTATCATTAATTTCATCCTCTCCCAAGCTTGTGCAACATGCTCATGATCAAGTTGTTTAAAATTCATAATATCATTCCTAAGGGAGATGATCTTTGCAGGAGGAAAATACTTAGAGATAAAAGCATATTTGCACTTATTCCATGAATCAATACTATTTTTAGGAAAAGATGAGAACCAAGTTTTAGCACGATCTCTAAGCGAAAATGGAAATAGCTTGAATTTGGAAATATCATTATCCACATCTTTCTTATTTTGCATATCTCACAAATCAACGAAATTGTTTAGATGGGATGCGACATCTTCACTAGGAAGGCCAGAAAATTGATTTTCCATAACAAGATTCAACAAAGCAGCATTAATTTCACAAGATGCAGCATTAGTAGTAGGAGCAATCGGAGTGCTAATAAAATCATTGTTATTGGTGTTGGAAAAGTCACACAATTTAGTTTTATCTTGAGCCATCATGACAAGCAATCAATCCAACACACAAGCACACAAGAAGCAACCAAAAAGAGACGAACGGAAGAGGGGCGAAGAAAAGGCAAAGGTTTTCGAAAATCATTTTAGAAGTGGGGGAGAGGAAAACGAGAGGCGAATGGCAAATAATGTAATGCAAGGGAGAAGAGTTTATGATGGGTACTTGGTATGGCTTGACTTGGCGTAGATCTCCCCGGCAACAGTGCCAGAAATCCTTCTTCCTACCTCTTGAGCTTGTGTTGGTTTTCCCTTGAAAAGGAAAGGGTGATGCAGCAAAGTAGCATAAGTATTTCCCTTAGTTTTGAGAACCAAGGTATCAATCCAGTAGGAGACGACGCAGAAGTCAGCGAATACCTGCACAAACAATCAAGAACTTACAACCAATGTGATAAAGGGGTTGTCAATCCCTTCACGGTCACTCGCAAAAGTGAGATATGATAGAGATAGATAAACGGTATAGTAAATATTTTTGGTATTTTTGGTTGTATAGATTGGAAAGTAAAGATTGCAAAATAGTAGACCGGAAACTGGCAAGATGTAAACGAGATTCAATAATATGGAAAAGAGACCTCGGGGCCATAGGTTTCACTAGTGGCTTCTCTCGAGATAGCATATGTTATGGTGGGTCAACAAATTACTGTCGAGCAATTGATAGAAAAGCGCATAATTATGATGACATCTAATGCAATGATCATGAACATAGGCATCACATCCGTGTCAAATAGACCGACTCTTGCCTGCATCTACTACTATTACTCCACATATCGACCGCTATCCAGCATGCATCTAGAGTATTAAGTTCATAAAGAACAGAGTAACACATTAAGCAAGATGACATGATGTAGAGGAATTAACTCAAGCAATATGATGAAAGCCCCATCTTGTTATCCTCGATGGCAACAATACAATACGTGCCTTGCTGCCCCTACTGTCACTGGGAAAGGACACTGCAAGATTGAACCCAAAGCTAAGCACTTCTCCCATTGCAAGAAAGATCAATCTAGTAGGCCAAACTAAACCGATAATTCGAAGAGACTTGAAAAGATATCAAATCATGCATATAAGAATTCTGGGAAGAACCAAATAATATTCATAGATAATCTTGATCATAAATCCACAATTCATCGGAACTCGGCAAACACACCGCAAAAGAGTATTACATCGAATAGATCTCCAAGAACATCAAGGAGAACATGGTATTGAGAATCAAAGAGAGAGAAGAAGCCATCTATAATAACTATGGACCCGAAGGTCTATGGTAAACTACTCACGCTTCATCAGAGAGGTAATGGTGTTGATGTAGAAGCCCTCAATGATCGAATCTCCCTCCGGCAGATCTCTGGAAAAGGCCCCAAGATGGGATCTCATGGGTACAGAAGGTTGTGGCCATGGAAAAGTGGTTACAGTGGTTTCATGGCTACCCCTGATGTTTTTAGGGTATAAGAGTATATATAGGCGAAGGAACTAGGTCAGGGGAGCTACGATGGGTCCACGAGGGTGGGGGGCGCCTCCTGTCTCGTGGCCTCCTCATTGCCTCTCCGACTTCATCTCCAAGCCTTCTGGTTTGCTTTTGGTCCAAGAAAGATCATCGCGAAGGTTTCATTCCGTTTGGACTCCGTTTGGTATACCTTTTCTGTAGAACTCTAAATAGGCAAAAAAAACAAAAAATGGCACTGGGCCCTCGGTTAATAGGTTAGTCCCAAAAATAATATAAAATAGCTTATTAAAGCCCATTAAACATCCAAAACAAATAATATAATAGCATGGAACAATAAAAAATTATAGATACATTGGAGACGTATCAACGGGCTACTGTTCATCCAGCCCTCCACCGGCTACTAGTCAACCAGCCCTCCATGGGGTCGTCCTGTTCATCCAGCCCTCCACGGGGTCCTGTTCATCCACCCCCAACCGGCTCGACCGATCAGGGTCCTGTTCATCCAGCAGCAACGGCCTCTACTACCACGGGGTCCTGTTCGTCCACCCCCCCACCAGGAACTGTTCATCCAAACCCCCCAACAACGCTCAATGTTCATCAAGAGGCAGCAGGTTCGATCAGCTTCAGTTAGCAACAGTAGCAAAGGAATCGCTCGCTCGGGTTCAGTTAACAGCCAGGAATCGATCGATCGCTCGGGTTGAGTAACGCGTAGCCTGCAGTGCAATCGCTCGGGTTCAGTAGGCGAACGCCTCGCTCAGGTTTAGTTAGATCCCAATGCCTCACACCCACAAGCGTACGTGTATAAGAGAAACACGCAATCCCTCCTTGCATCTCTCGGCCCCGACCACCCACCGTAACCGGGAACTCCCCGAAATTTTCCTCGCCCTCGCTTCTACCACGATTTTTTCCGCCATGTACGACCCAAAGAATGTGATGCAGGTGCGTCTCCGGCCTGCCCAAGACAAAAATCCCATTTTCTGTCATGATTTTTTGTCACAGAAGTAGGAGCCCACCACATCTATGATGATACCATGTTTTATCACAATTATCGTCATAGAAGTGTCATAAGCATGACATATTTTTTTGTTTTGCCCAAAATGTCACGGATGTGTCTTTTTTTGTAGTGAGTAGTGTAAAATTTTCGTGTAGTTATAGACTATGATTTTAGATGGTGTGATTTTATTAAATTTCAAGTAGTGTACTTGTGGTGAAATAATGTAGTGTAGTTGTAGACTATGATTTTAGATAGTGTAATTTTATTAAATTTCTAGTAGTGTACTTGTGGTGAAATAATGTAGTGTAGTTGTAGACTATGATTTTAGATAGTGTAACTTTATTGTATTTCTAGTAATGTACTTGTGGTGAAATAATGTAGTGTAGTTGTAGACAATGATTTGAGATAGTGTAATTTTATTAAATTTCTAGTATTGTACTTGTCATGAAATAATGTAGTGTGGTTGTAGACTATGATTTAAGATAGTGTAATTTTATTGTATTTCTAGTAGTGTACTTGTGGTGAAAGAATGTATAGTGTATATAGTTGTAGACTATTGTATTTCTCGTTAATATGCCTATATATATGCATCATCACAGATGGCACCGAAGTTTCGTGGTGTGCGACAGAAGGGAAATAAGTACTTTGCCACCATTAGGAAGGACAATGTTGTCCACGAACTTGGCCATTGGGACACCCCGGAGTTAGTGGCGCATGCTTATGATGCCATGGCAGTATAGTTCTTTCAGGAAGGGGCGACTATGAACTTCCCTGAGTGTAATTAGTTCACGAGGTTCCTCGTGCCTGAGGACATGAGGGTATGCACTAGGGTTGAGGAGAAGGAGAGCAAAGAGGCTGAGATGCAGTTCTTCGACCCATTGGTGAGCGAGCTTGCGAGAGATTACAAACTCATGGAGGCCAACAAGATGATGTTACTTCAGTGTGCAGCCAGGAAGAGTGCAAAGGAGGATCCCATAGATTGGGATGCCTTGGAGCGTGAGGAGGAGGGTGATCAGCAGGGGTGTCGTCGTAGCTTAGTGCGCGCTACCTATTTCATATGAACTGTTTAACTTTATGCATGTTTTATGTTTGAACTACGCATGGTTTGTAGAACTATTTTATTACAAGTACGTATGTGTTAAAAGGTAGTGGGTGGATAGTGCTGGTTTCGTACTATATTCTTATTATGTTGCATTATATTTATGTGCATCTTAATTATGTATGCTTATTTTTCTCAACTTCATGCATAAAAGTAGTAAATGGATGCCCCATGTGAGACATGTGGTTCGGTGAGATGCCAAAGGGATAAGAAGTTCTTCATAGATCTGCCGAATGACTTCCTCACTAGGACGGTATGTTTTAGTTGAACATGTTTTGATTGAGTTTCATGCATGACAATTGATAAGACAAGTGTGTAACTAGCTAGTTACTTATTTCTCTCAATTTTGCTCAGGTCATCCCTTGCGGGGCAAGGCATGACTTCTTAGAGAAGTTTCAAGTTCCAGTTGATTCCACCATCACATTCCAATGCACCCTCATGAAGATGTCGACGACCCAAAAATTCAATTGTCTTGTCACCAACAATGCAAACCGCACCTACTTTGGTTGCCCTGGTTGGAAAGGCCTTGAAGATGCTTACGAGATGGAAGCTGGGGAGAGAGCCACGTTCTACCTCGACTACGATTGTGACGAGATCATGGTCTACTACAAGCCTACTGACAGCGATGATGGTGCACTTACTCCGGATTATGACCCTGACTCCGCCCGCCGAAAAGTCATAGTTAGCTAGTTGGCATGCATGGAAGATATACATCATGTTATTATCACCTCTATTTATTTGAACTTGTGTACATTCATATGTGTGTTATTTTGCCTACTTTGTTGAACTATATCAATAATTGCATTGTTGAACTTAAATGCTGTCATTAGGAGTATTTATATATAGTTGATTTAGTGGCGGTTCTGAAACTGGATTATGCTATCATTGTGGCTGAAATTGTTGTTGTGCAACTTTTATTTCAAATTTGAAAATTGAAATACTGGCATCGAGAAAAATAGAACGTCACAACCGTGACTAATATTGGTGGCGTCGGATGTCCACGCCATCGAGGCTATTTTTGGCATGCCGTAGGTAGGCTTTTCTCCACTAGTGAAGTATGCGTGTAAAAAGAAAAATAGAGGTATAAACAAAGGAATATATTTTGTGCAAGTAGACGGTCGATTTGGCTTCAGGGTGCTCGATCAACTCCTAATCCGTGGGATCAAACTTGACGCCAGTTGGCAGCAGCGACCAATCCTTCTTGGACTTGCATCGGTTAATTACAGTTAAATGGTACTCAATGTATGATCAGTCAACTGTTTAAGTAAGTGATGAAATATTTTGATAGATAATTGCTACTCCAAATGTAAAGTCCACAACACTCAAACAAATGGGTGTCCCGACTTCTTTACTACATGCATACTCTAAAGACTTGAAAGTCCCCATAAAGATCGAAATCATCATACAAAGCGCTGGAACGAATACTCAGTGGAGCAACCTCGTTGGTTCCTTCCTTCATGCGGCTAGCTTGAAGAGCATCCTTGTTGAGATCAATTTTCTCAGTGTCTTCCTTTTGACTACTTGCAATGAACTATAGTAGCTCCAGTAGCTCACTGCTCATCGTACCAACTGGATCGGAACAAGGCGGTGGCTGGGAGGCGGGGAGACGGGAGAGAATGGGAGAGTGATTTTTGTAGAGAATGGGAGAGTGATTTTGTAGAGAGTGGGAGAGTGCTTTTGTACTACCAGAGGAGGGACTGCGCTTTGGTGCCTTAAGGCACCTGCCTTTGTGCCTATGACATGTGGGCCCAATAAGCCCAGAGGGGTGAGGCTCAATTTGGTGAACCGAACACGCCGCTGGGACTCTTGTGTCACCTTAGGAGCAACATGTTGTCACGTCAATTCATTGTGAGGACATGATGGATAGTTTGATCGACGTATACTAGTACTACTAGTCATCTTACTACTAGTCATCCAAGTACTACTTACTATAGTACGAGTAGCACAATATATGTAGAGGACTACCAGTACTACAAATTTAGAAATGGAGTACATTCATCCAATCTGCAGGTTGCTTCCATATTGCTTTAAATAATATTAGAGGGGCATTGCTAAAGGCTTAGTTTTAAGGGCATTATGCAAGAGTGTTTAGAAGGAGCTTAAAAACAGGTGCCTACAAAGTTACAAGGCTATGAGATAGACTATGTAGGCTACATGAGTAATACAAAACATAATTCCCATTGGATAACACTTTCACCAACAAGTACGCACTTGAAGCCTAATTGATATATATGCTTCTGCACAACATCTCCATCATCATTATCAGTACAGCTACGCAGGTGATTTAGATTGCACTTGATCCCATAAAGGTATCTATCCTTCAAACTAACTACATTACATAATATCCAACAAAAGACGGCCATGCTACAGCAGCAGGATACATGGCTCAGTCTAGATATCACTACGAATCAAGTTGTGCATATTTGTTGCTGGCATGAACAACATGGTTGCATGTCGGGTTTGAAAAAGCCATTCATCGCTTGGAAGCTTGATGCCTTTCACACGATGAAGATCATCTGGTAACAAGCTATGTTGACGAATCTCTGGATATGGTGATTCATGAAACCAATGGTACGACGTGTAAACACAGTTCCCCCTGGCGAATGGAAGTTCCGTAGCACGGTAATCATCACCGAAGATATGATCGATGATTGGTCGGATGATCGGATAATTGAGCCCAAGGAATAGGGAGTGGTTGCCGAGGTTGTAAACTCGCCTCCAGTTGAATACGCTTGGCCCAACAGAGCTGGGATCTTTCTTGAACACGAAGCAATCATAGCCATCATAGTCGCGAACACCCCATGCATTGTACTGAATGTGGTTTGATGAAATAGTTTGGTCACTTTGGTACGTGTGAATGAGAATCAAATGCCCATCTTCAGGTGAACGAGCGATAAACCACCACCCATTGACTTGAATATTTCCAGGTCCTGGAATTATAAAGGCCAGGGCATTTGCGTCTGCTGCAACAAATCAAATTGGAGACAAAAAGGACAAAAATATACAATCAAGTTCAGAGTATGTGTGGAATTAAGATTATTATAACAGTGACACAAATCATAGCCAAATAATTGCAATGCCGTGGTCATAATCATACTCCAATTTTTTTAATAAGGCAATGGCTTTCATATTCAAGCAATATGTCATGGTTCAAACATCATGTAAAAATGAGAGGAAAACTGTTATGCCAGGGCCTACTCATATTCTACCATAGTGGTTACTACAGTTCTCATATCAACTCTAAAATAACATGCGTGGTTATAAAAATCTTGGAAATGAGAGTAACATATAACAATCATGAGGTTATACTCATAATATCTATTCTGACAATCATTAGATGCCAATTGTTCTCATATGAACTCTAACGATAAGATATGTGGTCATAAAAATCTAAGAAATGATATGGACATATAGCGATGTGGTTATAGTCATACAATCTATTCTAATCTTCTAAGAATCAACAGACAGTCGTATTCATAAGGTGAAGATGAGATGATATAGAAAAATTACACGACGATAGATTCCACTAGTATATGCAGCCAACCTGTGTGTCGACCGTGTAAACGATGCCATCGTGCACCATAGCATCCGACAGAAATGGAGGGTAAGAATGATTGATGATGAGCCATAACCATGTATGGCTACCGGATTCCAGATATGCTAATCCCCCGTTGAACAAGGCAATGAGCTTGTAATCCATATAGTCTTCTGATGGTGTGGGCAATTCGCAGATTACAACCTTCAGCAAACGGAGGTCGAAACAAAAGCTCGACGCTTCTCGTGCGTAGTAGGCAGGAGTGTCCGGCGGGCCGCGGGGCTCGACGCCGGCGCTATCCAACGATGGAAGGGTGATCTCTTGCTGTGTGTACATATCCATGAGACGTCACGGACTACCGGATGGGTGGATGAGGACGATCCAGTTGGCCTTCATGCCCGCCCAGTAGTGGCCGCGCATGAAGGATAGGTGGGCGGGTAGTGGTAGCATGTCGAGGGGCACGACGGCAACCTCCACAAGATGGACAAGTCGGTGGCTGGGCCACCTGTGAGGATCAGGCATCAGCAAGCACATTTTCTTGAGAAGGGTCGACCGGCTGCAAACGAGTAGACAATACATAGAAACCGATCATGCGGCTAGATGCACGGTGCTGAGCAGGTCCATACGATTACAGATCTGCTCCAAGAGAACATCGGGGAGAGTATTCCAATCACGACTCTACGTGCCAGTCAGTTCTGCCATAGGGGTTTTAGGGCGCCGAGTGATTGGGGTATTCGGTGCCTGGGAGCGAGCGTGGAAGTGGATGCGGGTAGGAGAGCAAAGAAGATGGTGTGTGTG
>NC_041389.1:380991538-380992340 GCF_002162155.2 Triticum dicoccoides | reverse complement strand
GGGGGGGGGATATGGTACGCGCGAGCAACTGATGAAGATGGTGCATGCGGGCGAGCGGTGAGCGGAGGGAAATGGTGTGCGGACGATGATGGGGAAGAGAGTGTTGGGAAACGTAGCTTGCAATTTAAAAAAAATCCTACGCTGACGCAAGATCTATCTAGGAGATGCATAGCAACGAGAGGGGGAGAGCGTGTCTACGTACCCTCGTAGACCGAAAGCAGAAGCGTTTGGCAACATGGTTGATGTAGTCGAACTTCTTCTTGTTCTGACCGATCAAGCACCGAACATATGGTACCTCCAAATTATACACACGTTCAGCTTGATGACGTCCCTCGAACTCTTGATCCAGCAAAGTGTCGAGGAAGTAGATGAGTTCTGTTAGCACGGCAGTGTGGTCATGGTGATGGTGAAGTGATCCACGCAGGGCTTCGCCTAAGCACTACAAGAATATGACCGAGGGTGTAATCTATGGAGGGAGGCGCAGCACATGGCTAACAGATGTTGTTGTGTATCCTAGGCGCCTCCCGCTTCATATATATAGTGGGAGGGAGAGGGAGCAGCCAAGGGGGGCGCCCCAAGTAGGCTGAATCCTACTTGGGGTTCCTCCCCAATTCGGCCCCCCTTTCCTTTTTCACCAGAGGGGGAAGGAAAGAGGAGGGAGGATGGAAGGAAGGGGGAGGCCGAATCCCTCCCCTTCCTTCTCTCTTCCCCGCTTTCCTTTCTCCTCTGGTGCGGCCCATATGAGGGGCGCAACAGCCCCTGCTGGCTGCTTCATTTCCCCTCTTGGCCCATTAGTCCATAT
>NC_041389.1:380984351-380991125 GCF_002162155.2 Triticum dicoccoides | reverse complement strand
CCATTTCGAGACTCCTTGTCGTGTCCGTGATCTCATCTGGGACTCCAGACAACATTCGGTCACCAAATCACATAACTCATATAATACAAAATCATCATCGAATGTTAAGCATGCGGATCCTACGGGTTCTAGAACTATGTAGACATGACCGAGTCACCTCTCCGTTCAATAACCAATAGTGGAACTTGGATGCTCATATTGGCTCCTACATATTCTATGAAGATCTTTATCGGTCGAACTGTAATGACAACATATGTTATTCCCTTTGTCATCACTATGTTACTTGCCCAATATTCGATCGTTGGTATCTTCATACCTAGTTTAATCTCGTTATCGGCAAGTCTCTTTATTCGTTTCGTAATACATCATCCCGCAACTAACTCATAAGTCACTTTGCTTGCAAGGCTTCTTATGATGTGTATTATCGAGAGGGCCAGAGATACCTCTCCGATACTGGGAGTGACAAATCCTAATCTTGATCTATGCCAACCCAACAAACACCTTCGGAGATACCTGTAGAGAATCTTTATAATCACCCAGTTAGGTTGTGACATTTTATAGCACACAAGGTATTCCTCTGGTATCCGAGAGTTGCATAATCTCATAGTCAAAGGAATATATATGTGACATGAAGAGAGCAATAGTAAAACTGAACGGTCATAATGCTAATCTAACAAATGGGTCTTGTCTGTCACATCATTCTCCTAATGATGTGATACCATTCATCAGATGACAACACATGTCTATGGTTAGGAAACATAACCATCTTTGATTAACGAGCTAGTCTAGTAGAGGCTTACTAGGGACATAGTGTTTTGTCTATGTATCCACACATGTATCAGGTTTCCGGTTAATACAATTCTAGCATGAATAATAAACATTTATCATGAAATAAGGAAATATAAAATAACGACTTTATTATTGCCTCTAGGGCATATTTCCTTTAGTCTTCCACTTGCACTAGATTCAATAATCTAGTTCACATCGCCATGTGATTTAACACCAATAGTTCACATATTTCTGTGACCAACACCCAAAGGGTTTACTAGAGTCAATAATCTAGTTCACATCGCTACATGATTAACACCCAAAGAGTACTAAGGTGTGATCATGTTTTGCTTGTGAGAGAAGTTTAGACAACGGGTCTGCCACATTCAGATCCGTGTATTTTGCAAAATTCTATGTCTACAATGCTATGCATGGAGCTACTCTAGCTAATTGCTCCCACGTTCAATACATATCTACATTGAGACTTAGAGCCTCTAGATCAGTGTCAAAGCTTGCATCGACGTAACTCTTTACAACAAACTCTTTATCACCTCCATAACCGAGAAACATTTCCTTAGTCCTTTTTAAGGTAATTAAGGATAATTTTGACCATTGTCCAGTGATCTATTCATGGATCACTATTGTACCCCTTTGCCAAACTCATGGCAAGGTAAACAACAGGTTTGGTACACAACATGGCATACTTTATAGAACCTATGGCTGAGGCATAGGGGATGACTTTCATTCTCTCTTTATCTTCTGTTGTGGTCGGCTTTTGAGTCTTTACCCAACTTCATACCTTACAATACAGGCAAGAACTCCTTCTTTGACTGATCCATTTTGAACTCCTTTAAAATCTTGTCAAGGTATGTACTCATTGAAAGTCTTATCAAGCGTCTTGATCTATATCTATAGATCTTGATTCCCAATATGTAAGTAGCTTCACCAAGGTCTTTCATTGAAAAACTTTTATTCATATATCCTTTTATGCTATCCAGAAATTCTACATCATTTCCAATCAACAACATGCCATCCACATATAATTTTAGAAATGCTATAGAGCTCCCACTCACTTTCTTGTAAATATAGGCTTCTCCAAAAGTCTGTATAAAACCGTATGCTTTTATCACCTCATCAAAGCGTATATTCCAACTCCGAGATGCTTGCACCAGTCCATAGATGGATCACTGGAGATTGCAAACTTTGTTCGGACCTTTAGAATCGACAAAACCTTCTGGTTGCATCATATACAACTCTTCTTTTAGAAATCCATTAAGGAATGCAGTTTTAAAGTCCATTTGTCAGATTTCATAATCATAAAATGCAGCAAGTGTTAACATGATTCGGACAGACTTAAGCATCTCTACGGGTGATAAACTCTCATCATAGTCAACTCCTTGAATTAGTAAAAAACCTTTTGCGACAAGTCGAGCTTTATAGACAGTAACATTACCATCAGCGTCAGTCTTCTTCTTGAAGATCCATTTATTCTCTATGGGTCGCCGATCATCAGGCAAATCCACCAAAGTACACACTTTGTTCTCATACATGGATCCTATCTCAGATTTCATGGCCTCAACCATTTATCGGAATCTAGGCTCATCACAACTTCTTCATAGTTCATAGGTTGGCCATGGTCTAGTAACATGACTTCTAGAACATGATTACCTTACCACTCTGGTGTTGATCGTGTTCTAGGTGATCTACGAGGTTTGGTATTAACTTGATCTAAAGTTTCCTGATCATCATCATTAGCTTCCTCTCTAGTTGGTGTAGGCATCACGGGAACATATTTCTTGGATGAGCTACTTTCCAAATTGAGAGAAGGTACAATTACCTCATCAAGTTCTACTTTCTTCCCACTCACTTCTTTCTAGAGAAACTCCTTCTCTAGAAAGGTTCCATTCTTGGTAACAAAGATCTTGCCTTCGGATATGTGGTAGAAGGTGTACCCAATTGTTTACTTAGGGTATCCTATGAAGACGCACTTCTCCGATTTGGGTTCGAGCTCTTCAAGCTGAAGCCTTTAAGAAATGACAGCTTAGGCTTATTGCCAAACCATAGTTCATACGGTGTCGTCTCAATGGCTTTAGGCAATTCCCTATTTAACGTGAATGCAGTTGTCTCTAATGCATAACCCCAAAACTATAGTGGTAAATCGGTAAGAGACATCATAGATTGCACCATATCTAATAAAGTATGGTTACAACATTCAGACACACCATTACGCTGTGGTGTTCCAGGTGGCGTGAGTTGTGAAACTATTCCACATTGTTTTAAATGAAGGCCAAACTCGTAACTCAAATATTCGCCTCCGCGATCAGATCATAGAAACTTTATTTTTCTTGTTAGGATGATTCTCCACTTCACTATGAATTTCTTTGAACTCTTCAAATGTTTCAGACTTGTGTTTCTTTAAGTAGATATACCCATATCTACTCAAATCATTTGTGAAGGTCGGAAAATAACAATACCCGCTGCGAGCCTCAACACTCATCGGGCCGCATACATCAATATGTATTATTTCCAATAAGTCATCGGCTCGCTCCATTGTTCTGGAGAACGGAGTCTTAGTCATCTTGCCCATGAGGCATGGTTTGCAAGTATCAAATGATTCATAATCAAGTGATTCCAAAAGTCCATCTGCATGGACTTTCTTCATGCGTTTTAAACCAATATGTCCTAAATGGCAGTGCCACAAGTATGTTGCACTATCATTATCAACTTTGCATCTTTTGGCATTAAAATTACGAATATGTGTATCACTACGATCGAGATTCAATAAACTATTAACATTGGGTGTATGACCATAGAAGGTTCTATTCATGTAAGGAGAATAACAATTATTCTCTTTCTTAAATGAATAACCATATTGCAATAAACACGATCCTATCTTGTTCATGCTCACCGCAAACACCAAATAACATTTATTTAGGTTCAACACTAATCCAGAAAGTATAGGGAGTGTGCGATGATGATCATATCAATCTTGGAACCACTTCCAACACACATCGTCACTTCACCCTCAACTAATCTCCATTTATTCTGTAACTCCTGATTCGAGTTACTAATCCTAGCAACCGAACAGGTATCAAATACCCATGGGCTACTACTAGCACTAGTAAGGTACACATCAATAACATGTATATCAAATATACCTTTGTTCACTTTGCCATCCTTCTTATCCGCCAAATATTTGGGGTATTTCCGCTTCCAGTGACCATTTCCTTTGCAGTAGAAGCACTCAGTTTCAGGCTTAGGTTCAACTTTTGGCTTCTTCACAGGAGTGACAACTTGCTTGCCATTCTTCTTGAATTTCCCTTTCTTTCCCTTGCCCTTTTTCTTGAAACTAGTAGCCTTGTTAACCATCAACACTTGATGCTCCTTCTTGATTTCTACCTCCGCAGCTTTGAGCATTGCAAAGAGCTCGGGAATAGTTTTCTCCATCCCTTGCGTATTATAGTTCATCACGAAGCCTTTATAGCTTGGTGGCAGTGATTGGAGAACTCTGTCAATAACACTATCATCTAGAAGATTAACTCCCAACTGAGTCAAGTGATTATGATATCCAGACATTCTGAGTATGTGTTCATTGACAAAACTGTTCTCCTCCATCTTGCAGCTATATAACTTGTTGGAGACTTCATATCTCCCAACTCGGGCATTTGCTTGAAATATTAACTTCAACTCTTGGAACATCTCATATCCATGACGTTCAAAACGTCTTTTAAGTCCCGATTCTAAGCCGTAAAGCAAGTCACACTGAACTATCGAGTAGTCATCAGATCGAGCTTGCCAGACGTTCATAACATCAGCATCTGCTCCCGCAGCAGGCCTTTCACCTAGCGGTGCATCAAGAACATAATTCTTGTATGCAGCAATGAGGATAATCCTCAAGTTACGGACCAGTCTGTGTAGTTGCTACCATCACCTTTCAACTTAGCTTTCTCTAGGAATGCATTAAAATTCAAGGGAATGGTAACACGGGCCATTGATCTACAACATAGATATGCAAAAACTATTAGGACTAAGTTCATGATAAATTAAGTTCAATTAATCATATTACTTAAGAACTCCCACTTAGATTGACATCCCTCGAGTGATCTAAATGATACGTGGTCCAAATCAATTAAACCATATCCGATCATCACGTGAGATGGAGTAGTCATCAATAGTGAACATCTCTATGTTGATCATATCTACTATATGACTCACGTTCGACCTTTGGGTCTCAAGTGTTCCAAGGCCATGTCTGTACATGCTAGGCTCGTCAAGTTTAACCTGAGTATTCCGCATGTGCAAAACTGTCTTGGACCCATTGCATGTGAATGTAGAGCCTATCACGCCCGATCATCATGTGGTGTCTCAGCACGAAGAACTGTCGCAATGGTGCATACTCAGGGAGAACACTTATACCTTGAAATTTTAGTTAAGGGATCATCTTATAATGCTACCATCGTACTAAGCAAAATAAGATGCATAAAAGATAAACATCACATGCAATCAAAATATTTGACATGATATGGCCATCATCATCTTGTGCTTTTGATCTCCATCTCCGAAGCATCATCATGATCTCCATCGTCACCGGCTTGACACCTTGATCTCCATCGTAGCGTTGTGGTCATCTCACCAACTATTGCTTCTACAACTATCACTACCGCTTAGTAATAAAGTAAAGCAATTACATGGCATTTGCATTTCACACAATAAAGCAACAACCATAAGGCTCCTACCAGTTGCTGATAAATTTTACAAAACATGATCATCTCACATCATGTCTTGAACATATCACATCAAACATGCCCTGCAAAAACAAGTTAGACGTCCTCTACTTTGTTGTTGCAAATTTTACATGGATGCTACGGGCTTCTAGCCAGAACCGTTCTTACCTACGCATCAAAACCACAACGGTTATTTATCAAGTTTGCTATTTTAACCTTCAACAATGACCGGCCACAGTGAAATTCGATTTAACTAAAGTAGGAAAAACACACACCCACCAGCCACCTTTATGCAAAACTAGTTGCATGTTTGTCAGTGGAACCGGTCTCATGAACGTGGTCATGTAAGGTTGGTCCGGGCCGCTTCATCCAACAATACCACCGAATCAAAATAAGACATTGGTGGTAAGCAGTATGACGATCACCGCCCACAACTCTTTGTGTTCTACTTGTGCATATCATCTACGCATAGACCTAGCTCTGATGCCACTGTTGGGGAACGTAGCATGCTATTTCGAAAAAAAATCCTACTCTCACCCAAGATCTATCTAGGAGATGCATATCAATGAGAGGGGGAGAGTGTATCTACGTACCCTCGTAGACTGAAAGCAGAAGCATTTGACAATGCGGTTGATGTAGTCAAACTTCTTCTCGTTCTGACCGATCAAGCACTGAACGTATGGTACCTCTGAGTTCTACACACGTTCAGCTCGATGATGTCCCTTGAACTCTTGATCCAACAAAGTGTCAAGGAAGTAGATGAGTTCCGTCAGCATGATAGTGTGGTGACAGTGATGGTGAAGTGATTCGCGCAGGGCTTCGCCTAAGCACTACAAGAATATGACCGAGGGTGTAATCTGTGCAGGGAGGCGCCGCACACGGCTAACATACATTGTTGTGTATCCTAGGCACCTTCCTTCATATATATAGGTGGGAGGGAGAGGGAGCAGCCAAGGGGGGCACCCCAAGTAGGCCGAATCCTACTTGGGGTTCCTCCCCAATTTGGCCCCCTTTCCTTTTTCACCGGAGGGGGAAGGAAAGAGGAGGGAGGAGGCAAGGAAGGAGGAGTATGAATCCCTCCCCTTCCCTCTCTCTTCCCCTCTTTCCTATCTCCTCTAGTGTGGCCCATATGAGGGGCGCAGCAACCCCTGCTGGCTGTTACCTTTTCCCTCTTGTCCCATTAGGCCCATATCTTTGCCGGGGGGGGGGTGCCTAGAACCCATTCTAGTGACCCGATATGTACCCGGTACCATCCGAAACACTTCTGTGTCTGAATACTATT
>NC_041389.1:380930989-380984058 GCF_002162155.2 Triticum dicoccoides | reverse complement strand
ACATAACTCATATATTAAAAAATCTTCATCGAACGTTAAGCGTGCGAACCCTAGGGATTTGAGAACTATGTAGACATGACCGAGACACCTCTTCGGTCAATAACCAATAGCGGAACCTGGATGCTTACATTGGCTCCTACATATTCTACAAAGATCTTTATTGGTCGAACCGTAATGACAACATATGTTATTCCCTTTGTCATCGGTATGTTACTTGCCCGAGATTCGATCGTTGGTATCTTCATACCTAGTTCAATCTGGTTACCGGCAAGTCTCTTTAATTACTCGTTCCGCAATCCATCATCCTGCAACTAACTCCCTAGTCACTTTTCTTGCAAGGCTTCTTATGATGTGTATTACCGAGAGGGCCCAGAGATACCTCTTCGATACTCGGAGTGAGAAATCCTAATCCTGTAGAGCATATTTATAATCACCCAGTTACGTTGTGACGTTTGATAGCACACAAGGTATTCCTCTGGTATCCGGGAGTTGCATAATCTCATAGTCAAAGGAATATGTATGTGACATGAAGAAAGCAATAGCAATAAAACTGAACGGTCATAGTGCTAAGCTAATGAATGGGTCTTGTCCGTGACATCATTCTCCTAATGATGTGATCCCATTCATCAAATGAAAACACATGTCTATGGTTAGGAAACTTAACCATCTTTGATTAATGAGCTAGTCTAGTAGAGGCTTACTAGGGACATGGTGTTTTGTCTATGTATCCACACATATATCAAGTTTCCGGTTAATACAATTCTAGCATGAATAATAAACATTTATCATGAAATAAGGAAATATAAAATAACAACTTTATTATTGCCTCTAGGGAATATTTCCTTCAGAGAGGAGGAAGAAGACAGAAAGACGGGTGATGTCTACTATGCAAGTTTATTCTTGTAGACTCGTGTTGGGCCTCCAGGCGCAGAGTTTTGTAGGGAAATAGCAATTTTCCCTCAAGTGGATGACCTAAGGTTTATCAATGCGTGGGAGGTGTAGGATGAAGATGGTCTCTCTCAAACAACCTCGCAACCAAATAATAAAAAATCTCTTGTGTCCCCAACACACCAAATACAACGGTAATTTGTATAGGTGCACTAGTTCAGCGAAGAGATGGTGATACAAGTGTAATATGGATAGTAGATATAGGTTTTTGTAATAAGAACAATAAAAAACAGCAAGGTAGCAATTGATAAAATGGAGCACAAACAGTATTGCCATGCTTGAAAATGAGGCCTAGGGTCCATTGTCAGGACCCCGATCCTAAGTCACACCGATCTAGCATGTAACACATCATATCACTTTGCAGCCTCGGTATTCCCACGGGTGCCACCTTACCTGACCCGGGACCGTTTGCGCCTTTTGGCTCACGTATATGATAGTGTCGCTAGCATCCATATGACAAAGAACCCGGGCCGACATGACTAGTCGAAAACCCAAGGTGGCACTAACTTATAGGGACAGGCATACATGACCCAACAACGAACGTGTCAATCAACAACGTTTGAACCCAAGTCGTAGCAAGCTACAAGGACTTAAAGGAACATTGTGTGACATTTCCCCGAAGGGGCAGACACGGGAACAAAGAAGGACACATGTCGGCCAGCCTAAGTGTTTCGGAGCAGTAGCAAGCTACCATGGCTCAGTGGAAGCACTAGGAGACATTTCCCGGTAAGAGAGGCTACCAATAATAAACAACTAGGTTGTCGGATCCCACACATACCAAGCATTTCAATAATCATACACACAATATGCTCGATATGTGCAAATACAACATGGCATCACAACATGACTCTACAACTCAAGTATTTATTCATTAGGCTCCGAGGAGCCAAGTATTACAAACATGGGTCTCATGACCCAACATTCAGAGCATACAAGCCAAAAGCACATGCGAAAGCTTAACATGTCTGAGTACAGACAACTACAAAAGAAAAGGGCTGAGAAGCCTGACTATCTACAAGATCCTGCCGAGGGCACAAGATCGTAGCTGAGGTAACAAGCTAAACATCGAAGTCCATGCGGAACTACTAGTGAGACTAGAGTCTCTCTGCAAAAACATAAATTAAGCAAACATGAGTACAAATATACCTAGCAAGACTTACATCAGAAGTAGCTACATATGCATCATTATCATCAAAGGGATGGTGGGTTTAACTGCAGCAAGCCAGCTTTGACTCGGTGGCTATCCTGAACTACAACTCCAAGTAACACTTTTGAGGTGGCGCACGTGAGTCCACATATTCACCATATCAATACACCACTATGGATCCGCTCCCGTCTTCCTATGGAAATGCCATCCATAGCACTCACGCTTATCTTGCGTATTTTAGAGTACCCACTTTCACTTGTCTATGAACTGTATAGGCAACCTAGAGGTCCTTTACCGCGGACGCGGCTATTCGAATAGATCATTTATAACCCTGCAGGGGTGTACCTCTTCACACATGTTTCCACCACTTAGCGTCTGCACACGACATTTGCTTGGTAGACTTCAAGCAAAAGCCTACGTGGGTGTAGACCACGACTTGACTAACCACACAAGTCTCTAGTCCAGGTTTATCGCCTATTCAGGTCCATCCGCAGGGAGTCCGGCCGAGGTTTCCACATACGGCCCCAAACGATGTGTGCAGGTTTCCCGAGCCCACCAAACGGGTGCCCCGGTACACCATGCCATGAGCCTACCGCATCATAGCCCACCCCTCAGGTCAGTGTTGCGCACGGCCTCCAGCAACTACAAACACCAGAAACTACTTGCAACTCCTGGACAGAGGTCAGGGGCGGTTAATAAGTCGAGCGGGGTCATATTTTAGGGCTCAACGTGTGGTAGTAGTTGTTCATGGGTCACAAACATAGAACTCAGTTCCCGAGGACGGCTTCAATGAGACAACCCACCATGTACTCCTACATGGCCTCTCACCGCTACCTTTACCAAATCTTGTTCACACACTTAACTCACACATAGTAGGACATGTTCACAACATTCCAATTCATCCCTGATGAATCAGACCTGACTCAACTCTAAGCAGTAGCAGGCATGACAAACAAGCATGAATGAGTAGGCACATCAGGGCTCAAACAACTCCTACTCATGCTAGTGGGTTTCATCTATTTACTGTGGCAATGACAGGTCTTGCACAGGAAATGGGTTCAACTACCGCAGCATGTAACAATTGAATCGTTGTTGTCCTAATGCAGTAAAAGAGAGCAGGAGCAAGAGAGTGGGATTGTATCGGAATGACCAAGGGGGTTTTGCTTGCCTGGCACTTCTGAAGATGATATAACTCTTCATCGGTGTCATCGGACTCATCGTCGGAACACGTCTATCGGGAGGGAACAACCACCGGCAACAGAGAAGGAACACAATCAATGCAATGCACAATATGATGCATGATCATGACATGGCAATATGAGTGTGTTAGCCTAATGCAACTACAACCAGATGGGTTTGGGTCATTTTGAACCAAAGGTTCAATCCCAAACTCAATTTATGAATTTAAATGGTGCCTTATCATGTTTTTCACTAAACAGGAAGGTCAAGTTGTTTAAACATGCATTAAACTAGTACAAATGGATAGATTGGATTTTTCTGATCATTTTTCATATATAAATCTTTGCATTTGGAGTTATAGATTAATTTCTATGATTTTTAGAAGTTTTAGCCTTTTCTGAAATTTATATATCATTTCTGATTTATTTTAATTCCTGAAAATGTTTACTGCGTCAGCATTAGGTCATGTTGATATGTGCAGGTCAACAAGCACCGTCCATGTCAAACCTGACCAGTGGGGCCCACTAGTGAGTGACTCAGTTAGTTAACTGAGTTAATTAGGGTTAAACTAATCCTAACAAAAATGTCAGCAGGGCTGGGCCCACATGTCAGTGGCTCAGGGTTAGTTAGAGAGGGGATTAACACCTAACAGTGGTGATTAGAACTAATTAACACCTAACTAATCGAGTTAGGGACGGCCCCACATGTCATTGACTCAGGTGGGGCCCAGCAGGGGTCAAAGTGGGTGAAACCCACCGATGTTAAGCCGTCGGCGAGGCCAAGATGGTGGAGAGGCTCGCGATTTGCCCACGGTCGGCTAAATCGACCGTGGTTTGGTCCTACGTGCAGCTGAGGCTCGCGCACATCTGGTAGGGCAAGCGGGAGGAGCTGGGGTGGCCGGAGTTGACGGCGGTGAGCTCTAAGGCGGAGGCCGGAGTTTGGGTGAGCTCGGGTTCGGTGTTAGGGAGCACGATAGATGGCGAGGAGGGGTGCTACGACCTCCTAGGGGTGCACTGAGCATGGCTGTGTGCTCGGTTGCTGCTCTAGGCAACGGTGGCCACGGTGGCGACATGGCCGGCGGAGCCAAGCTCTCGGGCTCAACGGTAACGGCGTTAGCAAGAGGGAAGAGAGCCAGGGAAGAAGGGGAATCGATGCAGCAGCTCACAGTGGTTGTGACGGAGGCCTCAGCGAGCTCGGGGAGGGGCTGGAGTGAGCGGGGCGGCGAGGGGGATCTTCGATGGCCGACGACGAAGATAAAGATGATGGCGTCACTTCGGGCATCCCGCGGGCGCGTGCTTCATCTTGGAGCTCCATGGCGTCGAGGCAGAGCCTCTGGACAACACGTAGAGGTGAGGTGGTGGCTCTGGCCACGACAATAACGGGCGGCGGCGACGAGCTCCGCTTGGTGGTCGCGTGCGAGAGAGCAAGAGGAGGGGAGAGGAAGCATCGAGTGAGGGAGAGGAGCGAGGGGTCACGGGGCGTCTCCGGACGTAGGTCAGGACGAGGAGGAGAAGCAGGAGGTGGCGGGGAGACGTGGCCGTGGTCGCTCGCTTGCGGGCACGCAACTACTTCAGGGCGAGGGGAGGAAGACGACGGAGGCGCCAGGTGGGCTGGGCCAGTTGGTTGGGCCGCCAGGTGGGCTGGCCAGTTGTAGTGCTGGGCCGCACATGTAAGCCAGGTAAGTTGCTTTTCTTTTATTTTCTATTTTCTATTTCTTCTGTAGTCTTAGGGCTTTATTAAAAATACCTAGACATTCTCAAAAATCATGAAACTACTCATGCCTACTGTTTAGAATATAACCAAAAGTAAACATTTTAGTTTATGAATATTTGGAAATTTAAAATATTTTATAGCATTTAAATGTCCAAATGCAAATAACATATGATTTAGTCCAGTGACCTTATGATGTCCTAGAAAAGTGTGCACCATTTTTGTCAGAGGTTCTAGACCAAGGCAAAGATGATGAACATTTTAGAAGGGCATTTCAGGCTCATTGAAAAAGATTTTAGGAAACCCTAGTTGGATTAAGTAGTGTTGGGGTTTCTTTCATCCCCATTTCATATTCATTTAAATTTAAACATGATGCACACATGAAGCTAGCCTAGTGCATTGCCAGAAGCTAGGGATGTGACAACTCACCCCCACTAAAGAAGAATCTCATCTCGAGATTCAAGCGTAGGGTAAGATGAAGGGGGAACGCAAACTAACACAATCTTCATGATCCAGGTGACACTTCATAAGAACTTTGATTCGATCACCATCATTGTCTCAATGTCTTGCTCTCAGAACTCCAACTAACATGACAATGAGAGGAAAGGGAAAACTCTAGAAGGATCGATCTTCTCGAAGATCTAACAAGTCAGGATCAACTCACGGATTGAGACATTGAAACATCTCTCGAGATGAGACATGAAGCATACATCTAGAGGGATGAGTGAAATAGATGACAAAGGTTCACTAGGTAGGCAACAATCCCACACTTAAGAGGGTGGTGACTGGTTGTCAACATGGTGAGGAGTTGAGTTGCCATGATACCATAACGAGACATGTTGGAGGAGGTGACTCATAGAATTAGTTCCTTAAGTGGAAAAAAGAATTACTTTTGATATAGAGATCATCGAGACTCTTTATACCAGCCTAAGGCAATTCACCAACAATCGTTTGGTGGAGTATGAAAGAATGGCATACCCAGACTAGAATGGATGATGTGGACTACCTTGTTTAAGACAACGCCATAGATGATTTTGCTTATCATCGGAAATGGACGGGACCCAAGGTAGAATGGCATAATGGGGGTGCAAGCTAGGAACAAAATGCAAATGCTAGGAATGATTCTAGTAACTGGGAAGAAACCCAACAGTAGAGAGAGAATCCACTGTTTGAAATGTTATAGCATAACCGAGGAAAACCGGGAGCAAATCCCAATTAATGCCAATGATAAAACCTAGCTCTTGTGTGTGCTCTCAAGAACTTGAACATTTCCATATTCATCAAGGTTTTACCAATACCCGTGTCAAGGATCCTGGCAACACAACATACTACCATGATGGATATTGGTGGAGGATGCAGATGCAAAGAAGATAACATTTCCTTGGATTTCACCTTAGTGAGGCCAAGGGGACAAAATCTGGATAATCGACCGAGAAACATTTACCACTTCACTTCTAATGTTCTCCTTGATGTGCTAGCGTAACCCATGTATAAATATGGTTTGGCATCTAGAACACCAAGTAAAAGGTCGGACTTCGGGAGCTCAAGAATCATTAAGGAATAATTACAGAAGTAAATCCTGTGAGATCCTTATGGGGAGGTGGCCAACTTCCTCAATCAAGATACTACAGTAATAGGTCTTCCGGCTGGGTGTGTTAGCCACGACATCCACTTTACCAGGCTACAGAGAGACCAATATTATAGCTCTTGGGAAATGTTCCAACCATTATATCTGCCTGAGATTCAGATCTGGTTGGTGACAAAATATTCCCGACTCATCAAGTCTAGAAAGAAAAATTAAAGTTTGCAACACAAATCAACGAGATGACGTTGCGAGATTCTCGGGGAATGAACTACGATAGCAAGCTCCAAAATATGAGTTGGTTCTGCTATAAATGAATACATTGTTCCAGACAACAAGATCACATGGCAGGCTTACAATAAAACACTATCGAGTTCCGGTTGGGAACCATCAACGAGGATATCGAAGTCCTTACATAAGGCATGCTCTTAAGAAGGAACTTCTTCTCCTTGAACAATTCAATCAGTGGCTTGGTGTGCTAGGGATACATATATAATGAAGGTAGCTAGTCTCACAAACCAATGTATACTTCGCACATGCATGACCGACCTGGATGATTACAGAGGAAGCAACATTGACTTTCTCGAATTCACGGCGGCAACTTGCATCAAATGCACATGAATTAGAGGAGGTCACTCCTTTCAGCCGAACATAAGCTTCATGAACTGAACATGAAGATAATGCTTATAAAAGTTTCCAACACTAGCTGGATGTTCAACAAAATCATGGGGAGGACAAGAATGTTGTCGATGGGATCAACAACAATTCATCTAGGTTTCATATGGATGGAATACCACAATTATGTGAGCAAGGTGATAGCATTGGTCAGACCAAAAGATATAATGGTGTATGCTCAAGAGATCTACCATGAGTAAGTACAACAAAAAGATACACTTCCATGAGGATACGTGTTTGTCATAGTAGGACGCCTTTTTTGTCATGCATGTACATCCATGATGATTTTATGACAGAATCAAGATGGTCATACTTGTGCTGTCGTAGAAGTGTTCCATGACATTACCAAAATTATCATCACGGAAGTGTCCACTTCCATGACGATAAATCGCGTGTCACAGAAGTGCTTTCGTCAAGGGTGACCAACACGTGGCATCTACCTTAACGGAATGCCGTTAAGCTATCGAGTCGGGTTTTGGATCCGATAACCGTTAACAGCCCCGACCAATGGGGATTTTCCACGTGTAAAATCATCATTGGCTGGAGGAAACACGTGTTGGCTCACCATTGGGACAGATACCATCCGCTCATTGGATCGAAGGCGCCTATGATACAGTGACATGTGGCACGGCCCAACAGTGGCCCATGTCGGATTTTAGGTTCCGGCAGACCCTTGAGGTTCGAACTCTGGGGTGAGCGCGCAGATCTCTCTCCTACCAACTCATGTCTCGAAGCCTCACAAGGAATCTAGGCTAGAAAGATGAACACGCAGGGGACATGAGGTTTATACTGGTTCAGGCCACCATTGTGGTGTAATACCCTACTCCAGAGTGTGGTGTGGTGGATTGCCTCAGGGGCTGATGATGAACAATACAAGGGGAGAACAACCTCACGAGGGATGTTCTTGAGCTGGTGCGATGAACTGCTTGGGTGAGCTCAGTCGCTTCTCTCTTTCTAATCTACCCAAAATCTCCTCTCTACCCTGTGGTGGCTAGCTCTATTTATAGAGGCTCTAGGCCTCTTCCCAAATAATGAGTGGGAAGGGCGCCAACAATTGGCCATTTTGAAGGGGAACATCTAGTACACTTATTCTGACCAAAGTTGGTCTTCTACTGCCAAAGACTCTGACGATGACACCGTCCTGGGCTCCATGGTGACCTTCGTCCTGCCGCTCTGCTGGTCTTGGTCTTGTTGCACCGAAACGGTAACCTTTGCCTGATGCCTTGGCCTGTGCTTGCCCCCTTTGCACCAAAGGGGAAACAAGGACACTGCATAGGCGGGCGCCCACCTGGTCTCGATCGTCATGGCTGGCATCACGGGCACCTCGGGAGGTACCCTGCCTTGATCTCTCCGCCTCCTCGCGAACCCGCGTGATGAGGCTGCTCCTGAGGAAGCTTCCTGTCATCCGCCCCGCGAGGCTTGGCCCCTCGCGAGGGTCTTGAGCTGATGAGGCTGGGCTGCACTGGGCCTCCGCTTGAGCCACGCCGCAGGCCGCAGGCAGGCAAGTCTGGGGACCCCCGTTCCCAGAACGCCGACAGTAGCCATCGGGCCCAAGGCGCGCCCGGACTTGGCTTAGCAAAGAAGCGAAGGGGCAAGTGTGAAGCTCCGCGGGCCCCAATAGCCTGCGGCCTTGGGTGCCGTGTGGCGATTGATTGGACGTGGGCGTCTCCTCTTCCCCACGACGCCTCGGCAACTACACGACTTGACAAGTCCCTGCATGCAAAAATAGGTCATGATTACCTGAGATCATGGTGGCCGACGGTTGGCCTCCTCCGGACTATAAGTACGGGCGGGCGAGAGCCCCCATTGTCCATCCCTTCCTTCTACTCCCTTTCTTCTTCTTCCTCGCCCTTGCTCCACCTTACGCCTATGGCGCCGGTCCGCCGGTTTTCTGCAGAAGAAAAAGGAAAGGCCCCTCGAGAGGGTCCCGACCCGTTTCCGCCGAAGAAGCGGTCTCTCCCTGGCCGCTGCGATGTGGTTGCTTGGCCATGGTTGTCGCGGCCCTGGTACGAGCGGCTGCCGCCTAGGTTTCCGCTGCCCTTGTACGCCCGAGTCGAGGGCCCCGGAGAAGAAGAAGAAGCCGCAGAGCGACATCACCGATGCAGCAGGCGACGCCGGTGAGTCACGGCAGTATGCGTCATCACCCCTAGAGTCCATGCCGAGGGCTCTTCTCGTGAGCTTGTGCTTCATGCCGCCATGCCTCCTCGATCTTGGATCCGCCTTCCTCCCTCCTTCGCCTTCGAGATGCCGCCGAGTGGGTCTCTGGAGCTCTAGCTGCAGCACGCCGACTGCAGCACCCCCGCGACCGAGGCGGAGGTCGAGGTTGTCGCCCCGGGCAACGTCTTCATGACCCGAGGCTAGGGCGAGATCGCCCGGGCCTGCCGGGTAGGGGGTGCCCTCGTAATTCATCTCGAATACGATGGCGCCTCCTTGATGTTCTTCAAGGTCTTCGATGCGGAAGGACGTCGGCCGGAGTGTTGCCCCAAGGAAGGCGGCTGTGGCGTCGAAGTGGCAAGGACCAGGCCTGCCAACCGCTTCCCCAGCAGCTCCTTGGGCAGCAGCGGAGGAGCCAGAGGGTCCATTGACTCCGCCGAGCTTCACGCGACTCCGGAGACAAACGACGACAGCTACGAGCCCCCGAGCTCGCGTCGCGCCCGGAGCAGGGCGGCTGCATCAGGTCGTCGGCGCTGCTGATCTGGATGGGGTTGGCGCCGGCGCCTGATGACCCACTGTTGATGATGGCGTCCCCAGCGGAGGCGCGCGTAGTTATCACTCGTTGCACCTTTTGTTCTCTACGAGGAATCGAAATGACACCCCTGTGGGGGTATGTAAGGCACCTGCCATGTCTCTTGTGAATTTTACATCCTTATCATGAACTGATGCGAGAGGCGCGCTCTGCCCCGGCCCAGCTCCCCCTTTCTTTCCTCACGAGGGCTTGATGCTCTATGCCGACAGGTCCCGGTCCCCAGGTAGGCTTCAGCCATCGCTGGTATGCCAGGTCGCGATGCCGTGGTCAAGGCCAGGAGGTGAGCGGCCCAAGGTCCACTAAGAGCCCCTGAGTCGCGATGCTTAGGAGGTTCCCTTTAGCGCTCAAGCAGCCTTCGCTGGGCGAGAGAGGCAGGCAACATTGCTGTGACAGAGCTGCAGTAGGCGAGGGTTTAGCGCTGAGTCGATTTAGCTTTTGTGTGATTTATCTTGTAGGTTTGGAGTAGCTCTTCGGCGAGGTGTTGGGCCTGCGTGGCGGCAGCTGGGGTGTTGCTGGGTTAGGCCGTCGTGAGCTTCTTCCCTCTTCCCCGCACTTTCCAGTTGGAAATATGCCCTAGAGGAAATAATAAAATGGTTATTATTTTATTTCCTTGTTCATGATAATTGTCTATTATTCATGCTATAATTGTATTGACCAGAAATCGCAATACATGTGTGAATACATAGACCACAACATGTCCCTAGTGAGCCTCTAGTTGACTAGCTCGTTGATCAATAGATGGTTACGGTTTCCTGACCATGGACATTGGATGTCATTGATAACGGGATCACATCATTAGGAGAATGATGTGATGGACAAGACCCAATCCTAAGCCTAGCACAAGATCGTGTAGTTCGTATGCTAAAGCTTTTCTAAATGTCAAGTATCTTTTCCTTAGACCATGAGATTGTGAAACTCCCGGATGCCGTAGGAATGCTTTGGGTGTACCAAACGTCACAACGTAACTGGGTGGCTATAAAGGTGCACTAAGGGTATCTCCGAAAGTGTCTGTTGGGTTGGCACGAATCGAGACTAGGATTTGTCACTCCGTGTGACGGAGAGGTATCTCTAGGCCCACTCAGTAGGACATCATCATAATGTGCACAATGTGATCAAGGAGTCGATCATGGGATGATGTGTTACGGGACGAGTAAAGAGACTTGCCGGTAACGAGATTGAACAAGGTATCGGCATACCGATGATCGAATCTCGGGCAAGTACTATACCAGTTGACGAAGGGAATTGTATATGGGATTGATTGAATCCTTGACATTGTGGTTTATCCGATGATATCATCGTGGAACATGTGGGAGCCAACATGGGTATCCAGATCCCGCTGTTGGTTATTGGCCGGAGAGTTGTCTCGGTCATGTCTGCATGGTTCCCGAACCCGTAGGGTCTACACACTTAAGGTTCGATGATGCTAGGGTTATAAAGGAAGTTTGTATGTGGTTACCGAATGTTGTTCGGAGTCCCGGATGAGATCCCGGATGTCACGAGGAGTTCTGGAATGGTCCGGAGGTAAAGATTTATATATGAGAAGTCCTATTTTGGTCACCAGAAAAGTTTCGGGTGCTATCGGTAATGTACCGGGACCACCGGGAGGGTCCTGGGGGTCCACTAGGTGGGGCCACCAGCCCCAGAGGGCTGCGTGGGCCAAGTGTGGGAGAGGACCGGCCACAGGTGGGCTGGTGCGCCCCCCA
Organism: Triticum dicoccoides; assembly: GCF_002162155.2. NCBI lineage: Eukaryota > Viridiplantae > Streptophyta > Magnoliopsida > Poales > Poaceae > Triticum > Triticum dicoccoides. Next base: position 380,972,368 of record NC_041389.1, on the reverse strand, counting down.
CCAGGGCCCAAGGTGCCTAGGGTTGAAAACCCTAGGAGAGGGGGCGCCTCCACCTTGCTTGGGGGGCAAGTCTCCCCCTCCTGGCCGCCGCCCCTCCCCTCTAGATGGGATCTGGAAGGGGCCGGCCCCCTCTCCCCTTCCCCTATATATAGTGGGGGTTTTGGGGCTGCCCAACACATGAGTTTTCCTCTCCCTGGCGCAGCCCTATCCCTCTCCTTCCATGACCACCACGTTGTTGTGCTGCTGCTGGACGGAGTCTTCCCCAACCTCTCCCTCTCTCCTTGCTGGATCAAGGCACGGGAGACGTCATCGGGCTGCACGTGTGTTGAACGCGGAGGCGCCGTTGTTCGGCGCTTAGATCAGAATCAACCGCGATCTGAATTGCTACGAGTATGACTCCTTCATCCGTGTTCTTGTAACGCTTCCGCTTAGCGATCTACAAGGGTATGTAGATGCACTCCCCTTCCCCTCGTTGCTAGTCTCTCCATAGATTGATCTTGGTGATGCATAGAAAATTTCGAATTTCTACTATGTTCCCCAATAGTGGCATTAGAGCTAGGTCTATTGCATAGATTCTATGCACGAGTAGAACACAAGTTGTTGTGGGCGTTGATTTTGTTCAATATGCTTACCGTTACTAGTCCTATCTTGTTTCGACGGTATTGTGGGATGAAGCAGCCTGGACCGACCTTACACGTACACTTACGTGAGACAGGTTCCACCGACTGACATGCACTTGTTGCATAAGGTGGCTAGCGGGTGCCAATCTCTCCCACTTTAGTCGGATCGGATTTGATGAAAAGGGTCCTTATGAAGGGTAAATATCAATTGGCATATCACATTGTAGCTTTTGCGTAGGTAAGAAAGGTTCTTGCTAGAAACCCATAGCAGCCACGTAAAACATGCAAACAACAATTAGAGGACGTCTAACTTGTTTTTGCAGGGTATGCTATGTGATGTGATATGGCCAAAAGAATGTGATGAATGATATGTGATGTATGAGATTGATCATGTTCTTGTAATAGGAATCACGACTTGCATGTCGATGAGTATGACAACCGGCAGGAGCCATAGGAGTTGTCTTAATTTATTGTATGACCCGCGTGTCACTGAATAACACCATGTAATTACTTTACTTCTTTGCTAAACCATTAGCTATAGTAGTAGAAGTAATAAGTTGGCGAGACAACTTCATGGAGACACGATGATGGAGATCATGATGATGGAGATCATGGTGTCATGCCGGTGACGATGATGATCATGGAGCCCCGAAGATGGAGATCAAAAGGAGCAAAATGATATTGGCCATATCATGTCACTATTTGATTGCATGTGATGTTTATCATGTTTATGCATCTTATTTGCTTAGAACGACGGTAGTAAATAAGATGATCCATCATAATAATTTCAAGAAAGTGTTCTCCCTAACTGCGCACCGTTGCGAAAGTTCATTGTTTCGAAGCACCACGTGATGATCGGGTGTGATAGATTCTCATGTTCACATACAACGGGTGTAAGCCAGATTTACACACGCGAAACACTTAGGTTGACTTGACGAGCCTAGCATGTAAAGACATGGCCTCGGAACACAAGAGACCGAAAGGTCGAACATGAGTCGTATAGTGGATATGATCAACATGAAGATGTTCACCGATGATGACTAGTCCGTCTCACGTGATGATCGGACACGGCCTAGTTGACTCAGATCATGTATCACTTAAGATGACTAGAGGGATGTCTATCTGAGTGGGAGTTCATTAGATGAACTTAATTATCCTGAACATAGTCAAAAGGTTTTTGCAAATTATGTCGTAGCTCGCGCTTTAGTTCTACTGTTTTAGATATGTTCCTAGAGAAAATTTAGTCGAAAGTTGATAGTAGCAATTATGCGGACTGGGTCCGTAAACTGAGGATTGTCCTCATTGCTGCGTAGAAGGCTTATGTCCTTAATGCACCGCTCGGTGTGCTGAACCTCGAACGTCGTCTGTGGATGTTGCAAACATCTAACATACACGTTTTGATGACTACGTGATAGTTCAATGCGTAATGTTAAACGGTTTAGAATTGAGGCACCGAAGACATTTTAAAAAACGTCGCAGAATATATGAGATGTTCCAAGAGCTGAAATTGGGATTTTAGGCTCATGCCCACGTCAAGAGGTATAAGACCTCCGACGAGTTTCTTAGCCTGCAAACTAAGGGAGAAAAGCTCAATCGTTGAGCTTGTGCTCAGATTGTCTGAGTACAACAATCGCTTGAATCGAGTGGGAGTTAATCTTCCAGATGAGATAGTGATGTTTCTCCAAAGTCATTTCCACCAAGCTACTAGAGCTTCGTGATGAACTATAACATATCAGGGATAGATATGATGATCCTTGAGCTATTCGCGATATTTGACACCGCGAAAGTAGAAGTCAAGTAGGAGCATCAATTGTTGATGGTTAGTAAAACCATTAGTTTCAAGAAGGGCAAGAGCAAGAAGGGATACTTCATGAAACGACAAATCAGTTGCTGCTCTAGTGAAGAAACCCAAGGTTGAACCCAAACCCGAGACTAAGTGCTTCTGAAATAAGGGGAACGGTCACTGAAGCGGAACTACCCTAGATACTTGGTAGATGAGAAGGCTGGCAAGGTTGACAAAAGTATATTGGATATACATTGAATTAAATGTGTACTTTACTAGTACTCCTAGTAGCACCAGGGTATTAAGATACCGGTTCGGTTGCTAAGTGTTAGTAACTCAAAATAAAAGAGCTACAGAATAAACGAAGACTAGCTAAAGGTGAGATGACGATGTGTGTTGGAAGTGTTTCCAAGGTTGATGTGATCAAGCATCGCCTGCTCCGTCTACCATCGAGATTTGTGTTAAACCTAAATAATTGTTATTTGGTGTTTGCGTTGAGCATAGACATGATTTGATTATGTCTATCGCAATACGGTTGTTCATTTAAGGAGAATAATGGTTACTCTATTTATTTGAATAATACCTTCAATGGTCTTGCACCTAAATGAATGGTTTATTGAATCTCGATTGTAGTGATACACATGTTCATGCCAAAAGATATAAGATACTAATAATAGTACCACCTGCTTGTGGCACTGCCATGTAAGTCATATTGGTATAAAACGCATGAAGAAGCTCCATGTTGATGGATCTTTGGACTCACTCGTTTTTGAAAAGATTGAGACATGTGAACCATGTCTATTGGTATATACGCATGAAGAAACTCCATGCAGATGGACCGTTTGGACTCACTTGATTTTGAATCACTTGAGACATCCAAATCATACCACATGGGCAAGATGACTGAAAAGCCTCATTTTCAGTAAGATGGAACAAGAAAGAAACTTGTTGGAAGTAATGCACTTTGACGTGTGCAGTCCAATGAGTGCTCAGGCACGCAGTGGATATCGTTATGTTCTTACTTCACAAATGATTTGAGTAGATGCTGAGTATATTTACTTGATGAACACAAGTCTGAATTATTGAAAGGTTCAAGTAATTTCAGAGTGAAGTTGAAGATCATCGTGACAAGAGGATAAAATGTCTATGGTATGATCATAGAGATGAGTATCTGAGTTATGAGTTTGGTATACAATTAAGACATTGTGGAAATTGTTTCACAACCAATACCGCCTGGAACACCATAGTGTGATGGTGTGTCCGAACATCATAACTGCACCCTATTGGATATGGTGCATACCATGATGTCTCTTATCGAATTACCACTATAGTTTATGGGTTAGGCATTAGAGACAACCACATTCACTTTAAATAGGGCACCACGTAATTCCGTTGAGATGACACCATATGAACTATGGTTTAGAGAAACCTAAGCTGTCGTTTCTAAAAAGTTTGGGGCTGCGACGCTTATGTGAAAAGTTTTAGCCCGATAAGCTCGAACCCAAAGCGGATAAATGCATCTTCATAGGAAACCCAAAACAGTTGGGTATACCTCCTGTCTCAGTTCCAGAAGCAAAAGGGATTGTTTCTAGAATCGGGTCCTTTCTCGAGGAAAAGTTTCTCTTGAAAGAAATGAGTGGGAGGATGGTGGAGACTTGATGAGGTTATTGAACCATCACTTCAACTAGTGTGTAGCAAGGCACAGGAAGTTGCTCCTATGGCGCCTACACCAAGTGGAAGCTAATGATAGTGATCATGAAACTTCAGATCAAGTCACTACCAAACCTCGTAGGTCGACAAGGATGCGTACTACTTCAGAGTGGTACTTAATCCTGTCTTGGAGGTCATGTTGCTAGGCAAAAATGAACCTATGAGCTATGGAGAAGCGATGGTGGGCCCAGATTCCGACGAATGGCTCGAGGCCATAAAATCCGAGAGAGGATCCATGTATGAAAACAAAGTATAGACTTTGGAGGAACTACTCAATGGTCGTAAGGCTGTTGAGTATAGATGGATTTTAAAAAGGAAGACGGACAATGATGGTAAGTGTCACCATTAAGAAAGCTCGACTTGTCGCTAAGATGTTTTCCGACAAGTTCAAGGAGTTGACTACGATGAGACTTTCTCACTCGTAGCGATGCTAAGAGTCTGTTGGAATTATATTAGCAGTTATTGCATTATTTATGAAATCTTGGAGATAGGATGTCAAAACATTGTTTCCTCGACGATTTTCTTGAGGAAAGGTTATATGTGATACAATCTGAAGGTTTTGTCAATCCTGAAAGATGCTAACAAGTATGCAAAGCTCCAGTAATCCTTCTAAGGACTGGAGTAAGCATCTTGGAGTTGGAATATACGCTTTGATGAGATGATCAAAGATTTTGGGTTTATACAAAGTTTATGAGAAACTTGTATTTCCAAAGAAGTGAGTGGGAGCACTATAACATTTCTGATGAGTATATGTTGTTGACATATTGTTGGTCGGAAATGATGTAGAATTTCTGGAAAGCATATAGGGTTATTTGAAAGGTATTTTTCAATGGAAAACCTGGATTAAGCTACTTGAACATTGAGCATCAAGATCTATAAGGATAGATCAAAACGCTTAATAGTACTTTCAAATGAATACATACCGTGACAAGATTTTGAAGGAGTTCAAAATATATCGGCAAAGAAGGAGTTCTTGGTTGTGTTATATGGTGTGAGTATTGAGTAAGACACAAGACATGACCACGGCAGAAGAGAGAGAAAGGACAAAGGTCGTCCCCTATGCTTCGGACGTAGGCTCTATAGTATGCTATGATGTGTACCGCACCGGAAGTGTGCCTTGCCGTGAGTCAGTCAAGGGGTACAAGAGTGATCCAGGAGTGGATCACAGGATGGCGGTCAAACTTATCCTTAATAACTAGTGTAATAAGGAATTTTCTCGATTATGGAGGTGGTAAAAGAGTTCGTCATAAAGGGTTACGCCGATGCAAACTTTGACACTAATCCGAATTATTCTAAGTACTAAACCGGAATCGTATAGTAGAATAGTTATTTGGAATAGTTCCAAATAGAGTGTGGTAGCTGCATCTAGGAGATGACATAGAGACTTGAAAAACACACACGGATATGAAAGGTTCAGATCCGTTGACTAATAACCTCTCTCACAAGCAAAATATGATCAAACCCCATGGGTGTCGATTCATTACAATCACATAGTGATGTGAACTAGATTATTGACTCTAGTGCAAGTGGGAGACTGTTGGAAATATGCCCTAGAGGCAATAATAAAATGGTTATTATTGTATTTCCTTGTTCATGATAATTGTCTATTATTCATGCTATAATTGTATTGACCGGAAATCGCAATACATGTGTGAATACATAGACCACAACATGTCCCTAGTGAGCCTCTAGTTGACTAGCTCGTTAATCAATAGATGGTTACGGTTTCCTGACCATGGACATTGGATGTCATTGATAACGGGATCACATCATTAGGAGAATGATGTGATGGACAAGACCCAATCCTAAGCCTAGCACAAGATCGTGTATTTCGTATGCTAAAGCTTTTCTAAATGTCAAGTATGTTTTCCTTAGACCATGAGATTGTGCAACTCCCGGATACTGTAGGAATGCTTTGGGTGTACCAAACGTCACAACTTAACTGGGTGGCTATAAAGGTGCACTACGGTTATCTCCGAAAGTGTCTGTTGGGTTGGCACGAATCGAGACTGGGATTTGTCACTCGTGTGACGGAGAGGTATCTCTGGGCCCACTCGGTAGGATATCATCATAATGTGCACAATGTGATCAAGGAGTTGATCACGGGATGATGTGTTACGGAACGAGTAAAGAGACTTGCCGATAATGAGATTGAACAAGGTATCGGCATACCGACGATCGAATCTCGGGCAAGTACTATACCGGTAGACGAAGGGAATTGTATACGTGATTGATTGAATCCTTGACATCGTGGTTCATCCGTTGAGATCATCATGGAACATGTGGGAGCTAACCTGGGTATCCAGATCCCGCTGTTGGTTGTTGGCCGGAGAGTTGTCTCGGTCATGTCTGCATGGTTCCCGAACCCGTAGGGTCTACACACTTAAGGTTCGATGACGCTAGGGTTATAAAGGAAGTTTGTATGTGGTTACCGAATGTTGTTCAGAGTCCCGGATGAGATCTCAAACGTCACGAGGAGTTCCGGAATGGTCCGGAGGTAAAGATTTATATATGGGAAGTCCTGTTTTGGTCACCGGAAAAGTTTCGGGTGCTATCGGTAATGTACCGGGACCACCAGGAGGGTCCCGGGGGTCCACCAGGTGGGGCCACCAGCCCCAGAGGGCTGCATGGGCCAAGTGGGAGGGGACCAGCCACAGGTGGGTTGGTGCGCCCCCACCAGGGCCGAAGGCGCCTAGGGTTGAAAACCCTAGGGGAGGGGGCGCCTCCACCTTCCTTGGGGGGCAAGTCTCCCCCTCTTGGCCGCCGCCCCTCCCCTCTAGATGGGATCTGGAAGGGGCGGCCCCCTCTCCCCTTCCCCTATATATAGTGGGGGTTTTGGGGCTGCCCAACACATGAGTTTTCCTCTCGCTGGCGCAGCCTTACCCCTCGCTCTCCTCGTCTCTCGCAGTGCTTGGCGAAGCCCTGCCGGAGTGTAACGCTTCATCTGTGTTCTTATATCGCTTCCGCTTAGCGATCTACAAGGGTATGTAGATGCACTCCCCTTCCCCTCGTTGCTAGTATCTCCATAGATTGATCTTGGTGATGCGTAGAAAATTTTGAATTTCTACTACGTTCCCCAACATTTCCTTCATGCTCTACGTCCTCAGGTCCCGGCCCCCGAGCAAGCTTAGCCGCCGCTGGTATGACAGGTCGCGATGCCGTGGGTCAAGGCCAGGGGGTGAGGGCTGGAGAGCCAGTAATAGACCATGATTCGCGATGCTCAGGTGCCCCCCTTTTAATGCGCAATCGGACCGTGCCAGAGAGAGGGAGAGAGAGCTCACGACGCCCCTAGCATTACCCCTGAAGCGGGTCCTGCATACCAATCACGGGGGAAAACAAGGTCTGTCGTTACGGTTGCCAGCCAACCATTGGTTGCTCCGAGGGAGTGATTGGGGCACTGAGGGCCTGGTGAGGTGGCGCTATGCAGGGCCGCGGCGGCTAGAGCTCGGCCACTCAAATTTGTCGGTGTTGTAGGGACGGGCCCATGCGCAAGCGCCGTGCCAGAGCGAGCGGCTCCAAATGTGGGTGTCAATCGAGCAGGCGATTATTTCAAGCAGGCCAATCATGAAGGAGTAAATTCATTTAGATAGATGCGGAAAAAGCAAACGCCACTGGGTCAGGCCCGAGCGGCTTGGGGATGATGCAGCCCGAGGGGCGCCCCCAACAAGGTAAGAAAAGAACATAGGTAAAATGGATACATGCCGTAGGGACGGACCCACGCGCCTAAGGAATGATGCAGCCCTGCGGGTGCTTCCAGCTGAAGCGAAAACTAAAACGAAGTCACCTGATACATTTGCAGAGCGAGGGTTGGAGTAGCTGACGATGCAGGGTGAAGGAGCCGATCCTCACGAGCCCTCGGGACCAGGAGCCTCGGGAGGCTCCGGGTGCACAGGCGGATTCTTGAGCATCATCTCCATCTCTGCCAGGACCGCACGATGCCTGACCTCCTGAGCCTCCAAAATGCTCCTCAGCAGGCGCTGATGAGCAGCGGCCGCGTTCGGTAGGCCGAGAGGCATGCAAACGTAGCTATGAGGTGGACCCTCGCAATGCCCCACACGTGAGGGCCAGAGGTTCTCCTGAAACGCGGCTCGGTTGAGCCCTGGCACGTCGATTCAGATGCGGAGTCCACCACCCTCGCCTGGATGGGGGGCTACGGCGGGTAAGCGGTGGCTGCCGCGCATGACTCTTGACTCCTGAAGCTCCTGAGTGTTTCTTGCGATGAACTCCTGAGGGTTCGGCCCTCCTTGCCTCGTACCTTCCTGAGGGAAACGTGCTTCGAAGCACGCCTCCAAGTGATGCCCGAGCGCCTCCCTCGTGACCTTGGCAAAGTCAGTGGCCCTCTAGGAGAGAGCCCCCGAGCCTTGACTCAGGAGGGCGCCGGGCGTGTCTCCCTATGCGACAGAGGGTGGCGCCCCTTGAACAGGCGCGGATCCTGACGTGACGCCTCCGGAGGTGCCTACCTCCTGAGGCCTTGAACCAGCTGATGTCTTCTTCTTCTTGGGGGCTGCTCCTGGGAGATTTCCACTCTTGGTGTTCGATTCTTCAATCGACGTGTCTGGAAGGCGCGCTCGAGGGAGCACACCGCATCTTTCTCTTCACAGGGGACCGTGATGACCCCACCGCTTCCTGGCATCTTGAGGACGTTGTAGCCATGGTGAGTCACTGCCATGAACTTGGCCAGAGCTGGGTACCCGAGGATGGCATTGTACGGCAGGCGAATATGGGCGATGTCGAAGTCAATGAGCTCAGTGTGGTAGTTGTTGCGCTGCCCAAAGGTGACAGGAAGGTGAACCTGCCCTATCGGAACGGTGGAACCATCAATGACTCCTGAGAAAGGCTTGGTCGGCTGAAGCTGATCATATGGCACTTGGAGATTGTTGAAGGTCTCGATGGACAGGATGTTGAGTCCTGCTCCGCCATCGATGAGGGTCCTGGTGACCTGCACATTGCTGATGACTAGGGAACAGAGCATTGGGAGGACCCCAGCTGTTGCTGTGCACTTGAGCTAATCCGCTGAGCTAAACGTGATGGCACATGTGGACCACCTGAGAAGGCGCGTGGCCTCAAGCTTGGGGAGGACGACATTCACCTCACGGCAAACTGCTTGAAGATACGCTGAGAGGCTGGGGCTTGAGCTCCGCCCTGGATGCAAGCGATTGCACGCGGCTCCTGGAAGCCCCCAGCTCCCTTGTCCTGATGCTGGTCTTCATTCCTCCTTGGTGGTAGTGGCAGATGAGGAAGGTCTGCATTGCCTTGCGGGCGATCCTCACGAGGCTGATCCCTCCAACCTCCCTCGCGAGGCTGGTCCTGCCAGCGGTCCTCGCGAGGTCGGTCACGCCACCCTTGGTGAGGGACACGGTCTTCCCATCGTCCTCCACCTCTTCCTCCTCCTCGGCCATAGCCCCGATCGTTGCGCTCTGGGCGTCGACCGATACGTCCATCTCGCACAGCCCTGAGCTCTTGGCATTCGTTAGTGTTGTGGGTGTGAAGGTCGTGGTACATGCAGTACCGGCTGCCCTTGGATGACTTCGGCTGATCCCCGCCTCGCTTGGTGTCTAGAGCAGCTTCGAACATAGCCTCTCCTTTGCGCTTCATGTCCTTGGCCTTGGGCTTCTTTTCTTCCGGATCAGCAGCTGGAAGCTCGAGGAGGGAGAGGCGCCCTTCCTTAGCCCTGGCACATTTGGTCGCCAGGTTGAACAGCTCCAGAGATGTGCACAGGTCTTCATGGATTGCTAGCTCCTCTTTCATCTTGATGTCGCGCACGCCATCGGAGAAGGCTGAGATGATGGCTTCCTCAGTCACCATGGGGATCTTGAGGCGGGCATTGTTGAAGCGCTGGATGTACTTTTGCAGGGTCTCTCCTGGCTGTTGCTTGATGCGGCGCAAGTCACTGATGGCCGGGGGCTGGTTGTGAGTACCTTGGAAGTTGGCGATGAAGCGAGTGCGCATCTCGTCCCAGGAGGAGATCGTGCTGGGAGGCAGGTTTAGGAGCCAGGTGCGGGCGCCATCCTTGAGCGCCATGGGAAACTAGTTCGCCATGACCTTTTCATCCCCGTTGGCCGCCTCAATGCCCAGCTCGTAGAGCTGGAGGAACTCCGTGGGGTCGGCAGTACCGTCGTAGCGAGGAGGCAGATCTTGCTTGAACTTGCCCGGCCAGGCCATGCTACACAACTCGGCGGTGAAGGCGCAGCAGCTTGCAATGGCTACAGGGGGCCTTTGGTGAAGAAGGGCTTGTTCTTGGAGGCCTCCGCGCGCCGTTGCCAGCAGCGGCGCGGGGTCTTGGCGTGCTAGAGGAGGAGCACGGTCATGGCGTGCTGGCGCTGGGAGCGCGCGAGCACCTTCTTGTGGCGAGGGACCTCTTGGCAGCTCTTTTCTTGCTGCGCGGGCGCTGGACGCGGTGGGTCTCATCCAGGGGCCGCGCGCCTTGGGGCCAGGGCACCTTCTTGAGGAGGAGGCGGCGGAGGTGCCTCCGAAGCTCTGTTGCCTACGCAGGGCGGAGGGCGATGCAGCGAGAGGGACGACGCATGGGATCCCCCTGCGGCGCTGACGATCTCGGTGATGCGAGTGCGCCACTCGTCGTAGAGGTCATCGATGGGGCGGTAGTGCAAGAGCTCACGTGCCAGGAGCAACGCGGCATGCGCATCCGCGGGAGCGCGACGAGCGTGCGACGACGAGCCTGCTGGAGTCAGCGACGGGGTGGCGGTGCGGCCTTCTCGCCGCACCGAGGGATGCAGCGACGACGCCTGCTGCTCGTTCCCCGCTGGGCTGGTGGCGGTGTGGGCAGAAGGCGATGGGGAACGACGGGGAGGCCCACCGACGGGGGCCGTCTGGGCGACATGGGCCGCGAGAGCAGCCCGACGCTCGGTGCGGGCTCGGCGAGCATCAGACATGGGTGTGGGGGATGACGAAATGCGAGACGGCGGAAGACACGATTCCGGCGCACCCCTACCTGGCGCGCCCGGACTTGGCTTAGCAGAGAAGCGAAGGGGCAAGTGCGAAGCACCGCGGGCCCTAGTAGTCTGTGGCCTTGGGCGTCGCGTGGCGATTGATTGGACGTGGGCATCTCTGCTTCCCCACGATACCTCATTATGTGCTCGGCTAGGCGGACCCGTGGTTGCACATAGCCATTCCCCTTTCGCCGTTCGCACGCTCCCTTCGTTCTTCCTCGAGCTCGAACCTCCGCCTCCAATCCAACTCGAACTACCCCCCTTCTTCCCATCGCCATGGCACCGACGAAGAAGGGAAAATGGGAAGAAGTACGCACCTTCGCCGCGCTCGCCTCCGGCAGTTGCTCCCGCCGTTGATCAGTCGATCATACTCAACATCAAAGCCGTGGACAAGGTCCGTTCTGCTCTTGCCTCCATCTTCAACGAGTGCGGCCGGACCACGGTCTAGCCTGCGTCCCACGCCTCCTTTGATAGGATCGTCACGGAGGTCCAATTCTTCGCCGATGCCTTGTGGGCGGGTCTGGTTCCCCCCTTTTCTGCTTTCTTCAATGCGGTGCTCTCCCATTACCAGATCCACATGATGCACCTTGGTCCCGAGTCCATTACTCTCCTTGCTGTCTTCGCCTTTGTTTGCAAGGCCATCGTGGGCATTCCTCCCTCCGTTACTCTCATGCGCCACTTTTCCTCTTTGCGCCTGAGTGACCCAACTCAATGTTCAGGGTGCGTGAGCTTCCTCGCCATGCCAGATACGGCTGCTTCGGGGATCGACTTCGGCCTTCCTCCTCCTGTGGCCAGGTTCAGATAGCAGTGGCTGTATGTGGATGTCGAGGTGCCCAGCCCCCTGCTCTCGGATCCAACACTGCCTGCTATTCCCAACTCAGGCTGGGATCATGAGAAGCTCGCGTGTCCCCGTCTTGCCTTCGTCTGGCGCTGCTTCAATAACTTGAGGGCGCTTGGTGTAATGGCGCCTCAGGTGGTGAAGGAGTTCCTTCAATGCCGCATTGCCCCTCTCCAGCGCCACTCCCGTCCAATGTGGACCTTCGTGGGGCATGGAGACCGTATGAGGCTCCAGGAGGAGGATCTGGCGCCCGAGGCGCTGAGGACGATGCTCGGGGCCATGACTGGCGACCCTTCTCCAGGCAGCATCCGGCATGGGGCCGCCCTCTTGTATCTTTGCTCGGGCAGGGCTGACTTTGTGAGGCAGATGCCCAGCTTTGACGAGTGGGGGTTGCGTCCGGTTGGCCTCATGGGGCCCCACGAGAACCCAGTTGTTGCAGTTGCTCTTCCGGTCGCCCACAGCGGTCCTGCCTCAGGCGATGGAGCGGGGAGGCGAGAACCGCCGGGAGCTGAGGGGGCCGATGTCGAGATGTTGACGCCGTGCGGAGCTCTGAAGGTGGCATCCCCCGAGGCCCGTCCTGGAGCGGCGGCAGGTGAGGAGTTGCGGCCTACGGCTCCTGAGGCTGGGGCTTCCGAGGCCCCGGCCGTCCCTCATCAGGCGGCGCCTGGCGGCGCCCCCCAGGCCGGTTCCCTTGGCGCTGATCGCCTTGATGCCTCCTCCATGCCACAGACCGACCCTTGCGCTGATCTCTTAGGCCGGTTTTGCATAGACTTTGAGGCCCTCCGCAAGAGGAAGGAGGCCTCGGGTGGCGATGATCACCCTTGCCGCCCGATGAAGTGCAGGAAGTACTTTTCCATGGACGAGTAAGTCCTCTTCTTTCTCTGCTCCTTTACCTTACTGTTCCTGCAACTGATTGCGACCTTTCAGGGCCCTTCCCGCCGAATTCGCGGAGACGACCGAGGAGCCATCCCCCCAAGCTTTGTCTTCATCGCTGTCCTTGAGCGCGCCGAGCTCGAGCAGCGCCCCCGCCGCCGGGCCGGTTAGAGAAGTGGTTCATCCCGCTGGGCACCTCGAGCCTACGCGCCTGCTGTCCTCCCTTCACGAGCTCTCCGGGGTACAGCTAGCTTGCCTCGCGCTCCTCCCCTGATCGTGGGTGGCGACTGGCTGAGGTCGATCCTGGGCTCCACTTCATGAGATGGACCGGCGTCGGGCCGGGTCCCTAGCGGGGCCGTCCGGTGATCGCTGGGGTGCCAGCCCCCAGCCCCCTGCCGAGAGGGGGCGTGCCTCTTTGGGGCCCTCCACCTGCGCTGATGACGGAGGATGACATGGAAGATGTTCTCAGGCGTGCACGGGAACGCAACGCCCGCCGCCAAGAGTTTCTTCAGAAGGCGACTGATGCAGTGAGCCAGCTTGGCACCGAGCTTGCTGGCGAGGATGCGCGCCTCGAGGCCGAAGGCCTACGCCTTGCTGAGGAGAGGCGCAAGCTGAAGGTAGCCGTCATCCTTGCGCGTCACCAGCGTGATCTTGACAACGCGAAGGCCGAAGCATCACTGGTGGCCTCCCGGGAGGCCTGCTCCCAAGCCGTCGAGGAGGCCCGGGAGGCAGACCGACGGTGCAAGGCTGCAGAGGAGCACGCGTTGGAGCTCCAAGCCTGGAGCAACTCTCTAGAGCGGCAAGTGGAGCTGCGCCAGGCGGCCCTTGTGTCGCTGAAGGGGGCTTCCGTCGACCAGGCGGAGCTCCAGAAGCGCGAGGAGGCGCTGGCGCTGGAGGCCGCTGAGCGCAACCTTGACCTTGAGCGGTTGGAGACGAGGGAGCGCCTGGTGACTCAGGCGGAGGATGACGTCGCCGTGCAGGAAGCCCAAGTCCAAGAAGAGGTCGACCGCCGCGTGGCGGAAGCTCGCTCGAATCTTGAGCGCGAATACGAAGGGAGGTTGGAGCTGATCAGGGCCGAAGCTGAGGGCAGGACCGCTGCCCTCAGGGCCAAGTTAGCTGAAGTGACAAGGAGTGCAGATTCCTCCGCAGCCGCCCTTGGCGCAGCGCAGGCGGAGCTAGCCTCTTCCCGCGCCAAGCTGCTTCTTCTCCAGCAGAGGGTTGATGGCGCCGAGGCTGTTGCACGGCGGAATGAGGTCGAGATCCATCAGTGGTAGAATCTAGAGCACGAGCATGCCCCCATGCTCCGGATGCTCAGGGAAAGGGCCAATGCGGCCCTGGGCAACATTTGCGAGGCAGCTGTTGCCGAGCCTCGTGTGATCAACTATGCTGGCAACCTCCGGTTCTTCACGGATGTGGTGACACAACTGGAGACCCGCTCTGACAGGGCCCGCTGGCTTGTCGAGGAGAGGAGCCGAGCCTTGCTCGGGCGTGCCTTCTCTTGTGTCTTCAGCTATCTACAGAATAGAGATCCCCACTTTGATTTCGAAGCCGCCATCGCACCGGTGCCCGTAGCCATCCGGGGCGATCTGGCGCAATGGGTGGAGGACAATGTGGACGCCCTCATCAGGGCCTTCGCATCTGATGACGATGGCGTGATTGTGGCTGCCGATGAAGGTGGCGTTGTGAATGAGCCTGGCGCTGATGGAGGTAATGGCGGTGGCGGTGATGATGTCAGTGACGCCAGCGACGCCTCTAGAGGCGCCCTAGAAGATGCGGTGAGTGATATGTCCGATTGATCATGCGTCGCCGCTGTTTACCCTGTATGAAAAAAGGTTCGGGCTTGGCCCTAAAGATTGTAAGAGCGTTTTGGGAGGGGGAGCCCCTCATGCAAAGGTTTTTGATCAGTATCCCTTTAAACATAACGCCGCATGTGGGCTCATGCTGGGCTACTGACCCCGCGATTGGTTAGCTGACTTGTTTACCTTTTGACCCTGGTGGGTCCTCGGCGAGCCTGTGGGAGCCGCAGTGCCTCAAGCGTCTTCAGGGTGAACCCATTGATCCCGCGATGAGAACCTCCTGAGAGGGTGCGGCGACAGCGGTCCGGATTGTAGACGTGCTTGGCCCGGCCCGGCTCGCGAGGGGCTCGCGAGGGGAGGAAATTGACGCTAACTTTGGACGCAAAGTCGAAACTAGAAAACAAGAGATTGCTCGAACGAGACTAAACACCCCTTCCCCAAACACACGCAAGTCTCAAGCTCAAATCCAACTTAAATTCGAATCGAAGAACCTTGACAACAAAGGAAAAGGCAAAAGGCAAAAGGCCGCGTCCGGCACCTAGTCTAGTCTTCGACGTCTTCTCACCAGGGCGGAGCTAAGTGTTGCCACTGGGCATGGGCGGGAGCCCCCGAGGCCCGAGGGTGGCTCTCCGGAGACTCCGGGGTATGTACAGCCCTACTCATTATTATGTGAGAGTGTCACGGGCGGCGAGCTTCACAGGCACTGGGCCTTCTTCACAGGTACCGACCTTGCTTTGTATCGCCAGACGAGGGCCCCGCCTTGCGCCACACTCTACCGCCATTGACGACGACCGGAAGCCAAGAGGATAGAGCGGTCGCCAGCGGTTCCCCCGATGACCACGGGTCCTCTGCCGGGGGCAGGCCCTGAGGGGTAGGAGGCTGCAGCATTGGGGCAGCCCATCTGCTGCGGCAACCTGTACCTCCTGCGACCCATGGTTAGCATAAGCTTGCTCCTGAGGAATTAGCGATACCTGATAGTTGCTGCCACCATCGCGGTTGTTGAGGCTCCCTTGGGGTTCCTGAAAGAGCTCGGCTTCTGGCGTCTCCTCCCCCCAGCCTGGCCCGAGGAACGAGCCATGGTCTTCTTACAGTGCGCACTCTTGATCCACCATGTGGGGCACATAGTTTTCTGGGGCCATCGCCCCGAGGGCCTCGCTGTAGTGCCCCACACGCCACACAGTCCGACTTGGAGAGTTGTCTTGGGGGTGGTAACATAGTGGCCCGCTGAGGTCGAAGGCTGCGGCGGGCGCTTCCTCACCAGCCGGAGATGGAGCCGGCGTGACCTATCGCCCGGTGCTGACGGACGGGTTGGCGTTGAGGAGGCCCTGGAGTCTGCTCGGAGTTGCGTGGGCACGTATGGGGCCGCCATATGGCCCGCCCTGGATCTGGGGTGGCAGCTGGATGCAGAAAGGGGGTGCTCCCAAGGCGGCGGCATCCAGGAGCTCGGCCACTCGCTCTAACAGCACGTCATGGCCGCCCTCCAGCAGCCTGCACCGTAGCAGCTCTCGGGCTACCATGAGCGCGGACCTTGAGTTCGCCTGCTCCCGTCGGGTGTGCGCCACGGCCACGACGTGGCTTGAGGCTCTCGCTGCTGACCGCACCTGTCGCGGTGTGAAGGCAGGCGGCGCTTGGCCGCGTCGCCCGCGCCCCGCAATGCCCTGCGGAGCACGAGCTGCCTGGGGCGCAAGGCTGAGGTCGGCATTGGCCGTCGGGTCGCTCGACATGAGAACGGCGAGGCGATAGAGCGCGAGGCGCTGGAAGAAGGATTTCGGGTGCTCACCCAAGCAGTTCATCACACCAGCTCAAGAACATCCCTCACGAGCCTGTTCTCCCCTTGTATTGTTTATCATCAGCCCCTGAGGCAATCCACCACACCACACACTGGAGTAGGGTATTACACCACAATGGTGGCCTGAACCAGTATAAACCTCGTGTCCCCTGTGTGTTCATCTTTCTAGCTTAGATTCCTTGCGAGGCTTCGAGACGTGAGTTGGTAGGAGAGAGATCTTCGCGCGCACCCTAGAGTTCGAACCTCAAGGGTCTGCGGGAACCCGAAACCTGACATTTGGCACACCAGGTAGGGGTGCGCCGGAGATCTCCCTTCCGTCGACCCGTTCCCCACCGACACCGCACTCTGCCCTCATGGCGGCCAGCGCACCGCCCCCTCCAACCGTCGGTGCCGGCGCGGAGACCAGGGGGCTCCGAGCCCTGGTCCTCGCCTTGCGACTAGTGCAGTGGCCGCGCAAGTACAGTGGCCGCGCTACGACGGCATGGCCGATGTCAGTGTCAAAACTGGCGGCTCTCGGGCAGGGGGTCCCGATCTGTGCGTCTCAGGCTGATGGTAACAGGAAGCAAGGGACACAATGTTTACCCAGGTTCGGGCCCTCTCGATGTAGGCAAAACCCTACTTCCTGCTTGATTAATATTGATGATATGAGTAGTACAAGAGTAGATCTACCACGGGATCGTAGAGGCTAAACCCTAGAAGCTAGCCTATCATGATTATGATTGTAATTGTGATCGGCCTTCTAAGGACCAACCTCTCCGGTTTATATAGACACCGGAGAGGGCTAGGGTTTACATGGAGGTGGTTACAAGGAATGAAATATAATATCCGGATCGCCAAGCTTGTCTTGCACGCCAAGGAGAGTCCCATCCGGACACGGGACGGAGTCTTGAGTCTTGTATCTTCACGCTCCAATAATCCGGACGATGGATATAGTCCGGCTGTCCGAATACCTCCTAATCTAGGACTCCCTCAGTAGCCCCTGAACATGGCTTCAATGACGATGAGTCCGGCGTGCAGTCTTGTCTTCGGCATTGCAAGGCGGGTTCCTTCTCCGAATACTCCAGAGTAATTATCGAACACTTAGACCGTGTCTGGATCTGCAAGATGATCCTCACATACTATCGTAGGGAACCCAGCATAAATCCGATCTGCTGGCAATCTTCGTACGTCGTGTCCTTGCATCATGGCCCGGCTTAACACGAACCGGTATTTCTTGGCCCACCTCGACTTGCGCCGCGAGGCAGTTTTATTGGCACGCCCTGCCAAAGCAGAGATCGTGCTCCTCTTATTACAGGAACTTCCATCAATATGGGTGTGCGCAACCCCACGACGACTGTTGGTATGACTCCGTGTGTTTTTAGATAAGCCTCAAGTGGTCACGCTGAGGACTCTTGATATTCACCCCCTTTATAAAGGGGTCGAGGCCTATGCCTCTTCTCCACCACCCTTGCACCTTTCCGCACCTCGAGTTCTAACACCCGAGACCCAAGTTCAAAACACCCCAGATCTTCCAATATGTCCGGATCCAACCCTCAAGGCCAATGGGTGGCCTCCTCGATCCAAGAGGAGGACATTGCGAGGCTTAGGGAGGTCGGATATCTGACTGCCGACATCCAGCACAGGCTTCTTGCTCCAGGGCAGGTCATCCCTACACCCGAGCCCAATGAGAGCGTCGTATTTGTTCCTCACTTCCTCCGCGGCTTGGGCCTCACCCTTGATCCCTTTGTGAGGGGGCTCATGTTCAATTATGGGTTAGATTTTCATGATCAAGCTCCGGACGCTATCCTCCATATCTCGTTGTTCATCATTGTGTGCGAGGCTTTTCTCCACATCGCACCACACTTTGGCTTATGGCTCAAGACCTTCAATGTGAAGCCGAAGACGATCGAGGGGCGACATGCGGAGTGCGGAGGTTCTATAATAAGCTGGAACGCCGATGCCCCATGGATAGAGGGTTCTTTCCTAGAAGTATCTGATGTATGGCAGCGGAGGTGGTTTTATGTCACGGCTCCCAGAGGCACAAAGTGGGTGGCCACCCCCGAGTTCCGCTCGGGCCCTCCGTCACAATTGGCATCATGGACCGATGTAGGACGGAGTTGGGGGCCCGCTGGTGATGTACCAATACTACAGAGCCGTATCCGGGAGCTTCTTAAGAAGGACATTAACCTCGTCAGCATAATTCAAGTAATGTTAATCCGACGGATGTTGCCGTGAAAACGCCGGCCTCTCCGGATGTGGGAGTTCAATCCATAGGGTTCGCGGACTATTAAGCACTTCTTCGGCTTGACGCTTGAAGGGATGTGTAAATTATTCTTCGGACCACAAGTAAAGTGTCCCGACACCACCGAGGATGCGGGCCTAAGCTGCAATCGCCTAGATGCCCAAGTAAGTAACCTTAAAGCCGGACACTTTGCTTTTATTTATCATAGCCATCATTCTGAAAACCCTCCGTGGCCAGGAATGGCTCAGCAAGGCGGAGAGAATCAGGTGTCCGGCGCCACTTCCCGAAGGCTCACCTAGTCCTACCATAGCCAAGATGCTTGGTCGGGTGCTTAGCTAGATGCCCTTAGGGAAAGGCGAAGGAATGGACAGTGAAGCTGAACTTCGCACACTGTGCATCTGAACCGGGGGAATTACTTCCTCCCCAAAGGAGGATAGTCGAGGAGGGGAATCCAAGGTCTCCTCCCCACGCGGGAAGAAAAGGGAAGCCTCCGAAGACTTGGAGACAAAGATGCCTAAACAGGGGAAGAAAGCGTCGCCGGAGGGCTCTGCCCCGACGGGCATCCTTACGACATCATGCCCGCCAACGGACCAGCCCTCAACCGAGCTATGAGTTAATTGTTAATTCGAAAGTGCTACATTTCTCCGAGATCAATAATCAGGATTCATTTTTGCAGCCCGGCCAGCAGCTCCTCTCAACAGAGTTCGTCTTCGGGGGATCTTCCTCCGGAGATGATGGAGAGCGAGACCCCACCCACCTCTCCGCCTCATGAGGCGGGCGACACCAAGGTGTCGTCACGGAGGAGTCCGGATCTGCCGAAGTCGGAAGCTAATACGTCAGCCGCCCTGAGCCCAGAGCGTTCGGCTCCCACATGGGGTGATGGGAAGGGTCCGGCACAGTTCGGTGTCCGGTCGGACATACTGACGGGCCTTCTGGAGCGAGCTGCGCTCTCGGAGGAGCACCACTCATTAATGAGCACGGTGCTCAAGAAAATTTCATCCGCCACAAGCGGTTTGAATGAAGCATTTACAAGCCTGCTCAGAGGCTTTGAGGTATGTAGTAAAAAATACACTATTTTTGGATGTGAGGCACGCGCTATGTGTGCTCCATATGGATAGTAGCCCCTAAGACTCTGGTTGCCCGCCCTAGGCGGCAAACGGGGGATCATATTATGCAAGTAATGATTGCGCTGTACATATGCGCAGATATCTAAGGATCTGGTAGCCGACCAGTCTGTTGAAGTTGCCGAACTAAGGAGGCAGATCGGATCCATTGATGCTGATATCGCGCTAGTGAACGAGCGGCTGAACGAGTCACAAGGTATGTGCTCCTTATTATGTTGTATAGGAAAATATGAGAGGGGCATAATATTAATGCGACATGTTTGGACTGCAGATGGAGCTGCTACTGTGGAAGCCCTGAGGGCAGAACTTGCCCAAGCCAAGGAACAAGCTCGGCCTAGCAATGCGGCTGCCCTAAAGGCGGCCGAAGAGTTGAGAGCCGAACAGGCTGCTCATCGCCGAAGCGAGGAAAAGATAGCCGAAATGGCTGTGGAGTTGAAAAATGCCGCCGAATGGTATGAGCTCCTTGAAAAGGAGAATCAGGTTAATTCGGCTGACCTGAACAAGGCACTTAACGCCACCAAGGAGATGCGGACCGAAGTCAGGGGTGTGCGGGAGGAGCTGCGACAGGCCGATAAAATCGCGGCTGGGGGCTCCTACCTACTGCGGATGAAGTTTTTGGATCATAAGTATGCTCCCCTGGATGGACGCTGGAGTCCTGCAGATGCGTATGCGGATTTGGCGAAGATTACATCTGACGCAGCCAAGTTTTTCAAGGATCAAGGTGATAAAGAACTGGAGAAGCTTTTCTGGTTGCAATTCAATGCTCCCGCGCGCCCGCTGCCGTTGAGTGAGAAGATGGCTGCCGTGGCGGAACTTCATAGGCTGTCCGGGCTTGCCATGCGGTCTATAATAGACCATCTTTGACCGAAGGAGCCGAAGCCGGACAGTTACTTTGGTTTGGTGCAACAATTCCTCGGGGTCGTACGTTAGATCGACGGCATCAGAAGGTCGGCATGCATAGAGGGTGAATGAATGTCTCTTGCCCGCATTAAAGCATATTGGACAGATATGGAGGCCACCATTGTAGCGACCCAGAATCCGGCGGGAAGCCAGGATCCGGCCGAGCACTACATGGAGTAGGTAACAGAAGGTGCCCGCTTAATAGAGGCGCAGTGCTCGAAGAATGTCTTGTTCGAGTGACAAATCGAATCATTGTAAAAACAATGTTATTTTGATTAGAAGGCTATATTTATACTTTTTGCCTGAAAGTATTATTGTGTCTCTTGTGTGGCGGTTTTTATGTATATGTGTAATCTGAAAGTTAGCAGTCGTTGGCTTCAGCCCCCATGCATACAATGCGGGGGTGTTCATGAAAAATATGTGTAATCACACTTGATCCAACATCTTGGTCCATTAAGGAGGTGATCGCACGTCGAACTAGGCAACCGGACTATATAGCTGTAACACTTTCGCTTAGCCATGGAATTTTAACGGTGGGGCTACTATGTAGCCCCTGGTACCTTCGTGTACATCAGAATACGGGCGCGTGTGTACATGACCGGGAAGCGGTCCTTCATTAATGTGGAGGAATCCTAAAGATTCTGATAAGTCTTCCAGTGGTTGAACAGTCTCTCGCTGTATCATGACAGTCAGTTTTCGGCTTTCTCTACCGAGGTGCTCATCCGGAATAACCAAGGCAGTAGTTCTCCTTTGGCCGCCTTAGCCGATAAAAATAGAATCTAAGGCGGCAAACCCAGGAACCGGGCAAACCCAACATTTGACCAAAGACATGATTCGGAGCTGATGCATATAAGGCCAAACTCGTGACGCCGAACACTCCTGAAGGTATTCGGACTTTAACAAAAAATGGGCTGAACAGCGCCCTTTCAGTATAAACCCTGTATTTCCAGGTATGCGCATCGGTCTGCCGTGGCGAAATGCCAATAACGACAGTATCCTCTATGGGTATAATACCCATGGGATGTGTAAACAACAAGAGGCAATATAAAAGGTTTACACAGGGGCTTAATCTAAAGAGAAACCTTTGAGTGGGGCCCTACTGCACGTCTGCGCCTTTGTCTCCGTTGTGCCGTTTCCTGGAAGGGTATCGCACGCATTGTGTCTGTAAAAAAAGGAAAACTCGTGTAAAAAGAGTACGACGTAAGCGTGCGATGGAGGATAAAAGTGTAAGGCATTGGCATGTAAATAAGGTTTGGCCGACGGTGGGGTTTTATTAACTATTTATAGCCCCTGGTGTCCTTTATGGGATTACATATGCGGCGCCCTAGCTCACTTTTACCCGGGCTGCCGGACTCGTCTAACTGTGTCCGTGGTCTTGATGACCAGTCATGTATTTTGGTATCGAAGGCCGCTTAGAGTCCGGCCGCTAGGGCCGTCGCGTATTCCTCCGCGCGTGGAGAGTGCTTTGTGTTTCTGTTAATGGTGATGACGCCACGTGGACCGGGCATCTTGAGTGTAAGGTAGGCATAGTGTGGTACTGCGTTGAAGCAGGCGAAGGCCGCTCTTCCAAGCAATGTGTGATAGCCGCTTTGGAAGGGTGCGATGGTGAAGAGTAGTTCTTCGCTTCTGGAGTTGCCTGGGGAGCCGAATGTTACCTCTAGTACGACGAAGCCCCTACCGTAGGCTTCAACACCTGGTATCACCCCTTCAAAGGTGGCGCTGTTTTGGCTAATTCTGGATGGGTCTAACCCCATCCTGCGGACAGTGTCCTGGTATATTAAATTGAGACTGCTGCCGCCGTCCATGAGGACGTGGGTGAGGTGGTATCCGTCGATTATTGGGTCAAGCACCCATGCCTCTGATCCTCCACGCCAGACAACTTCTGTGGTTCCTAAGCCCGTATATCCATAAAGGCTCTGGGGAAAACCCATGTTCACGTGTGGAATAATAAACAGTAAAAAGTATTCCTAGTCATGCCTCTAAGACTAGCTCAAGTGTTGCATGATGATTGTGTTTTCCCAATCATGGGCATGTCTATGCCAGCAACTTTGAGGGCACAATGTTATGAGAACATTTGTGTTGAATCGACCTGGATTGATGTTATGCTATGAGATTCATTCATCACAAGTTAATGGTAAATAACATAGAGATGGTTAACGTTTGCATGATTCCTTAGACCATGAGAGTATCGAGTTTCTTCATGCTTGCTTCATGAACTTTGGGGTTTGTTAAACGTCATCCATAAATGGGTGGCTATTACGGCGGCTTACGGGTTCATGGAAAAGTATGTCAAGTAACTTGATAGCTCAAGATTGGGATTTGCTCCTCTGACGATGGAGAGATATCTCTGGGCCCTCTCGATGTTACGGTATCCATCATCGTCTGGCCAGACACTTTGTGATTTGATCACGGGGATGCCGGAACATGATAATGAGAAAAGAGAACAATACCGGTAACGAGGTAACTGGCATAGTGGACAAGTTGTTGATCCACAGTAATGCCAATATGTCTCACCTCGGGTATTTGTAACATATAGTGAAGCAACAGGAATAGCACATGACAACTGGAGGTTCACTCGAATATTCATTCGTGTGGGTATAGGGGTCAATATGGGTGTCCACGGCTCCGATGTTGATCATTGATCGGAAGGGGTTCCAGGTCATGTCTATACTTCACCGAACCTATAGGGTCACACACTTAAGGGTCATCTATCTGTTGAATACTAGACAGGGAGTTTGAGAGAAAATCACCGAAAAAGTTTCGGACACCAGAAAAGTTTCGGACACCGGAAAAGGTTCCGCAGAGAGAGGTCATCGGATGAGTTTCGGTGAAACTGAAAAGTTGTTTCAGTGGATACCATTAAGTCAAATTGGTTTCGGCACGTGCCTGATAATTCTTGGAGGGTGCCAGAATCATTCTGAAAGCTTTCTGGAATTTTCCGGGATAATAACTGGATATGCTCCGGAGCTGCCGTAACCACTTCAGATGCTTTTCGCAGATAAAAATCACTAAACCGGAATTGTTTCGGAATGCATTGAAAATCATTTTGGTGGGTACTGGAAATGTTCTAAGCCCACATAAATATTTTCAGTTCGAACGGACGCTGAATAATGTTGTCATAAATAGTGAGAGTGCTTTTTGGGATATTTATGGAAAGCCACCTTTTGGGGCCTTTCCCAAAAGGCTTCTAGAAGGAATTGGGGATCAAGGAACCCCATTTGGGGGGGCCCCATGAAGGTGGGACGTTGGAGGGTGCAGCTCCTCTATGGGGCTCCACTTGACATCCCTTTATGCCCTTTATGTGTGACATAAAGTGTGGGCATTTTGGGGGTTTTCATGTGCCCCTACCCCTTGGGTTTTTCCTATAAATAGAGGTGGAGAGGCACTCTCCACAATCATCCCTTTCCTCTCATACAAGTGCCATGCAATGATCTGGCTTCTTCTCTCCCTCCCAGCGAAATAGTTTCGTAGAGCAGAAAGGCTGTCTGGGTTCCGGCAGGAACTAGTTCTGGATGGTGAAGCCCTGCCAGATAGATGGCACTGTATGTGTGCAACTCTGTAGAGAGATCGTAGTTTCAGTCTTAGTTCGAGAGTGCCTCCCGAAGGGCTGTCTGAGTGACCGTCCGAGTTTTGAGGGTCCTCCCGAAGGGCTGTTCGCAACACCGTCGGAGGCACTGTTCGACCGCCTCCCGGAGGGCTGTCCGTGGGGCGGATGAGGGTATACATCCTCGCGGTTGGGAGGTTGTAAATCCTAGCTGCAGGGATCTGCACCGCCGATTGTCATCGACTCTACTTCCCACTAAGCTATGAGTCGGTAACGAAAAAGATCAAACCATGTATGCAGTCTCCATAGTGGTCCTGGGCTGGTGCGTAGGTCGTAAATTTTTTGTTTTCTGCTGCATTACCCTACACCTACTTCCTGCTTGATTGATATTGATGATATGAGTGTTACAAGAGTTGATCTACCACGAGATCATAGAGGCTAAACCCTAGAAGCTAGCCTATGATGATTATGAATGTTGTGATCGTCCTCATACGGACCAAACTCTCCGGTTTATATAGACACCGGAGAGGGCTAGGGTTTACATGGAGTCGGTTATAAGGAAGGAAATATAACATCTGAATCGCCAAGCTTGTCTTCCACGCAAAGGAGAGTCCCATCCGGACACGGGACGAAGTCTTGAATCTTGTATCTTCATAGTCCAACAGTCCAGCCAAAGTATATAGTCCGGCTGTCCGGATACCCCCTAATCCAGGACTCCCTCAGCGATCTACATCAACAATCTTGCTACCGTCAAGACCAACTCTCTCTCCCTCTATGCAATGGTGCAACACGCCTTCTCCTCGTTGTAATCTCTACTTAAACATGGTGCTCAACTCCATATATTATTTCCCAGTGATCTATGGTTATCCTATGATGTTTGAGTAGATCCGTTTTGTCCTATGGGTTAATCGTGATCTTGGTTTGTATGATTGTATATTTTATTTATAGTGCTTTCCTACGGTGCCCTCCGTCTTGTGCAAACATGAGGGATCCCTGCTGTAGGGTGTTGCAATACTTTCATGATTCGCTTATGGTGGGTTGCGAGAGTGATAAAAGCTTAAACCCGAGTCGGTGGGTTATTGCGTATGGGTGAAACAGGACTTGATATTTAACGCTATGGTTGGGTATCACGACCTTAATGATCTTTAGTAGTTGCGGATGCTTGCTAGAGTTCCAATCATAAGTGCATATGATACAAGTAGAGAATGTATGTTAGCTCATGTCTCTCGCTGATATAAAATCACAAGAATTACTACCGGTACTTGTTATCGATTACCTAGGGACAAATGACTTTCTTGTTGACAAAAGCTATCCACTTTTATTACCTTGCAAAGTACTCATAGTTTAATTCTTTTAGAATAGTTTCATACTTGTTTTAGGTAAAGTGAACGTCAAATGTGCGTAGAGTTGTATCGGTGGTCAATAGAACTTGAGGGAATATTTGTTCTAGATTTAGCTCCTCATTGGGTTCGACACTCTTATTTATTGAAAGAGGGTACAAACGATCCCCTATACTTGTGGGTTGTCAAGACCTTTTTCTGGCGTTGTTGCCGGGGAGCAATAGCGTGGGGTGAATATTCTCGTGTGTGCTTGTTTGCTTTATCACTAGGTAGTTTTTATTTTCTGTTCCAAGTTGTTCTTTATCTTAAGTTAGGGATATGGATCACGAAACACCGAAAAAATTGGTGGTACTTGCTACTCATGGAGATGGGGAACCTCCTAAAACCCTCGATGCTCGTTATGTGAAAAATATTATGCACTACTTTGATAATCCCGAGAAAACTCCATTCAACTTGATAATGGGAGTAATGTTGGATCAACGTGAATACGTTAGGGATTATCGCTCGACTCAAAAAGGAAAACTTTTATGGGATCAAATTGATATGTTGCATTGGTATGCTTGGAATTATGCCAGAGATATGATTGTACTTGTTGCTCTAGGATGAATGCTCCATACCTTCCATTTTCATGCAAATTTAATGATAATGAAATCGTGGCTTCTTTTGCTAATGGTAGATATGATTATTATGATGTAGAACAAATAGAGGAATTTGTTGCTTTTAAGGGTGCTTATGAAATTGAATCTTTGTTTATAAAGTATGAAGCTTTTGAGGATGATGTTTATAGACCTGAAAATTTTACTATCCTTAAATATTGCTATGATAATTATAAATGCAATTACGATATTGATGTATTTATTGAGAGAGTCTCCGCTATCCAAGAAGAGACTAATATTTTACAGGAGTCTATGGAAGAAGAAATTAATTATATTGTGAGCCCATTGGATGAAAAAGATGAGGAGGAGAGCGGAAGAGCAAAAGGAGGAAGAGCAGATTGATCACTCGTGCCCACCTTCTAATGATAGTAACTCTTCAAGTCATACATTGTTTAATGTCCCTTCGTTCTTACCGAAGGATGAATGCTATGATAATTTCTATGATCTCGTTGATTCTTTTGAAATATCCCTTATTGATGAACTTTATGCTTGGGGCCATGATGACAATATGAATTATGCTTTTGGAGATGAACTTGCTATGGTTCCTTATATTAAGAATGAAATTGTTGCTATTGCACCCACACATGATAGTCCTATTATCTTTTGAATTCTCCAAACTACACTATATCGGAGAAGTTTGTTCTTATTAAGGATTATATTGATGGGTTGCCTTTTACTGTTGCACATGATGATTTTGATGAATATAATATTCATGTGCTTGCTTCTCCTACTTGCAATTATTATGAGAGAGGAACTACATCTCCACCTCTTTATGTTTCCAACATGATAAAATTGCAAGAAACTGCTTATGCTATGTATTGGCATTTACTTGATGTACATGAATTGTTCTTGTATGACATGTCGAGTTAGACTTCGTCATTGCTTGATATGTGTGCTTTGTGCTCACTACTAAATGTCAAATCATTGCTAATTAAAAATGGCTTTGATATACCTTGGGATCTGGGTGGATCCATTACTTGAGCACTTTATGCCTAGCTTAATGGCTTTAAAGAAAGCGCTGCCAGGGAGACAACCCAGAAGTTTTAGAGAGTCATTTTATTCTGTTGAGTGCTTTTATAAAGTTTAAAAACAAAAAAATATATAGAGGGGAACTTAAAACTTCACAAAAAGAAAAGTGAAAGTAAGAAAGACGAACACCATTGAAATGGGGGACGTCCTTGAACTTTGTTCATGCCCATGGAAACTTGGTGAATCTCAATTATAGAAACTTGTGAACAAAAAAATTATCCCCTTGTACAAATCCTTTGTACTGTAAAATTATCGTGCCAAGATTTGCCTTTAGGATGAGTAGATTGCTTGTTGGTATGTGTGGTGCAGGAACAGAAACTTCGGCTGTAGCGCGTGGATTTTCATTTTTTTTACTGGATCGTGAAAGTTCTAAAACTTTTTGCAAAGTATTGCTATACAAATTTTTAATTTTATGCTAATTTTTCAGAATTGTTGGAGTACCAAAAGTATGGTAGATGTTCAGATTGCTGCAGACTGTCCTGTTTAAGACAAATTTTGTTTTTGATGCATTGTTTTGTTTGTTTTGATGAAACTATCAATTTTATCGGTGGTATAAGCCATGTAGAAGTTATATTACAGTAGCTATAATGCAAAAACAAAAGATGAATTGCAACAGTACTTAGAGTAGTGATTTTCTTAATTATACTAACGGATCTTACCGAGTTTTTTGTTGAGTTCTATGTGGATGAAGTGATCGAAGATCGAGGAGGTCTCCATATGAGGAGAATGAGGAGAGGCAAGAGCTCAAGCTTGGGGATGACCAATGCACCCCAAGTAAATATTCAAGGAGACTCAAGCGTCTAAGATTGGGGATGCCCCAGAAGGCATCCCATCTTTCTTTAACAAGTATCGGTATGTTTTCGTCTTCGTTTCATTCACGTGACATGCGTAAATCTTGGAGCATCTTTTGCATTTAGTTTTCACTTTTCTTTCATAAACGATGCTGGTATGATATAGTCCATGGTTGATTTATAGAATGCTCATTGCACTTCACTTATATCTTTTGAGAATGGCTTTATAGAATGTTTCATGTGCTTCACTTATATCATTTGAAGTTTGGATTGTCTGTTTCTCTTCACATAGAAAACCGTTGTTGTTAGAATGCTCTTTCACTTTAATTATATTTGTTAGAGCATGTTCTTTTATAGAAATAACTAAACTCTCATGCTTCACTTATATCTATTTAGAGAGTCAACAGGAATTGGCCAATTGCATGGTTAGTTATAAAATCCTACATAAAACTTGTGGATCACTAAATATGATATGTTTGATTCCTTTCAATAGTTTTGTGATATAGAGATGATAATATATGGGAGGTACTAGTGGATGATCGTGTTTAGTAAGATATTGGTGTTAAGGTTTGTGATTCCTGAAGCATGCACATATAGTTTCCCGTTATGCCGGGAAGTTCAAGCACAATTTATCCTTGATTGTCTATCTTTGCGTGAAGATTAGGGGCGCGCGATGGTTAACTCCTATCAACCTCCCCCCTAGGGGCATGCATAGTAGTACTTTGCTTCGAGGGCAAATAAACTTTTGCAATAAGTATATGAGTTCTTTATGATTAATGTGAGTCCATGGATTATACGCACTCTTACCTTTCCGCAATTTGCTAGCCTCTACGGTACTGTGCATTGCCCTATCTCACCTCGAGACGTGGTGCAAACTTCGCTGGTGCATCCAAACCCCGTGATATGATACGCTCTATCACACATACGACTTATTATATCTTCCTCAAAACAGCCACCATACCTATGTATTATGGCCTTTCCATAGCCATTCCGAGATATATTGCCATGCAACTTCCACCGCTTCCATTTTGATGACTTGAGCATTCTTTTTCATATTGCTTTACATGATCATATAGCTGACGTAGTACTTGTGGCTTAGCCACCGTTCATCATTTTTTATACATGTTACGCTAGATCATTACACATCCTGGTACATTGCCAGAGGCATTCATATAGAGTCATACTTTGTTCTAGGTATCGTGTTGTAATATTGAGTTGTAAGTAAATAGAAGTGTGATGATCATCATTATTCATTATTAGAGCTTTGTCCTAGTGATGAAAGGGTGATTGAGACTATGATTCACCCACAAGTCGGGAAGAGACTCCAAACTAAAAGGAAAAAAAAGAAAAAAAAAAGAAAAGAAGAAGAAGAATGGGCATGCTAATTCCACACTAGTGCTTCAAAGTAGCGCCATGTTTTTCATATAGAGAGTCTCCTATGTTGTCATTTTCATATACTAGTGGGAATTTTTCATAGTAGAGTTTGATGCACACCCACTTAGTTTCATGTTGAGCTTTCCTAGACTTATAGCTCTTAATGCATCCATTGCATGGCAATACCTACTCCTCGCGTTGATATCAATTGATGGGCATCTCCATAGCCCATTGGTTAGCCATGTCGATGTGAGACTTTCTGACGTTTTTGTCTTCTCTATGTTTACCCCTATCACCGTATTCTATTCCACCCATAGTGCTATATCCATGGCTTGCGCTCATGTATTGCGTGAGAGTGAAAATGCTGAAGCGCGTTAAAAAGTATGAACCAATTGCTTGGTTGACACCGGGGTAGTACATTATTTATACTTTGTGTTACGAAGACAGAGCATGACAAGACTATATGATTTTGAAGGGATAACGTTCTTTAGCATTGATATTTGAAAAGACATGACTGTTTGTTGGGATGCCCGAGTATTGATGTCTTTATGTCAAATTATAGACTATTGCTTTGAATCACTTATGTCTTAATATTCATGCCATGACTAGATATATGATCAAGATTATGCTAGGTAGCATTCCACATCAAAAATTATATTTTTATCATTACCTACTCGAGGACGACCAGGAATTAAGCTTGGGGATGCTGATATGTCTGCGTCGTATCTACAATTTTTGATTCTTCCATGCCAATATTATACAACTTTTACATACTTCTGGCAACAATTTATATGATTTATTAGACTAACTTATTGATCCAATGCCTAGTGTCAGTTCCTATTTGTTGCATGTTTTTTGTTTCACGGAAAATCCATATCAAAGAAAGTCCAAACACGATAAAAACTGATGGGGAATTATTTTGGAATAAATGTGATTTTTGGGACTTAGAATCAACACAAACGGGGGCCCACAATGCCCGAAAGACACCACGACATGCCCAAGGGGCGACGCGCGCCCTGGTGGGTTGGGCCCTCCTTGGATGTTGGTTGGATCTCTACTTTAGGCGCAAGGAAGCTTATATCCAGAAAACAATCGTGTTAAAATCTCAACACAGTCGGAGTTACAGATCTCCTGGAATATAAGAAACGGTTTTCGGCCAGATCTGGGGAATGTGAAATAGAAGAGAACAGAAAGGGAGATCCAATCTTGGAGGGACTCCTGCCCCTCCGCCACCATGGAGGACATGGACCATAGGGGGAACTCTCCTCCCATCTAGGGGGAGGCCAAGGAAGAAGAAGAAGGAGGGGCGCTCTCTCCCCCTCTCTCCCGGTGGCGCTGGAGTGCCGCCGGGCTAGGATCATGACAACAATCTACATCAACAATCTTGCTATCGTCAACTCCAACTCTCCCCCCCTCTATGCAGTAGTGTAACACCCCTTCTGCCCATTGTAATCTCTACTTAAAAATGGTTCTCAACTCCATATACTATTTCCCAATGATCTATGGTTATCCTGTGATGTTTGAGTAGATCCGTTTTGTCCTATGGGTTAAGCATGACCTTGGTTGGTATGATTGTATACTTATTTATGGTGCTGTCCTACGATACCCTCTGTCTTGCGCAAACGTGAGGGATCCCCATTGTAGGGTGTTGCAATACGTTCATGATTCTCTTCTGGTGGGTTGTGGGAGTAACATAAGCTTAAACCCGAGTAGTAGTGTTGTTGCGTATGGGATAAAGAGGACTTGATACTTAAGGCTATGGTTGGGTTTCATGACCTTAATGATCTTTAGTAGTTGCGCATGCTTGCTAGAGTTCCAATCATAAGGGCATATGATCCAAGTAGAGAAAGTCTATTAGCTCATGCCTCTCCCTCATATAAAATTACAAGAATGATTACCGGGACTTGTTATCGATTACCTAGGGACAAATGACTTTCTTGTTGACAAAAGCTATCCACTTTTATTACCTTGCAAAGTACTCATAGTTTTATTCTTGCAAAATAGTTTCATACTTGTTTTAGGTAAAGTGAACGTCAAGTGTGCGTAGAGTTGTATCGATGGTCAAAAGAACTTGAGGGAATATTTGTTCTACCTTTAGCTCCTCGTTGGGTTCGACACTCTTATTTATCAAAAGAGGCTACAAATGATCACGTATACTTGTGGGTTATCAACCCTCAGCCCCGAGGTTGGACTACTCCCTCCTCATCATGGTGGCCGCCAGGATTATGAAGATGGCCCCCGGTGATGATTTCCCCTCTGGCAGGGTGCCGGAACAGGGTCCAGATTGGTTTTTCGTGGCTATAGAGGCTTGCGGCGGTGGACTAATCTAGGGTTATCTCTGGGGGTTCTGGTATTTATAGGATTTTTCAGCGTTGGAATCACACGAAGATGGGCCCGGAGGTGGGCACAACCCACCTGGGCGTGACTGGGCCTCCTGGTGCTCCCAGGTGTCTTGTGCTCACCTCCTTCACCTTCTGGTCCTCCCACGAAGTTTCTAGTGCCTCTTTTGTTCCAAAAAACGTTAAAAAGTTTCATTGCATTTGGAGAACTTTTATTTCTGCACAAAAAACAACACCACGGTAGTTCTACTGAAAACAACGTCAATCCAGGTTAGTTCCATGCAAATCATACCAAAACCATATAAAATTGTTGTAAACAT
Source organism: Triticum dicoccoides (assembly GCF_002162155.2). Lineage (NCBI taxonomy): Eukaryota > Viridiplantae > Streptophyta > Magnoliopsida > Poales > Poaceae > Triticum > Triticum dicoccoides. The sequence continues at coordinate 380,940,374 of NC_041389.1, read as the reverse complement.
GACATGAATACTTCATAAATTATAGATACATTGGAGACCTATCAGAATCCCCAAGCTTAATTCCTACTCGTCCTCGACTAGGTAAATGATAAAAGAAATAATTTATGAGGTGTGAATGCTAGCAAAGTGCACGAGTTTGATCAATGATAATTTCAATCACTTTTCCTAGCATCATAACTACAATTCTTTCTCATAAAACTTCTCATGTTAAAGTGGCAACCAATTTACATGTTAAGGTTCAAACAGTGAATTCTCTTGAAACTCAACAACCTATATTCTCAGTCAACGAACAATTGCAATTCAACTTATTCAACAAAATCTAAGTAAGAGCTCCACATACTCAATCATCATATAGTCTTCTATGATTGCTAGTACTCAAAGCATATTTTTAGAAAAAATGGCATGCATCAAACACAGAGAAAGATAGGGGCTTAATCTTTCGCTTCCCAACTCATTTATCATAGAGATAATTGTCAACAATAATAAATCATGATCAAATATATTTGACTAACCATATGTGCCTAGTTCTTTCCCCACCACATGATCCTTGCCAACTAGAGTATAAGTGAGGTTGAAATGAGAGTGCATTATATTGACTCTTGCATAAAAGTAAATACTGAAAAGTAAAAGGTAGGCCCTTTGCAGAGGGAAGCAGAGGTTGGCATGCGCTTTTTATTTTTGGATGCCCAAACTCTTAATGTAAAGGAACGTCATGTTATATTGCCCCTTATCATAGCAACCTTTATTATGTAGTCTATCGCTTTCATTACTTTGCCATCACAAGTTCGTACAACGCTCAATTTTCCATTACAATAAAAGATCAAGCATATTTAGGAGCAATTTTATTGCTTTATGCACCGATGACAACTTACTTGAGGGATCTTATAAAATCCATAGGTAGGTATGGTGGAAACTCATGGCAAGAAACTGGGTTTAAGGGTTTCTGGATGCACAAGTAGTATCTCTATGTAGTACGAAGTTTTGGCTAGCAAAATATCCTAAGCAAACACAACATGTTGGAGGATCAATAACAATATAACTTCTATGCAAATATACACAACCATAACTTATTATGTTGTCTTCCTTGCCCAACTTCAACTAATTTTCTCAAGTTTGAAAATAATTAATGGGTATTCACAATCATAGAAGATTTCCAAGACAATATATTTGCATGTGAAAGTTCTCTTCCTTATATTATTCATGAATTGCTTGTATGACCAATATTGTGATTGTCAAGCTTCAAAAGATTTCACTTTCTAGACCCAATGTGAAGCTACTACTAGGCATGATATGAACATATAATTTTAACTTCATGATACTCAATTCATTCAAAAATTTATTCATAGGATATAAGTGAAGCACAAGAGTAAATGACAAACTACTCCAAAAAGATATAAGTGAAGATCAAGCGAGTAGTTACGTAAATGGGTAGTTATTTTTCAGATCTAGGTATCTTATTAAAACATCAAGCAAAACGAAATAAAATGACATTCCAAAAATGGCACACATCATGTGAAGAAGCAAAAACTTAGGCTCAACCGATACTAACCAATATTTTTTTATGAAGAAAGGTGGGATGCCTACTAGGCATCCCCAAGCTTAGACTTGGAATATTAACTTGGGATGCCTTGGGCATCACCAAGCTTCTTGTCTCCTTAATTCCTTTATATCACAGTTTCCCTAAATCTTAAAAACTTGACCCACACAAAACTCAACAAGAACTCGTGAGATAAGTTAGTATAAATCAATGCAAAACCTTATCATTCTCTACTAGCAAATCACTAAAATTGTTATTCGACATTGCATACTAAATGGCTCTGTATTAATACTCCTATCCTCAAATAGAATCATTAAATAAGAAAACAAATGCAAACAATGCAAACATAACAGCAATCTTTCTAAACAGGTCAGTCTGTAAAGAATGCAAGAAGATTCTTACTTTCATAACTTCGAAATTTCTGAAAAATTATCACACTATAGAAAATTTATCATGGCTTATTTTGCAAAAAAAAATCAATATTTTATCACATTCTGACTTTTTTCAACAATTCACGCACTAGCGTGCAACTTTATGTTTTCAAACAGCCACATAAAGACTTGCAAAATAAACATGGCAAAGGCTATACTTGACATTTTTATTGAAATAAAAGATACAAAACATTATTCTAAATGACATCAAGCACATCCTAGTAATATAAAATGATGCTCCAAGCAAAACACATATAATGTGATGAATGAAAATATAGCTCCAAGTGAGGTTACTGATAATGTTGAAGACGAAAGAGGGGATGCCTTCCGGTGCATCCCCAAACTTAGTTGCTTGGATCTTACTTGAATATTACCTTGGGGGTGCCTTGGGAATCCCCAATCTTAGGATCTTGTCACTCATTATTCTCCTCATATTGATATCTCATTCAAAACTTCAAAACTTCAGCCACACAAAACTTAACGAAACTTCATGAGATTGGTTAGTATGATAAACAACAAATCATTCACTTGGGTAATGTCAAAGACAAGATTCATAATTGTTCTCACACAATACCTACTATACTATATCATTTTCATGATTTATATAGACCAATATATGAAGGAAATATGCCCCAGAGGCAATAATAACGTTGTTCTTTTATATTTACTTATTCATGATAAATGTTTATTATTCATACTAGAATTGTATTAACCAGAAACTTGATACATGTTTTGATACATAGAGAAAACACTGTGTCCCTAGTATGGCTCTACTTGGCTAGCTCGTTAATCAAAGATGGTTAAGTTTCCTAACCATAGACATGTGTTGTCATTTGATTAACGGGGTCACATCATTAGGAGAATGATGTGATGGACAAGACCCATTCATTAGCTTAGCATTATGATCCTTCAGTTTTATTTCTACTGCTTTTTTCATGTCAAATACATATTCCTCCAATTGTCACTACAAAAAAATACACTTCTGTGATGATACGTGTTTGTCACAGTAGGTCATGTTTTTTGTCATGCATGTACATCCATGAAGATTTTATGACAGAATCAAGATAGTCATACATGTGCTGTCATAGAAGTGTTCCATGACATTACCAAAATTATCATCACGAAAGTGTCCACATCCATGACGATAAATTGCGCGTCATCGAAGTGCTTTCGTCAAGGGTGACCGACACATGGCATCCACCATAATGGGTCGCCGTTAAGCTATCGGGTCCGGTTTTAGATCCGATAACCCACTAACAGCCAGGACGAATGGGGATTTTCCACGTGTAAATTTCTCATTGGCCAGAGGAACCACGTGTCGGCTCACCATGGGGACAGATGTCATGATACGTCGACACGTGGGATGGCCCAACAGAGGCCCATTTCGGTGAAAATGTCAGCCCGTTTCACTTGGTGAAAAGGTAGCGGGCCGGCGCATGGAAAGCCTGTTAACGGCATGCTCGCATATAGCTCATTTATAGCCCGCGAAGTTACGGCCTGCCCGAATTTCTCCCAGTAGCGTCATCTGGGCCGTCCAATATGATTCCAGCCCGTTGTAACTTCTGGCTCATGTACAGCCTATGACGTCTTTCGGCCCATAGGAGGCCCTTTGTAACTCTAGGCCCACTAAAGGCCCGAGAAGAAACTGGCTCGTACTGAACAGTGTATCACTTTATACACATTAACGGCCCATTATTCCGTCGGTCGTTTCCATCATGTGTTAACTTTTGGCCTTCTAAAGCCCATTTATTCTTGGGATCATTTCTAGAATTCGATTACTTACGGTCCATAACTGGCATGTCCCGCCTGTGGGCCAAATTCAGCCCGTGGTTACAGTCGGCCTGTTTGTGGCCCGTTAACCTATTGGATTGTTTTCATAGCGTCATCAAATACGGCCTACTAAGGTCCCGTTATGGTCGGGCCATAAAACAGACAACTTCCACTCTGTCCCGTTTACGGCCCATTTGGTGGACTGTTATTGGTCCATGAATAGTACGGCCCACATTTGGCGAAATGATTATATGGCCCGTAGAAGGCCCATGGATCCGTCGGCCCATAGAAGGCCCATGGATCCGACGGCCCATAGAAGGCCCACATATCCGACGACCCATAGAAGGCCCACTGATCCGACGGCCCATAGAAGGACATGGATCGTACGTCCCGTACATGGCCCATGGATCGTACGACCCGTGGAGGGCCATGGTCATTACAATGTTTGGGTGAGTTGGCCCCCGTTTGAACGATATAGCATATTCAAAGAATTATCCTACTCTATACTATCACCTCTAAAAACACACACTATACAATCAAGAGACTAAGGCATAGAAACATAGAATAATCCTACACTATACAATAAAGAAATAACAGCCGATTATACCCACTGAGCATTATGGTTCGGCACCAGCGATAATAAAGCATACACAAACAACAAATTACATACACTGGGCAAATACAGCTCATACATCATGGACGCGCATCAACATAACTTACCATTTTAACTAAAATCTATTCAGAAAATAGGATTGGCCGGATTCAGATAGCACAAATTTCAGTCTGCAAAATCTCCAATTCCTTCATGGTTACCTCAGTCTCTCATATCATTTTCTTGACTCCTGCATCGAATACCTGCAAGTCTAGTCTCAACTTGTTGATTGCATGTTCAGAATCTTGTACACGTTCTCTTGCCACCTCTAGTTGATGCTCGAGAACATCAGCACATTCCAATTCCAATCAATAATCATTTGCTAATGGCCATGCAACACTGCTCGTAGATCTTTGTGTTGATGTCACTTCATCCTAAAATATTTCTGTAAGTACACATGACTAGGGCAAAAGTATAGTTACAACAGTGAATCAAGCAAGATAGACTATTTTGTACATGGCAAAACAGGACTAACAATAATGTTACACGTCATGAAGCATAAGTAGGTGATATTTTAAAAATTATAAAAATGGTAGCTTGTGCAGCTCGCATACAGAAATCTCTCTTAGCTCACCAGAGGAGCATGATGTTGGGGCAAATCCAAAACACAGACAGGTTACAAATTTAGACAACACGTTGCGTATAAGCAAGCATATGGCCATTTTGTAGCTCAATTAAAGTCTTTGGGAGATAATAAACAACAGAGGGATTCATGCAAACCTACTATAACAAGCAAAACTACGCAATCATTAGCCTAGTATAAACTCAATTGTGAGCCTCATGCAGTAATAGTTGGTTAATGGACTCCAAAGCTTCAGGCACACTTCACCAGAGTAATTAAATGGTAAGGCCCTTAATTATGTCAACTAATAGTTATACAAGTACACAACATCAGGCATCATTGTTTGGGCATCTCATTAACTGTGGATAAATAAAGCAATTGAAAAGAGCAATTTAACTATGCCTGAAACAAACAAGCAATACTGTTGAGTTGGCAGCATGCATACATGCATGCCTCAATAACATCCATGGCCTAGCTACATTTACTATATAAAGGAACAACTAATGCAATATTGTTTGCCCCCCATTAAGTATGTCGACTAGTATGTAATCAATATCCTAGTAATGATAGGGACACTAATGATGTGAATATGTGTTTTGTTATGACATTTATGACATCGACAACTCTACCATGGCAGGAAGCAGTTTCACACTGTTCACTACTCTAAGATGTTTTAGATATTTAGAAGTAGACTACATCCGTAATGAGTGAACAGACACATTAATTTTTTTACATACATCTGAGTTACAAAAAAAAATTAGAACATCATATAGTAGTGAGTGGAGGGGGTTTTAATCAATGGCCCAATGATTGGGTTACAGGTGAAGAACCCTACGCAAGCACAATGTCATACAAATAGGATGTCCTGGTAATTGTATACAGTGTGACTTACCTTAACTGGTTGAACAAGCTCAGCCTTGCTCCTTCTTCTCTTGCAAGGCTCCTTCCTAACATCTTGTACTTGGGAATCCTCAATTTTATCTTCATTGCACCCCCACTACAAGGTGACACAAACTAGTTACTGGTCTCCTTGGAAGATAAATATGCATACTTTCCAGTCTGTGAACAACAAAAAAGGATGATATTATAACAAAACAACACCACATAATGAAACATGCAACATCTCTTGCACACAATGAAATGAGCATAATATGCATACTTTGCAGTCTGTGAACAACAAAAAAGGATGATATTATAACAAAACAACACCACATAATGAAACATGCCACGTCTATTGCACACAATGAAATGAGCATTTACTATGTGTGCACTATGTAAAAACTAGGCATACCTTTGAACTGGATCTCCACGTACTCTTGGAGAGCCCACTGTAGTGTACAACCAAACCTTTATATCACCTATGAGTTATACAAGCCCCCACTACAATAGCCCTTAGTGTTTAAATCGTTGACAAGCTATGTTAGGTCAAGAACAGCAAGTAATCAAAGCAAACAGTCCTAGTATGGGTGGCTGATACAAACAAGCAATTGAACAGATGTGTGAGCAAATCTTACATATCAAGAAAAGAAGCATAGAAGGAGGCTTAAAGACTATCACTTGACTGACCAGATTTAAGGGGCATTTAAACATCATGTGCAACATATGAACTAACATAAACATTGCATATTTCACATTCTATATTGAAATGCACATGTATTAGGTTATGCCATGTATGATGATGCCTAAATGTACACTATAGCAGGCAAGAGTGATTCATCATTGCACGCACAATTGAATTGCAGGTTAAGGGCGAGTTCTATTCCGCCTTTTCAGAGCTTATTGTCAAAATAAGCCATAAAAGATGTAAAGACATTATTTTTGAGTTATGGGCTTGGGCTTAACTTATTTTGCTTTAGAGGGGGTGTTTCGGGTAGAAGCTCGCTAAAAATTGAAGGGAAGGAGAATAGTGAAATGACTCTGTTGTCTGCCTATATTACACTCAAAATGCCACTGCTCACGCCCGCGTCACACCTGACCCTCAAGTAAAAACAGACACGCAAGAGTTCATTGCCCTGCCCGCTTGCATCTCCTCTCCCCTTTCCCTCTACCTCGATCCCCTGCCAGCAGCGCTAGGGTTCCTCCACTAAGCAGTCGCCACTAGTCCCATCTGGCCTGGTCCTAGACGATGCTCTGTCCAGCTAGGCTACATGGCCGGTGGGTAGGGCCAAATCTCCCCGGCTGCTCCTCCCTCTGGCGCCGCCCCTCATTCTCATGGTCTCCAGTAGCTGCTCCTCTGTGGTTCTTCCAACGCACTACTCCGGCGGGCGCCGCACAACTACGGCCGACACCACACTACGGTAGAAGGCACCTCCTTACCCCCCCCTCCTCCTACCAGGCCGTGGCCTTGAGGTGCTGTTGAAGGATGAGCTCATCCAACAAGGTGAGGATCTCCTCTGATTTTTTTGCCAATTTTCATTCTGATCCGCTATACGATGAATTGCTATGAGCTGCTTCTGTTGCTGCTATATGATGCATTACTATGAGCTGCTCCTGCTATTGCTATATGATGAATTGCTATGAGCTGTTGCTGCTATATGATGAATTGCTATGAGCTGTTGGTGGTATATAATGAATTGCATGATGCTACTGCTGCTGTATGATGAGTTGCTATGAGCTGCTGCTGCTATATGATGCTTTCAGGTGCTGCTGCTATATGATAATAACCAGACACTTGGACAATCGAATTTTGATAAATAATTGTTCTTCATTTAAATTTAGGTCATCCCTTCTTCATTTAAATTAGGCAATGGGATCTCTATGGAAGACATTGACCAAAGTAGATTATGCCAAGTAGATGTATCTTTGTATTTGCATTTTGAACAAAATATTTATGGTTTGTTTTCCTACCATATTAATTATTGCACTGGGTTCAATTTGTGATGTTTGCAAGTCAAATTAATTTTCATATGGATAGCAAAATGACAAAATATAATGCAACCTAGACTTTTCACTGATCATACCATAGATAAGCTGAAAAGGAAGGAAATGAAAAGAACTGGTTGGCTTATTACCTGGAGCTTATATTCAAACTTGCTTATTTCTTAGGGTAACTCGAAATAACTGTCCCTTAGAAACTTGGCCAATAGAACTGACATACAAATAACATGTCACGATGATTGCAATGGGATAATCTTGCAAGAGAACTGGGCCAGAGTGACCTACCATAGCACACTGTATAGGCTTACCGCTGCATCTCCTTTCTTTGCGATATTCCATGAAATTGCCACATACATCTAGGACTTTTTCATTGCATAACCCTATCTGCAAGTTGACACGGATAATGTCAGACATCTCTACATGATAATACATTGCATATCCCTTGCACATATTTAAACCACCAATTAACGATTGTGTGCATAGCATAAACTAGCCATGACTCTGTGTGCTGGACTAGAAGGCACTCTAAGGGAGCCTAATGTAGTGCACTAGAATTCCTATATGCCACCTATGATTTTGTGTAATGTACTACCTCTGTTCCAGCAAGTATCATGTATGACATCTACATATCTAATTTAGCAGCCAGTAGTAGAAATCATAGTGTGCACAAAGGGATTACTGGTCGAAAATCCTAGCAAAGCACGCTGGCAGGCACACAACAATACAAGAGAGAGAGATGCACTTACAAGATCATAGCAATGCCTCAGTCCAGGATCTTGGTTGGCAAAGCTGTTAGATCTAGAAGAAACATCGTCCTTGTAGTTTTTGCTAGCTGCATAACATGTAACAATGACCTATTAGTATATTTGAAGTACATCTGGCAGGTGATGCTGGACGGGTTTAAAGTTGACAAGTACCTAGGCCATGGCGGCTGCTTGGCATCTTGCCATATGGTGGGAATCAGGTTACAAACGTCAAGGGTGATGGCGCTGTGCTGGCTGTCGGGGTCCAGTAAGGAGATCTAGAACCGTTGAGTAGGGTGTTTGTGGAGCGGCTCCGGTAGGATGGACTATGGTGTGGGCGAAGCGAATCCGAGGCCGTGGACGAGGGCGTTGGTGAAGCTGCTCCAGTGATTGGGTTCAGGATGGTGTCAACGATGCGGATCTGCGGCCATGGATGGGGCGTCAAAAGCTGCTCTGGTAGGTTGGACGAGGGTGCGACGAAGCGGATCTGAGGCCGTGGACTTGTGCGTTGCCAAAACGGCCACGGTAGGGTTGAGAATGGTATAGGCGAAACTACTCTGGTAGGGTGACGATGGTGTCGGTGAAGCGGCTCCGGTAGGGTTGAGGAAGGTGTCGGTGAAGAAGATTAGAGGCTGTCGACGGGGGCGTCGGTGGGGCAGCTTGGGGGGGGGGGTGTGGACGAAGCGTCTTCGGTGGGGAGTACGAAGGAGCCGCAGCAGATGTGTTGTGGTTGATGAGAGTACTGGTGAAGCAGATTCAACGCTGTGGACAAGGCCGGCACCGAATGGGTTGTGGTACAGTGGTGGATGCGCA
>NC_041389.1:380904599-380930378 GCF_002162155.2 Triticum dicoccoides | reverse complement strand
ACGAAGCGGATCTGAGGCCGTGGACTTGTGCGTTGCCAAAACGGCCACGGTAGGGTTGAGAATGGTATAGGCGAAACTACTCTGGTAGGGTGACGATGGTGTCGGTGAAGCGGCTCCGGTAGGGTTGAGGAAGGTGTCGGTGAAGAAGATTAGAGGCTGTCGACGGGGGCGTCGGTGGGGCAGCTTCGGGGGGGGGGTGTGGACGAAGCGTCTTCGGTGGGGAGTACGAAGGAGCCGCAGCAGATGTGTTGTGGTTGATGAGAGTACTGGTGAAGCAGATTCAACGCTGTGGACAAGGCCGGCACCGAATGGGTTGTGGTACAGTGGTGGATGCGCAGTCTACTTGTTTCTAGGGGACGTGGGAGGGGTAGATGCGGCCGCAGAAGCAGATCCGGCGAGGTGGACGCCGCTGGAAGTGAATGGGCTCTGGTACGCTGGTGGATGGGCAGTCTAGGGTTTCGAGAGGGGAGTCGTAGAAAGGCCGATGAAATACGGACAACATGATGTACGATGCTCTGGTGTTGTGGAGTTAGTCATTTTTGCGAGAGGGGGAGAGGAAATGGGGTGCCGTCTGGTGGGGGGAACCGGAAGTTACCAAAGCAGCCCTGACCTATTATGTAAATAAGGGTCGTATTGTAGTTGTTGTTCTTTGTGCACCAAGGACAAAAGAAGAATTTCGCATGCTAAAGACAAGGCGGCGAAAATTTTAGAAGGAGGTGGGAGATTTTGTCACCCGGGGGATCGTTCGTATCCAGTTTCAACTAATTTTGGACAGTGCTAGCGGGAAGGTCATGTGAGACTGTATACATGGGCACACGTCAGCAGTTAATAACTGTTGTGAAGTCCACCCCAGAAAAAAGCCAATAACTTGGGATGATGCACCGATAACTTGGACGTTCACATGGGCGCGACCAATCATACGGGTGTAGAGGTGCGTTCACAAAAAAAGGATCAAACGCTCAGCCTATGTATATTTCTTGTGTAAATATATAATTTAGTGCCATTGGTTATTTACTTTAAACATAATGCATTGACGTATTATTGTAGAGGCGCACAAAAAGAAATGGATATTGTAGTCACACAAAAGAAATGGATATTGTAGGCCGCTACTTAAAAATGTTACCTCATATTATGACATAGCCTCCATTTCATAAATTGCGTACCCATTGAATTCATATATGAATAATACATATTAAGATATATTAAAACTGAGCACTTTTCCAGCCCTCTCAGGCATCAGCGCTCCCGGCCATCTGATCGTCAGTTTGAAGCATTTTTGGCTGTTGGATGAACTGTGAATCGCTCCTAATCCGGTTGTGTTCGCTAATAAACGATCGCTAAGCATCATGGGCCGCTACTCCCGTCGCTTTTTTGGGCACTCCAGATAAAATCGAGCCTAATGGGCCTCTAGCAACCTCCTTACAGACCTGCACTGAGTGAATTGACACGATGCGGAGAAAAAGACTACAAGAGAAGGACGCCTAAAAAAGAGTACGAGAGAAGGAGGCACGACGATGTATGCCGCCGCCACCTCTGCTGACCTCCTCTTCCCTAGGTACGCCGCCGCCACCTCTGCTGATCTCCTCTTCCCTCTGGGCCGCTGCTACTCTTGTAGCTGTTGTTTCCACTCATCCCCAAACCCCATCCCTCCTGATCCCTTCCCTCTTATGACCGAGGGTGAATCATTGATGTCCTGCCAGCTTGAGCGAGATGCCGCCGATGCGCAAGGAAGATGCGATGGGGCAGCACTACACTCGCAACCCTATTGAGGCGGCGGCAGCGGCGGCAGCAGCGGCAGCGGACGCCCCTTGATGAAGACGTACTTGAAGGTAACGGGCAGGCAACAACAATGGCGCGGTCAAGACCTCTCCCGTCCTGATTCCAGTTCGATGTCCCGGCTATCAATGCATTTGACAGCTAGGCACAGGGAGAAGGTCAAGGCAAAGGTATATCGCGAAACTCTGCCCTACACACCTGATTCCATTTCACTTCATGACGATGCCGCTAATGCCCTTTTTGAATTTAACAACAACCAGGCAGTAGGATTATCCCTCCGGTTCTATCAATTTTTGCAGTCGTTGTCTTTGCGTTGTGTTCGTTGGCCGGTGACCAGATGGTAAGCATCCACGTTTCCCTTCCCCTTTCATTTCATATGTATGATTTTTGGTACAAGGTACTGTGGTTGAACTCCTACTTCACGGTACTATTTACACGTCAGTCATGTAACTATTTGTATACACTATGCAGGTTCAGTTTTGCATATGGGAATTCTAATGTGGATATTTGATCTTCAGTTCAAGTAATTGAGTTCCTGGTTGTATTGCCATCTCTACACATATCCAATTTCTAAGAAGCAGAGGTATATGGTCCAGTCAACCAGAAGGCATAGATTTTCTGCCCGTCTGCATTAATCTGTACTGTACTCATGTTCCTGTTTTCTCCTTGCCCCGTGTCTCCTCTGTGGCTTTCTGAATCCTGCTGGCATGTACTCCCTCCGTTCCTAAATGTAAGTCTTTTTGGATATTTCACTACAAACTACATACGGATGTATATAGACATATTTTAGAGTGTAGATTCACTCATTTTAGTTCGTATGTTGTCCATAGTGGAAGCTCTAAAAAGACTTACATTTAGGAACGGAGGGAGTATATGCTTATTTGGCCTTCTGGAAGATGTCTCTTGATTCATGTAAGTATTTTTTGATCAAGCTTACATGTTAAATTTTCAGATGGCTCTTGATTCATTTCAGATTTCACACATGCTCTAGCTACTCATTAGTCCAAGCTAATTGGTATTTCATATACTAGTCCATGTTGAATGCAGCGTATAGATGAAACCAAACAAGAGGCTCAAAACTATATTCAATTTGTTACAACATTTTTGATGTCTAATATATTCGCCAGCTTATGCAACTTTAGTTTTATGTTTCATAATTTTGAAAAATATTGCATAAACTCGAGATGGTTGGTGTGGATTATGAGCACACACACACACCTTGCCGCTGGTTGGTGTGGATTCGTGAGGCAGGTGGGAGAAAGATCGACAAAGTGGTGGTTTCCTGCGGCCACGGTGAGCACCCCCTGCCCCCTCCCACAATTTTTTTATGTGCCACAAATTTCTCATGGATGGCTGTGAGATTGTTAATTATGCTTACTTTTGGGTTCACACGACTAATGCTCATGGACAAACTTTGTTCCTTCAGTTGATCACATGCACTAGTAGAAAAAGGACCTTATGTGAGACACACTAGTCCCGGTTCGATTTTGACCCGGTACTAATGATATCATTAGTACCGGTTCAAACAGCTATGCATTAGTGCCGGTTCGTGTTGAACCATTAGTACCGGTTCGTGCCACGAACCGGTACTGAAGTGGTGGTGGCAGGCTGGCGTCAAGCCGGGGCCCCACGAGCCCCTTTAGTCCCGGTTTGTGGAACAAACCGATACTAAAGGGCCATCCATTAGTACCGGTTCGTGCCACGAACCGGCACTAAAGGGGTCTAACGTATAGTCCCGGTTGGAGACACAAACCGGGACTATAGCGCAATTTTCAAACTTGAAAAAAATCATAAATAAATCATCCTAATTCAGAAAAATACATATAATATATCAAAATTTGAAGAACAAAAAGATTGATCCGCTGAAACAACAAGTTTTCCGTTTCGACAATTTTTTTAAATCACAAAATTCCAAAGGGAAAATAGAGTTTTTGGGCGTTTTAGACGTTTTTAGCGTTTAGTCCTAGGGTTTAGATTTCAGAGTTTAGGGTTAGGTTTTATGGTTTAAACCCTTAGTTTTTACTATTTAGCATAGAGTTTCCGACATTTTAAATCCCGGGTTTAGGGTTTAGGACAATTTTTGAAATGACAAAATTGTAAAAGGAAAAAAAGATATGCTCTAATTTATGTTTTTTTGAATTTTGGTTAAATCTTGTCAAACCGGTCAAACAACTAATTCAATAAATATAGAGTGTTACTAAATAATTACGCAATAATATTAGTGTTACTAAATAAGTATCTCAGTTTTTTTGAATTTTGGTCAAACTATGGTCAAACTACTTATTCAAGAAATATTAGTGTTACTACATAATTATTGTTTTTTAGAATAATAGCTTCAAACTTAAACAGTGAAACGTGTGACTTCATGCTCAAGCTAAACTCCTGAGGGTTAATAGGATTCACATCTTACTATTGTCAGGAAAACAACAAGTGCAGACTTGGAAACGAGGGAGAATAGAACCCGAAAGTTAAGCGTGCTCAGGCTGGAGTAGTGAGAGGGATGGGTGACCGGTCAGGAAGTTAGACGATTTGGAATGAGTGATCCACACTCGAGCAGTTAAGATGGGCGATTAGAGACTAAATCATCAAATAATTCAGAAAATTGAAAATCGAAAAAAAATCAATTTTTTTTTCCAAAATTTTCAAAAAATAATTTCCAAAAAACAATACCTTTAGTACCAGTTGGTCAAAAATCGAAAACTAACCGGTACTAAAGGTCCCCCATACCACGGCGCGAACTCACGCCACGTGGTGGGCCTTTAGTGGCGGTTCGTGCCGAACCGGTACTAAAGGGGGGAGGCCTTTAGTCTCCACTCTTTAGTGCCGGTTGCAGTAACGGCACTAAAGGCCCTTATGAACCGGTATTAAAGCTCCATTTTCTACTAGTGATGGCTGAAGAAAATAAATGTGAATATATTATTTTATTAATGTACGTACAAGATATGTTTGCTTGTCTGAAGAAAATAACATGTGAAGACTTTTTTTATTAATGTATAGCATACATCGACTTTGATGATTTGTGCCTATCAAGTGTTAAGATTTTACCCATTTTTATTTTATGAAAGGAAGCTATTTTCTGTACTGGCAATATATTCCAAGGTTCTTTTATTATTGTAATTGTACAGAATATGTCGACTTTGCTGATTTGTGCCTATCAAATGTTATGATTTTATTTATTTTTCTTTTAGGAAAGGATGTTATTTTCTGTACTGTTTACTCATACAGAAAGAATCTAAAATTCAATATCGCATGTAGAATGTATGACCATGCCAAGTATGCCTATGCTTTGCATTTAAGGAATCAGTATGGACAAATAATGTTGACAAGTGGAAGTGACAAGATTTACTGTTTTGAATATTCTTAGTAGTTGTATACATAGTTGTATATTTTGCAAAAAATACATGTAGTTTGTATACTTTCATTCGTCATGATAATTGTGTGTGTGTGTGTGTGTGTCATCACATGCTTTTTCCATGCCAAGTTATGTTATTGCTATATGTCTTACCACTCGGCTTATATACTAATATAGAGGTTACAATTATTAGTGGCATTAGGCTTAATTTAAATGTAGGTTGTGCATGCCAGTCCAATTTTTATGTATTTGAAGTATGAGTTTATAACTTGGTCTTCATGAGAAATATGATGTGATTGCATCAGGCGAGCTGAAGTACTCTGAGGAAACCTTTCTCGGTAGTTGATCTGGAAGTAGATGCTAGCCATGGAGGTCAGCATAACACTTACTACATAAGTTACTTTTCTTTGACTTGATTTAGCAAATTCCAAAAGTTTGTGCTAATTTCACATCATGATATATTCTTGACATCGCCCAATCCTTAAACAATACAAATACCTTTTAGGTTATTACCCACATTGTTTTAGAAGATTACCCTCACCAACGTTGTGATTCTAATACGGCTACATGCAGGTGATGACTTCAGATATGAACTGGTCTCCTTGTACTTCAACAGTAAGTTTTATTCTATTGCATTCTATTTTTGCTTCTGCAAGTTTTTCAGAGCTGCTGATATATGTCAGTCCATGATATGATAATGCATTTCTTAGTAAGCATGCTTGTGTGTAACTATTTTCTGAAACATACATTAACTCTTTTTTTGCGAATTCAGGCTTGATATCTAAAGAAATACTCTTCTTAAACCTTTCGAAGCATGGTTTTTCAATTGGTATATGTATTGTTTTGTCGCTCAATATATTTGTCTGATGTAGGAGGACCGAAACTACAAAATTTTGATGAATTTACCAGTTTACACAACCACCAATCAATAAACTGCAGTAAAATAAGGAAATATCTGTGCCTTATGATCAGAAGGTCAAACAACCAACCAAGTACAATCAACAAGAGAAACCAAGATTGCACAATGTGACCTATGTGCTTATGATTTTAGTGCTTAGAGAGGTCGTTCACCGCTGATAGTGTGTCGCCTTCAGAGTTCTCTGTGTTTTCGCTAAAACTTGTAGCGTATAAGAACACACCCATGGTCAGGATTTGGTGATTTATCTTACAGGAGACATTTGCTATACGTTTCATTGTATATATTTTAATAAATTCTTTGTACGCTACCGGAAAAATAGATGTGCATGGCAACGTACGGGTGCTCAGGCGTCGACGTACTAATAGAGCACAATTGTTTTTGGGCAAGATGTGATTTATGGGGAAAATACCACCTATTTGTTGTTTGAGAATTAGTTATACTACCTTAATAATCGACTGATGATGATTATAATAATAATATCAGCCTAATAATGTTCAAATTTTGTATCACACGCAAAATTGCTGCGTCACTGCCTGGTTGGACTCCACTAACATATTCCTACAAAAAAATTACTAATTAAGTTACGTGTTATATCATAATTCATATACTAATTTTGCTAGAGTATAATACCTCTAATATAATTCCTTCTATCCACTAACATTGTAGTGCTAAAGTAGACGGGCGCAGCAACGCGCGCCTTCAATGATCTAGTATTACTTCATAATAGAACCTTAAATCATCCGAGTGTAATGAATCTGAATGCAAGGCTAACAATGGTGCATGTACATGATAGCTACATTGGTTGTTTGAAGAAACATCAGTGTAACTTTGGCATGCACAATTGAAAAGGATTATTTAGAGAGAAAAATGTGATATGTGAGTGTCCAATCTTTATAGCGTTTAATCGATATTGTATCTATGTCCACTATACTAAGTAGATATTGATTTATGTTTAAGCGATGCACGTCTATGATCGCTAGATAGTGATATGTGAATAAATTGTGCAATCTATCTAACACGCATACATATCTGATTTCTCTGTGGGCATCAGAATCACACGCGCGCACTTCATGTATTTCTCTCCCTCCGTAAAGGTTAGAATTCATCTTTCTACCCCGTCCTACTAGTCTCTCACATAGAAACACACATGCTCTCTCTATCGAACACGCCCATCCCTTTAATTCTGCCCACCCACCGCCACTAATGTCTCAAAGTATAATTATGTCTCGTACAAATATGCCTAAGGTTAACTCGAGTTGTATCCCATTGTAGGTATTCATATGGTTCCGGGACTCAAAAGACGACGGAGGTTATTATTGACTTGAAGGCCAAAACCTCCGTCATCTTTTGAGTCGTGGAACCATATGAATACATACGATGGGATCCAACAGAGCCCCTTTTGCTTTGAGATTTCGCTCTCTCTCTCTCTCTCTCACACACACACACACACACACACAGCACTACAAAAAAAATAAACTTCCGTGATGATACGTGTTTGTCACAGTAGGTCGCGTTTTCTGTCATGCATATACATCCATGACAATTTTATGACAGAATCAAGATAGTCATACATGTGCTGTCGTAGAAGTGTTCCATGACATTACCAAAATTATCATCATGGAAGTGTCCACTTCCATGACGATAAATCGCGCATCACAGAAGTGCTTTCGTCAAGGGTGACCGACACGTGGCATCCACTGTAACGGAACGCCGTTAAGCTATCGGGTCGGGTTTTGGATCCGATAACCTGTTAACAGCCCTGACCAATGGGGATTTTCCACGTGTAAAATCATCATTGGCTGGAGGAAACATGTGTCGGCTCATCGCTGGGACAGATGCCATCCACTCATTGGACAGAAGGCGCCTATGATACGTTGACACGTGGCACGGCCCAACAGAGGTCGGCCCAACAGGCGCCCATTCCTGTGAAAAGGTCGGCCCGGTTGACTTGGTCAAAAGGTGGCAAGCCAGCCCATGGAAAGCCTGTTAACGGCCTGTTAGCATATAGCCCATTTACAGCCCGCTAACCCAAGGCCCGTTACGCCCTATTCGAATTAGGCCCAGTAGCGTCATCTGGGCCATCCAATATGATTCCAGCCCGTTTTCACTTCTGTCCCATGTATGGCCCATGACGTCTTTGGCCCATATGAGGCCCTATGTAACTCTTAGCCTATAAACGGCCCGTGGTGAAACTGGCACGTAATGAACAGTGTACCACTTTACACCCATTAATGGCCCGTGGTGAAACTGGCCCGTAAAGAACAGTGTATCACTATATACCCATTAACAGCCCTTTATTTCGTTGGGCCGTATCCAGCCCATGCTATCTTTCGGCCTTCTCAGAGCCCACTTATTCTTGGGCTCATTTCCAGCATTCGTTTACTTACGGCTCATTACTGTCATTTTCTGCTTGTGGGCCAAATTCAGCCCGTGGTTACAGTCGGCCCGTTTGTGGTCCGTTAATACGTTGGGCCGTTTTCATAGCGTCATCAAATATGGCCTATTAACGATGGCCCATTATGGTTGGCCCATGAACGGACGATTCCAACTCTAGCCCATTTATAGCCAGAATGCCGTCTGTTTGGCCCATGTTTGGCCAATCGATCATACGGCCCGTATAAGACCCATTGATGATACGGCCCATAGAAGGCCCATTGTTTCTACGGCCCGTAGAAGGCCCACTATTTCTATGGCCCGTAGAAGGCCCACTATTTCTACCGTAGAAGGCCCACTGTTTCTACGGCCCGTAGAAGGCCCACTATTTCTACGGCCCGTAGGAGGCCCAGTGTCACTACAGTAAATATTAGCCCATGGTTATTGTGGCCTAGTTTTAAAAAATAGGTTATTGCAGCCACTAGCAAACTGCGGAAAAAGAACTGCACTGAGTACAAGCAAACAAATAAACAAGACAACAAGGAAATAAATAAGCAAGCAACTTACACTAGGCTATCACGGCTATTACACATATGACTGTGCATCAAAGTTCGCCACCAGTGCAAATATAGGGAACACAGCAGCATATAAATGCCGCAGCAAAACAAGTCCAGAACTGAAACCACTTCAGAAGAGCTCAAGAAACAATATCCTGGGTACCCATAATGCTGGCAAGATGCTTAGCAAGCTTATTAACTTTCTCTTGTTTGGCGCTTAAGTCCTCCAGCACTTGCTGTTGCACCAGAAAGTATGCATCTGAATTCTGCAGGGACTTCCTCAGTCCTTCGGCTTCTTATCGCATAAGATCTGATCGATGTCTTTCAACTTGAAGTTGAGACTCAAGAAGCCGAACTGATTCAGGCAACGAGTTCGAAGAGCTGGTGCCAGCAGTGGTAGCCAGTAACTCGAACACTACATCAAGACAGGACTTTGGGGTTGTCTCAGTGTCTTCAATATAGTTTTTATCAGCTTTCTTGGAGACCAACAGGGATGTCTCACTATCTTGAACCTTATCTGCATTACTTCCTTTACCATTTGCATAACAGGGTACTCTTCTCCAATATTTTATCCGCGTTCTAAAAGAGAAACAAACAAACACATCTCAGGTTTACAATGTAGTATATGAAACTCATTTTGGTAAACCAGTTCAGTAGTAAGGTGGATAGGATAACAGCATCAAACAAACATATATCTATGTAGTATGGTCACTGTATGGGCTATATCATTCTCGTTTATGTTGCCAAATCAAGATAGATACAGTTCGAATCATATCTATTTAAGACAAAGCAGCATAGACAGAATATAAGTGTGGGAAACTACACAACAATAACAACACTTGTAATGTGCATGGCATGAGAACATAACTACTTATTCAATTGAAACTGAAATCAACATAGAGCAAGTTACAACAACAAACAGCCAAACACGTTGAAGAAACAGGTTTAAAACATACCTGTTGCGCCATTGGAGTTTCAATTGCATCCTTCAAATTTGAAATTAGTTGGTATCAGTAAATACAGTGATGCAAGAGCAAAGTAGTATGAACCATAGCTACGGAACCTGACCTGAGAACAATTCTTCTTCTGCTTTAAGCGTTGACTTCGGGTTCGGAGTGGTGGTCCTCGTGATTTGGGCACTGCAGTTGCCTTACTAACTCCTCGTGTTTGGGTGCTCTGTGGTGGATACGGTGTTGTGTCAACGGGAACTGGGTGTCTATCTGCTGGGGTTGGGGTTAGAAGGCGTGTAGTTGGTTCTCTGTCCAACTGGGTAGGGGTACAATCTGCATGAGTGTGGGTTATGTGTGGTGGGGCTAGTTCCTGGGCAAGTACAACGTGGTTCTATCTGCATCGACAGGTAGCACGATCTTATCTGAAGACCGTGTTTTTACTCCCACAGATACTGCCATCACTCCCTCCAATTGAAATGGCTGATAAACAAGAAAAGTAATTGAATGCACAGACATTGTAAGATAGACAGGTGCAATGGACAGTAGGGAAGAAAACAGGTGATGAAATAATTCACATTTATGTTGTCTAAGCAAACAGAATAGCAGGACATAATTTCACATATATGATGGCTAATTAAACAGGATAGCATGACACAATTTCACATGTAAGATGGCTAACTAAACAAGATAGAATGACATACTTCAAAATATGATGACTATGTAAACAGGATGACATGATATAACTATACAATGTGTCTATTAAAGTGGTTGGCATGCCATAAATCACAAACGTGCCGTTGATGGAAACATGATGGCATGATATAATTCATGGATAGAATGACATAATTTAAAATATGATGACTATGTAAACAGGATGAGATGATATAACTATATTATGTCTTTAGAAAATGGGCTGGCATGCCATAATTCAGATACATGCTATCTATGTAAACATCATGGCATGAGATAATTCAAATATATGATTTATATACTAAGGAAGTGAGCAAAGGGCAATCGCATATATGATGTGTCAACTAAGGAGATGGCATTCAATATTGTGTATATGATGTAAAAACTAAGCATAGCAATACAACATATGCACGATATGAGTAATATAACCCTGCCAAGTTCGAGCATACACCTCAGGGGGATAATAGGACTGGTCATCTGCCTCTGAATCCTCCTCTGAAGAGCTATCTGTAACCAGCAAGATATCTGCTTCAGCAAGTAGCATTGTCTGCTCTAAAGACCTTGTTTTCACTCCAGATTTCTCCATCACCAATTCAAATGGCTGATGCACAGGAAGAGCAGTTGAATATACAAACATTGTCGATAAAAGCAATGAGAAATACAAAAAAAAGGATGGCATGATATAATTCACATATAGGATGCTTGCCTAAATAGCATGGCATTGCATAATTCACATACATAATGCCTTGCAACAAGATAACATTGCATAATTCACATATATAATGTCTTGCAACAAGATGGCATTGCATAATTCACATATATGGTAATTAGACACTAAACAGGTGGCATTCACACAAAGCATGTCTAAACTAAGCAAATGACATAGCAATGCAAGATACCATACTCACGATATGAGCAACATAACCCTGCCAAGTTAGGGCATGCACCTCGGGGGGGGGGGATATGACTGGTCATCTGTCTCAGAATCCTCCTCTGAGGAGCTATCGGTAACCAGCAAGACATGCGCTTCGTCAGATGGCATTGTCTGCTCTGAAGACCTTGTTTCCACTCCAGATTTTTCCATGACCGTGCCGAATGGCTGATGCACAGGAAGAGTAATTGAATGTACTAAAATTGTTGACAAATTTAACACGTAATAAAAAAATAATGGCATGATATAATTCACATATAAGATGAGTGGCTAACCAGGGTGGCATTGCAAAATTCACATATATGATGCCTGGCTAGACAAGATGGCATTACATGATTCACATATATGATAAAGAAACTAAACAGATGGCATTGACACAAAGCATGTCTAAACTAAGCAGATGACATCTTTAATGTATACAGTAAGCAATGCAAGGCACCATATGCATGATATTACCAACATCAGCATGCCAAGTTAGAGCGAAGACCTCATGGGGTAAATAGGAGTGGTCTTCTCCTTCTGAATCCCCCTCAGAATAGTTATCTTCCTCTTGATTACGATCCGAAATGGGTGGAGGGGGGCTGCCTTTGCGCCTACCATGGAATGACGTCTGCATGAAATTTTATTGCCACGCAAGGCTCGTCTCTTTTGCTCTACATGATCAGTTTTATTGTGTACAATAACTGGCATGCATAGGAATAAAACATAGTGAGATTATGTAAGAAGTGCATGCACAAATCCAGAGTGATGGTAGAAAACTGTGGATAGACCCAAAACCAATGATAGCAGACAGATAATAGCTTTAGTTAAAAAATACAGATAATGGCTCCTTTAATGTTTGTTTGCACCCAACATGAAACTCATAGTAGACACCGGAGATTAACCAGATAGTAGACAAATAGTACTAATTGTTGCCCCAATATGTACCCCACAACCATTTAAAAACTCAAGTTTCAGCATTAGTTTGGACCTGACTCAGAGTCTAATAGGTGACCACGATGATAATGTAGCATGTCATCATATTAAGCGACGCATAACATAAGCAGACACGAAAGAGTGCGCCCTCTCTTGCGGAACCGTGTAGTCCTCAAGGTCATCTGCTCAGTTAATGATGGTAATGCAGTTGTCGTGGCTGCCGGCGGTGGGGAAGAAGATCTGAGGTGGCGAAAGACAGTCTAGAGAGCGGATCCCTGCTATGGTGAACCCTTCCGTCATTGGAGCAGCTGAGCTTGGGTGGACCACAGCGCCGCAGGAGCAGGACAAACCACACAAGGTTTTCTTTGACACATTTCTGTAACAGAAGTAATTGAGTAAAGGCTTGTTTGAATTTGAGGATTCTAACAATGCAGGGATAGGAAATAGACAGGAATAGGATAGGAATGCACGTGCAAAATAGAGAATTTAAAAACAGAGGATTTCTGCCAATCTGGGTGTTTGATTCACAACAATTGGAAGATCACAGGATGCAAAAAAGCATGGTGAGATTAAGTCCAACCACAAGAAAATGTACGGTCATAATGATAATATGCTACTATCTCTTAGTCTTGTGCTTGATGAATAGGAATATGAAAAGGAGGAGAAGTAGAAATTAGAATTCCTACGGTTTTTCTTTCAAGGAGACACTAAAGGAACAAATCCTACAGTTTTCCTTTGCTCCATTCCTTTGCACCAAATTCATGAAAAGAAGCTCCTATTGATGTGGACGTCGCCGCCAAGGGACCGATGCCATGGAGGAAGTGGCCGGCGACGCCGCTATGGATGGAGCCGCACCATGTCGGCTCGGGACCGAGCGCCGGCAGCACCGTGAGATCGAATCAAGAAGAAAATGCGGCAATTAGTGTACAACCTCCTTGGTGGTGTCGATTAGGCCACAACTTCATCTGAGGAAACGGTGATGATGATGCTCTTCCGGTGGTGCAGGTGAAGACAATGGTGTGGGAATGGAGGTGGCGCAAAAGACGAGGGGAACATCGGGGCAGCTCCTTGGAGGTGGAGGACGGAGTGGCTGAACCGGCGGGACGACGAGATCGACGACGGATCCTCATCCGGTACGGTGGATGAGGGATGTCGAGGTGTTATTGTGGACGACATCGTTGGGGAAGAGGCTTCGGCTGGGTGGCGGACGGAGCAGGGTGTGGGGTTTCGTCGTGTGTTTTTGTGGCCTCGGTATACGAATGGGTGGGCCGATGGGATGGATGTAGGGAACCATGGCTTAGGGACGCGCTTGTCCGAAATGTGGGGTAAGGTACGAAAGTACCCCCACCAATTTGAGGCGCTTCTTTCGGTTCAGGGGTACCACGGGCATTTCGCGTGTCGGGATTTCACAGGAGGTGGGAGTTTTCGCGCGCATTGTAATTTCGGAATAGCAAGGCGCGGGTTGAGATGGAGGGAGTTGTGGGAGCACGACGAGACAAAGATATATCTTAAATATTTCGGGCTAACAAGGCGCGGGTTGAAGAGGCGGGAGTTTTGCAGCACGATAGACAGAGACGCTAGCTTGAATTTTCAGCATAACAAGGTGCGGCTTGAAATTTCGGAAGAACAAGCTTAACGTGTACCCAAAAAAGACAATTTGCACCTCAACACGCAGAACACACACACAAACACCATTTAGACTAGAGTAAGGTACATGTGCATTGCAAGCATGAGATTTGGCAACCAAATTATGAATAAATAACACATTATAGCATGTAAGCTTTGAGTCATATATGCATGATGTAGATGTTTGTTTAATTCTTATAGTTCATTTCATTCAAAATCATCTAGTTTTTATAAGAAAGCTAATCTATTTTAAGATTCATGGAATTGTGCATTGTAAGACATAAAGTAAAAACAAATAATGGCAAATCATGCAGAAAAACATTTGGGCAATTCTGATACGGAAGATTCTAGAACAAATAAGAAGTGCTTGTGTTTTGATGTTTGTGCATTATGCTTAAGTTCCACCATGGAGTCTTCTAGATTATATATGTGGCGAAATTTGGTGGAATCTAGATGATATCCAATGGCCAGTAGTGCTCAAATTTGCCATCTTTGGACCATCGGATTCGCCTCATCCAATGACCATCTTTCAAAGTTAAAGTTACCCGCACACAATATATAAAAATATAATATATAATATATATATAGGGGTATAGATATAGATATGTGATGCGAAAGCAACCCATCATCTCCAATTAGAATAGTTTGTCCATGCAAGGATGCGACGTGGCCAAATGATGTCTGCCATCGGTATCTCAAAGTCAAATCAGTCTGACCTTGTTCAATGTGTATACATTATAACATGCTCGTTTCCAAACCACACCGCGCAGATCTCCGTTATATTCATGCATGCATGGGTTTCAAACATCACGATCTGTTATTCAAATATTTGAATTGAACTTTACATTGATTATGACCTCACCTAGTCTTTTACACCCACACAGTCATCTTCTCTTTGTAATTGTACCACTAACTTTCTCTCATGCATGTATGCACACACACTACCAGTCAACATTATCCATCGCACACATGCAATCTATTTGTTCAGGTCGGTCTCCCATGAAGGCACACACCCACAGACATCCCCCTCTCCATCATATCGGGCATTCTTTATCTCTCACGCGTGCATGCGCAACGATCGATGTTCCTCTATGTATGTGTGTATATAGCTAGGCCTTTCATAGTTTTCCACACAAACCGATCAATCGATATATCAAGTGAGGTCTCACCCTCTTTCCCACATCCACATCGATCAATCTATACCTCTCTATATAGGATTAACATATATAGCTAATACACCCACATTAATTATATATCCAACGTCCCCCTCTCATCATCCATGCCTTCCGCTTCATCTCCCACACGCGTGCACGATGGCGAAGACAGGGGCAGTAAGGGCCCTGCCCCCCCCCTACATCACTATATATCGAGGCTAATATGAATGTGATCATTAGACAATTGCTCCTAAAAATGGTTTAAGTTCATGAATTGACCCTCCTCATAAAGGATTAGCAATGCTTGGCCCCCTAGATCATTTATTTTTCATGGCTCCGCCACTGCATGCAACAGGGCACGTTCTCACCCCCTCTCTCTAAATATCGATCTCGCACTTGTGAATTCCTTCATAATCTCCCTCCACTTGTCCCCTCGCACCATCTTCTAGCCCCCCACTGGATTTTGCCACATGTACAATCTAGCAGACTCCATGGTTGAACTTAAGCATAATGCACAAACCTCAAAACAACAGTGGTTCTCTTTTGTTCTAGAATCTTCCGTATCATAACTGCCCAAACTTTTTTTCTAGTTGAATTGCCATTATTTGTTTTTATTTTATGCTTTACAACACACAATTCCATGAATCATAAAATAGATTAAGGGCTTCTTTGATTCAAAGGATTCTCAAAGGAATTTTGGAGGATTCTAATCATTAGGAATTTTTCCTATCTTGGTTGTTTGATTCGTAGGATTGTAAACAATAGGAAATTTTCCATATGATTCATTTGCACTAGATTTCATAGGAAACATCCCATCCACTTAAACCTCTTTGAAAGAATTCTGCGTTTTTTCTATGCACAATCAAACACTCGTACAATCCTATAGGATTCAAGACGACATTCCACTATAATCTCAGGTTTTTCCTATTCCCGCGTTCTTAGCTTTTTTATAAAAACTAATTGATTTTGAATGAGATGAACTATAAGAATTAAACGAAGGGCTACATCAGGCCTATATGACTCAGAGCTTACATGCTATAGTGTGGTATTTATTCATAATTTGGTTGCAAAATCTGATGCATGCAATGCACATGTACCTTACTAGTACTTCGAGTATGTGCAAAACACGTAAATTAGAATACCAATGGCACGCAACACAGTGTCTCTCTTACAGTTCATGAAGCCACGTGGCACATGTGGAGGTGTTGTCGCGACCTCCTTTCGTGGATTGATCACAGTGATGTGCTGCTGGTTCCAGAAGAATGTAGTCGTCCTGCCTGAGCTATACTGGCGGTACATGCACGAAGCGAAGATGTGCACGCACGCCACGCATGCACTCATTCCCTTGCATACACACATGGGTACACGGGTGGACGCAATTTTGTACCAAGATCCACCCCATGTTATAATTTGACGTGTGTAAAGTTGTTCACTTCATTGATGGTCAATTAATACAGCGCATACAAATTGAGTGGACGTGAGGGCGGAAGAAAGACATTATTACTCCACTGCGCCCATGCGAGTAGTTAAATCTTGGGTTGCTAGTAGTACTTCCATTGGTATCATTCGTATTTTGTGCCAATTTTTGATAGTAACATAATATTTACGCATTTGAGCAGTGTAGTACTTGAAATTTATGTTCCGCTAAACTCATCAGGAGCCATTTCGGGCCTCAAAACCAAAACCATCAATTAATCTTTACCTTGTTCCCATCACATTCGAAAGCCTGCTCACACCTACTAGTATGTACCAAACCTGAACGTGTTCCCACTATGCAGGTATTAGTACTAGTGCTAGTACTTAGGTTATAAGAAGGGGAACTACCTAACCAAAAATTACTCTACCTTTCCTCCTCATAAGTGCTTCTTCTTGATCCGTCGTTGCCATGGCCGGTGAGCAGAGCTCTAGGTCGAGAACTACTCGTAACAAGGGAGCGGCAACCAAGGCTGCGAAAAAAAAGAGGGCTCGCCGCCACGCAGAGACCTCGAAAGATCTCTCACGGGCAGGTGATGGCTCCCAGGAGCGCCCTAGCCGCGGAGGCGAACATGCCGAGTCGGCGGAGCTGGAGTCGTTATCCCTCGACGGCATGCCCGATCAGCTCAATAAGCACCTCAATAAGTAGAAGGAGTTCATGCAAGGCTTGATAGAGTTGCTGAAGGAGAGCCTCGACGACATGCCCGCTGAGCTCAATAAGCAAGGGAGTTGACCGCCGGCTTGGTGATGCTGCTGAAGAAGAGCATTGCCTCGGAGAAGAAGGCGACCAGCGAAATCCTGCGACTTCAGGAGGACAAGGCGAAGCTCTGCCATGAGATCAACCTGTTGAAGGAGAAGAATGCCGGCTGGAAGAAGCTGCATGAGAATAGTAGTTCCTCGATGAAGATGCTACATGCCCTCGTCATGGAACAGAAGGAGGAGTTGGCGAAGCTCCGCATTGAGCACCCGGCTGTTGTCAAGGTACGTAATGCGGCCGTGGAACAGATGATGAAGGCTCGCATCGAGAAATCCCGTGTCATGGACAAAATGAAGAAGATGGTGGAGGAGACGCGCAAGGAGATGGAGTTCATGGAGGCAATGAAGAAGCAGTTACGACTCTGCGGCGAATTAGATCATTTGGGGTGATAATATTCCTTCTTCTTTTTCTCTTGTGTTTCATCTTTTGCTTCGGGTGGATCGCCGCACGTGTCACGTTCTCTGCGAGGCATGAATAGAACAATGCTTTTTTTGAGGGAATGAATAGAACAATGCTAACAATGAGATGACTAGCAACTTAGATCATTTTTTATCGCCATATGGCACTGGGCTGCCGTGTTTCGTGCTCCTCCGTCGCAGTACTACTCCAGTGTAAAACTTGAGTATACCCCATGGTTCTTTGCTCCTCCTCAGGTCGTCGGCGCATTTATACGAGCAGTCAAATCACAAGGCCCCGCCTTCCATCAGTAATGAGCTGTCAAATCACAAAGGCCCTCGCCTCTCGTGAAACCAACCAAGCTAGACTGCCCCGCCCTCTAGCCTTTTAAAAAATGTATACTTTTGTACATCAGTAGTATCGATGGATTGCGCCATGGAGCAAAACTTGAAATTTAAAAAAAGGTGGTACATATAGAGAGTGCTCGTCGCCAAATTATGCATATAGTACTATTAAAAAGGCTAGTCACAATAATGGTGTCCAGCACAACCCACCCCTCAAATAAAGTGTCGACGTGGAGCAACTCGCCCCTCCTCATCGAGATGAACTGGAGCGGTTAGTTGCTAAACCACGCGCCTGCTTGGGGCGGCAACTGGCTCCGTCGGGCCAAGCGAGGTTGGTGAAGCACCGAGCGGCCTCGCCCGTATTCGGAGGGCTCGGCGGGCCACCCAGTTGGGTAATATGCCGGAGAACTGCTCATTGGAAGCCATCAGAAGAGTGGAGAAAATGGTGAAGGAGGAGATGGGGGAGCGGCGGAGGGGTGTGATTCTTGCCCGCTATCTGTCTTGCCTCGTGTAAATAGAGGGCGAATGGTAGGAGCTTGGCCGGCGTCTGGCCTCGTTTAAACTGAGGGCAGACGGGAGGAGCTCAGCCGATGTTGTGTTTAATTCCAGCCCGCTCATGAACGGACGTGTGGCTGGAGTAGGATTCTCGGTTTGCATGCGGGTTTAACGGAGGGGTTTAATGGAGGCGCCGGGCGTGCAGCGGGCGGTGCAGTAAAATTCGATTTGACAGCAGTAATGAGCCGTCATATCACAAAGGCCCTCTCCTCTCGTGAAACCGACCAAGCTAGACTGCCCCGCCCTCTAGCCTTTTAAAAAATGTATATACTCCACTTTTGTACAGTAGTAGTATCGATGGATTGCTCCATGGAGCAAAACTTGAAATTAAAAAAAGGTTGTACATATAGAGAGTGCTCGTCGCCAAATTATGCATATAGTACTATTAAAAAGGCTTGTCACAATAATGGTGTCCAGCATAAGTGCACAACCCACCCCTCAAATAAAACTAAGCACCCTGGAATTCTTTGACAAAACTAAGCACCCTGAAATTCTTTGACAACTAAACTGCTGACTATATGATGTTGGCCATATATATTGTACGTATATAATGTGAAGAAACGAGTGGTAGTACTATACCAACTAAAAGATGAAATGTAAGAAATACTAGTATGTACGTACTGAAGAGTTAAAGTAACGAGAAGAAACATAACATAGTTTTGTTGGGGCCTCAGCAGAACACACCCCTCAAATTAAATTAAGCACACCTGAAATTAAACTTTGCAACCATTCCGGTAGACACTGCATTAGAATCACCATGAGCAACGACACTGCCACCTTACTCGGAGTCCTCGTCCACGTCCTCGACTTCGTCCTTGCCCCTCTTCCTCTTGGCCGATACTTCTTTGCTTGAACCGCACACTTGGCTGTTGCTCTTCATCCAACCCTTGTAGATATTGAAACAAAGGTAGCCATCCATTGCAGCGTAGTGGATGTGGTCTATATCTAGTACCTTCCGCTACCATGCATAACGATGAAACGTGTATGGAGGTTTCTCCAGTTTACCGTACGAAGGATGAACCATGGCTCCTGCCAGGGTCAGCATTAAAGGCTGACGAGAGGTCAAAGATGTTGCCTACAACGAGGCCTATCCGACCGAGGACTTCTTTATCGTTACCAAAGTCTACAGTAACGAATTTGACTAGGTTGCTCTCGAGGAAGTCCTTAAAATCCAGGCACTCAACGCCGGCATGGCATATGTGGTAGACCAAGCATAAGTCATGCACACAAACCTGGATCACGGTGGGCTTCTTCCTCTCTTCGTCCTTTAGATCCTTCTCTCGTCCTAGGACTGTGGTGTACTCAACATCTAGCCCAGCGACCCACTCATCATATGAGTCTTCGAACATGCGTCTGAAGCGAGAAAGGCATCCTTTCACCGTCGTAGAAGAACGGGTGTAGATGACGTCGAACTCATCGCCGGTGATGGTTCTAACCTTGTACTCACCACCGATCGTGGAGATTTGGGATGCCATGGATTTGGGAGGAGGGTTAGGATTAGTGGAATTGCCGTAATGTGAATGGACGGGGTGACTAGGAGCGAACTGCCGTAGTATTAAAGGACGTGCGGGGATGAGTAGGAGCGAACTGCCAGTGTGCGAACGGCAGGGTAGTGGCTTTCCATTCTCCCATAATACGGCCTTCCGAGAGCCCTTGGATCTGAGATCGAATGGTTGCATGGCGTGATTCTAGACCTATTGGTGAATATCCTATCCTGGAGGGTTATTCTACAAATTTTCAGCAACTTAGCATGCGACCGTTTGATCTCAGATCCAAGGGCTTCCAGCAGCCCGTATCATGATCGCGCCTACCACGACCGTCGCGTCGCTCGCGCAGTCGCACCCTTGGAGATTTAACACGGTGCGTTAGGCTATTCGATGTTGGCATGTCATACATAGTCATCACTTAGGCACTCATACTGCAACAAGGTTGGCTATAAGTGTATTTTTTTTACTTCTCTCTATCTCTTTCTTCGTACTCCCTCCGTCCCATAATATAAGAAAGTTTTTGACACTAGTGTAGTGCCAAAAATGTTCTTATTTTATGGGACACATGGAGTACTAGTATTTAATGCATTTGCCAAGGAGTGAACTCTTCCAATGAAATGGTGTTGCTAAGTTTGCTTCATTTAATTAGCTATAAACTCAAAATTGTCTTTTCACCTAGGTACACGCGCTTAGAACCGTTTCTTCCTTGGGTCACCAAACTAGTCTCTCTCTTCTTGATTAACTTGCCACATCAGACTTTATGCCTATGTGGCAAGATTAGCACCTGTAGGAGCAAGTAAGGCTGCTTGTAATGGGAGTAGTATCATGCATGCCAACTATGCAATCTTGATGAGGTGACGTCGAATTAAATGAAGAAAAGAGAGAGTTGAGTATCATAATATGATACTGTAGTATCATATTAAATGATGTGCTACTATGTATCATGCATGACAATAAATAAACTATCTTATGATACCAACACATGATACTATGCATTACGGATGTAGTATCATACAAAAGTATCATATGCATGATACTAGTATATGATACTCTCCATTACGACCAACCTAAGTACAATAGTGCGCTTTACATGGCATTTTTGCATATGTGGAGGAAAGAGAGGCAAGGAAAAAGTGGAGAAAGTGGGCTCTCATGCAAGAGCCAGCCTCTACTACATGGTGGAGCATTGGGAGAGGAACCTGTATGGAGGTGGTCAGGAATCGGGAGACTCACGCCGGTCGTAGCGCCGCAGTTAAAATGATAATGGCAAGTCAAATCACGTGGCCCCACTTGTCCAGCAGTAACTCGCTGTCAAATCACACAGCCCTACGCTTGCAGCAGCCTACTCCCTCGTCTTCTCCCGTCTCTGTCGAACCGACTAGGCGGAACTGTCCCACCGCCTACCACGCAGGAAAAGCCCCGCCCTCGAATTTTAAATAGTATACAGTATACTAATTTTGTACCATGGATTGCGCCATGGAGCAAAGCCTCTAGAAAACGGCGGTACACATGTACAGAGTACACAGAACGCCCGTCGCGTTCGCATCGCACCCAGACGGTCGGTCGGTCTGGCACGCTTCTCTCCGAATGGAACGGCAGTCATATTGCATTTGCACACACATGTGGGACGGAAATTGAGAACCGACCATAGGCACACTCCCCAGCCCCGCAAGTCGGGTGACTTAATAGAAGAGGGAGACGAGCGATAGTACTAGAGAAGTGTTGTACTACATTGGTGCCTAGATGATCCCTGCAAGACACGGAAGATTAGTTCGTCCATGCATGTGACTAGACTCCAGCAGACACGCCTGGATTGGCTATCGTCTACATATTGTGCAGGCTGTGTTGTACATGGCTGTAGTTGTGGTGAGAAATCTAAAAAAAGGTTTCGTGTCATCTCGCAAAATTAGGTGTCATGTGCTTCAGATCACTGCGAGGGTTAAACAGCGACAACTGAGTTGGGCTAGTCATTGGGGGCACATGCACGAAGACTACTCGGCTGCCATCTGGGTCAAGCCAGCTATGTTAATTAGGACATCTATCGACTGACCCCTTTTCTACGAGTTTATATTTAATTTGAGCTTTGTTCCCCGTCTAGTTTGTCCGTCGGGATTCATGTTGTCTCCTTTGGGCAGTGAGGTTATGATTTCTTGTCATGTGGCATTTTTTCATGTTATATGTTATAATCCGGCACTTCAGATCAAAATGACGACAACTGTGCCTCCGGGCCACGTGCATGAAGACTTCTCGACAGTCATTGACGAGGTCAAGTCAGCTCCGGTAGACAAAAGAAAACTAGTACTACTCCACTATATAGGCAGGAGCCTCCGCGCTTGCTTGCTAGTGTTGCTCTCTTCACACTGTCTTGGCCTCTCCAGATCTAAACACGACAGCGGTGGCCACACACACACACACTCTCTCTCTCTCTCTCTCTGCTCACCGCTGGTCACAGATCCAGCCGGATCCTCTCCACCAGGGAAGGTGAGAAGGTGCAACATTCACGCGGTCGTCCTCGGCGACGGCTCTTACCCACTACTGGGCGCGTCCCGATCAGCCTGCCTTGCCGTTCTCTCCCAAGCACCGCTGGCGAGGGAGGTCCTGCGACCCCTTCTTCCTCACTGCCGTAGTTTGGTAGATCTGGCCTCCCGCCACCCACCTAGCGACATCCCGGCGACCATCAGGTATAACTTCCTTCGAAACCGGCCTTGCTCTACTTCCCAAGCTCCTGACATTGCTGCATTTGTATATTTTACTATTTCTCAGGCCCCCTCGTAGATAGGATCGATCGGCTGTTCAAAAACCACCTAATTTTTTTATGTTTAAGAGGTAAAACTAGCTCACGCACTCAAATCTAGTACTACTTGGTTCAAACATGGAAGAAAGGGGGTGGGAGTGGGGGAGGATTTGTTACCTGAATCTAGGACTTGGTCGAAAGAGGAAATAATGGGGGCGAAAAGTAGCAGAGGCTGGCTATCCAACTAGTCTCTAGATATAATAGGGAAATAAAGGGAAATGCAGTACAAACTCAATATAAACCTGGTCTATTGGTTGAAAAAGGAAAGAAAGTGGGGACTGGGGGACAAGTCAACAAAGTAAGTCCAACACTAGATTTGCTAGCCTCACACAATATAAGGTGTCTATATCAAACAAAAATGGGACCAACCAGACATCCTGTTCTGATGTTTGTTGCCCCGAGCCACTCTTATGTAATGCCACTGGTAAAATGTAGCAGTCGCACTATTAAAAGTAAGGACACATTAAACCAATGTTGTTTTCAATGTAATGCCTCCATTAATATGAATCAATGGCACTTTTTTACATGTCCTGCTAAATTTCCCATTAGGATAAGTTGGTTCTTTTCATTAGAAATGCAACTGTCTTGGTCCGCCTACTCTCCCGTGCCCAAAGTAATGTCATATTTAACGGTTGTCATAGTTAATCCTAATGCCCACATTAATATCTAGCAATGTCACTACTTTAGAAATTGCTACTGTCCTTGTAGGATTGCCATTCAGATAAGGAGCATGCTTCTTTTCATTTGATGCATGTTTCATCACTTGTTAGTCACCATCCTTTCCACTTTTTTTGTGCAAACAGAGATATACATTTCATGCTTGATCTTAGTTGAACTGCACAAATGATATCCAAATTGTATTTGAGCATTCCAGGAGCTTCACAACCAACCTTGATGTTGCTCAATTTTATTGCAACTAATGAAGAAGGAGCTTTGTGGGTTTCGTTTTCTGATGGAAATGGAACCGGGGCTGGAGCCCTTTTCTTAAAAAAAATTGAAGAAGCTACTAGCTCACGGGACATTGCTTCATTTTAGGTGAACTGCACCAAATGGTCCCATGAATTGAATCATCCATGTTGGTGACTGAAAGAGCCAGCTTCAGCATCCCAGTCTAAGCACCCCCGGCCTCCATCCTTGCGACGCACGGTACACCTCGTTTGCCACCTGCTCGACCCTAGTGTCACTGATAAAATGAAGTAATAATACAGTTAAAATAGAGCGAGTGTCATCTCTATCATTTCATTTCCAATGTAGATAAAGAAAGTGCTTCTCTTTGTTAATGTATGTTTCATCAACTAGTCCCATTATTAATGTTTAAGCGTTTCTGCAAACTGGGGTGCTTAATTTTAGTTGATATGTACAAAAATAGAGATTTGAATGTCTGAAGGCGCCTCCTTGTACTACCGTTGTACACCGATGTTCATCATTGGCAGAAGGTGTATCTAGGATACTTGGGACGATGTCCAGTATGAGGCGTATCGTATGAGGCGTCGCAGGGCCCATCTCACCCTCGCAGCATGGCATACTATGATACTATCGCAATATTTTCTTCTATTTATTTTGTGTGTTTCATCAACTGGTGCCACTATAATGTAATCACACTTTTTCATTATCTGTGCAAACAGGGTTATTCAGCTGCATTTTGGTGGAACTGCACAAATGTACGTATGGAACCGGCATATATGCAGAGTGCGAGGTGTGCCAAGTAAAAATTACCGACACAACCATGATGCATGCACGCATTGGCATCCACCACCACCAGTGGGATGTGTGGTGCTCTCTGTGGACGGATCTTTCTCGGCAGGAAATCCTCTAACCAAATACTAGTAGCTTATATTGGCAGTTTTCTAGGAAGTACTCTTTTCTGAAAGAAGCACCAATCTATTTTTCTTTATTTGTAGACTATGTCACAACTTTGACCCAAAGGTCCAGAGCTATTTTAGGGGGATTGGCATAGTACTCGGAGACTGATTGTAAGCATGATATTCATTAGCTGTCACATTGATTGTAAGCATGAGCAGGTGGAAGATTAGGTTAGTGCAAAGCTTACCTTAAACCCTACCACCGCCATTGAAACGAGGCGAGCGTCGAGGGAACCGTGGAGAACGGCGGGGAAGCGACGTCGCGCCATCCGGTCTCCTCTTGCGGTGGGAGAATGAATACTCATGTGGCTCCGGCTGGCTCTGCACCCTCACGAATGGCACACCATACTCGATCGATTCGTTATCCTCTGGGTGCTCGACCTTCGACATGTACTCCTACCACCTCCGCCTGACTGTCGCCTCGGGCGAATCTATCTGCTCCATCGCCCAGAGGAGATACTCGATGAACTCGGAGGACTGCAGCGTGACGGCCGCCGAGGAGTACATGTACATCGCCTCCCTCATCACCGCGGTCTCGCTCTTTCGCATACATTGCCACATGGCCCGCACCGTCCTCGAAATCTCCCACTCATTGTCAAACCAACTAAGGATCTCCTTCAACCTGGCTAACTTTGCCTGGTCACCGCCGGCGACCTTCCTGATTCGCTGCTGCATCATCTCCATAGCTGTCCTTCTGAGTGGTCCGGTGCTAGCTTTGGAAGATGGGAGGAGATATGGTGGTCTTGCAATAGAGAAGAGGGAGAGGCGAGATGGTGGTTTTGGAATGGAGATGACGGAGAGGAGGTGGTTTTGCAATGGAGAAGATCAGAAGAGGGAGAGGCGAGATGGTGGTTTTGGAATGGAGATG
>NC_041389.1:380903011-380904269 GCF_002162155.2 Triticum dicoccoides | reverse complement strand
GGAATGGAGATGATGGAGAGGAGAGGAGGTGGTTTTGCAATGGAGAAGATCGGAAGAGGGAGAGGCGAGATGGTGGTTTTGGAATGAAGATGATGGATAGGAGAGGAGGTGGTTTTGCAATGGAGAAGATCAGAAGAGGGAGAGGCGAGACGGTGGTTTTCGAATGGAGATGATGAAGAGGAGAGGAGGTGGTTTTGCAATGGAGAAGAGGGAGAGGAGCGTGCAGCAGCGATTTAGGATTGGACGAGAGGGCCGGCGCGCTGTGACTGGATCAAAATCAAAATCAATTTACCCTTCAATTAAGAAAGCGACCCCACATTAACTAGTCTCCCTTTCATTCTGGGTCATAATTGACCATGATTTTCGCACATAAAATATATGTTATACGTTGCAAAAATAATATAATTTGAAATTACATTCAGATACGAACCAAATGATACAATTTTTGGTGACATGCATTCACATTTTGCTTGTCAAATACAGTACATGGTCAAACTTTGACCCAAAGTACGCAAAACAACAAAAAAATACTTCCAAGACCAGCGCCGCTCTTCCGCTCTTCTCCTCTTAAACCATCGCCGCTCCTCTCATGTTCCAATCTAAATCTAGCGCTGCTCCTCTCCTCTTCCATTTCAAAACCACTGCCCCTCCTCTCCTGTTCCAGTCCAAAACCAGCGTTGCTCCTCTCCCGTTCTAATCCAAAACCAGCGCTGCTCCTCTCGTCTTCCATTCAAAAACCACCACCGGCGAGTGAAGATGCTATGAAGAAGTAGATTGATGGAGTAGCACAACCGATACATGAGGATCGCAGACGGCGACCCTGTGAAGCTAGCTAGGATGTTGGAGATACAGTCTTGGTTTGACAACAAGGACCAACTAGCGGCGACGGTGACATCCATAGCCAAATATCTGCAACAGAGCAAAAAGGCGGCGATACTCCCGGAGGGAGTCGCGCCAGAGTACATAGAGCTGCTCCTCTGCGCCATGGAGCAAACAGATTCACCGAATCTGATCGTGAGGGAGCGGTGGTGGGAGTATCGATCCCAGATGGAGCATCCACTAGAGATTGAAGGATCGAGCATCTACAGGGTGCCGTTTGTGAGGGTGTCCTGCCACAGCGAGCCGGTGGAGTCTTCATCGACCGAACCCAACTGCAAGAGGAGAAAAGCAGTTGGCCCGACGACGCTTACCCGCCATCGTCTCCCTCGCAGTTCACATCGTCTCACGCGGCGGTTGTCTGCCGCCGAGGAATAGGAGG
>NC_041389.1:380890738-380902620 GCF_002162155.2 Triticum dicoccoides | reverse complement strand
TTTGCAGGTTGTGAATTGTGTTTTGTGTTGTGTATTTTGAGAGTACTTTCAGATATGAATGTCTTTTGAATTTCAGATTTGCGGTATTGAGCATATGAAGTATTTTATGAATTCTAGAGATCTATTTTTAGCACTTAAAAAAATGTAGACAATGTGATTCTCAGAGAAGAAACTGCAAGTTTCAGTTTCAGATAAGAAACTGCAAGTTCAGTTTCAGATAAGACACTGCAACTTTCAGAGGCAGAGCATTTATATTAACATGGCCTTTTCAAACAGGGTTAACATCATGTTGGAAGTTTTATTCATGGTCGAAAATGGAACTACCAGCTAGTTAACATCATGCTGATCAACATTCATGCATAGCACATCTTCATATGATGCACAATCAAAATGCCCACACAATGTCGAGTGTGCGAAACACAGGGGAAACGAGGGACGAAGTTTTGGCAAGTGTTAGACGTGGTTTTGGGCTGCCCCGTCTAGGCTTTCATTTTTAACATGCGCAACCCACGACCTCGGAAGGGAGGTCCATAGGCCTGTTTGTATTTTCTTGAGGTTCGTCATGTATCGACCGGCCTATGGACCTCCCATCCAAGATTTTATTTTTCTTGAATATCGGCAGCCCAATTTATGTATTTTTTTTGAAGAAAACACAGAGGTATGTTCTATTTTTCTATATAAAAATAGGAACGCCAGGTCCAATTTATGTTTCCCTTATAACTATATTATATATATTTAAATTATTTTATATGTTATTATATATTATTTTTATTGTCATCATATATTTAACAGATACTTACATATGTAAGAAAACAATATCCCACATCTTATTAACTTATAAAAATAATTTCTTAACAATAAAATCCTGGATTGTTTTGGCACGAAAATCCTAGTGATTGTGTACAAAAGCTTGGTAAGATTTAAGGACAAATGTAATAATATCACTTATTATTTAAATATATTATAACAAAATGCTCAGCCCCTTTTTATTTTTTGATAACATTGCTGGCCCAACCCAACATTATAATTAGAATCAGCCCAGCAAAATCATGTATTTGGAGAAAGTGCAAATGGCCTGTAATTTTTTAGGAAATAAAATAAATGGGCCGCATGGACACTACATAATTTGTTCACCCAGCCGAGCTAATGGTTGTAATTCAAAAAAAATATCAAATTGACTGTAAATTCTACCGCGCAAAAAAAGGCTGTAAATTCTGAAAAAATGGGTTGAATACGTGCCACATTTTTGGAGGCTAAAATGTGGGCCAATAGGTCGAAGCCAACGCAAGTCGTTGTCAATTTAGTCAACAAATGATTCTGACATGTTAGCCGTTGGATTTACATCCAATGACCGGCATCCATCTTCAATCTCTCGTCTTCTTCCTCTAGCGCCGCCGGGACCACCTCCCGCCTCCTGCTACTAGTAGGTCTGCTTAGCACGCTTCGCTATGAAGCGCTACTCCACTGTTGGCCAGGCCATCCCTCCACCCCTCCACACCTCCTGTTCTTCTCCACCGACTACCGAACCACATCGCACTAGAACCAGTTAACCCTCGTACACCTCTCCGTCTTCGACTCTACTCCCGCGTCTTCCCATCTCCAGCTCGTTGCTGTCCGGGGCCTCGTCGTCGTCCACCACCTTGGATGCGCTTGGAGTGGCGTGGTCAACGTGGTCAACGAACGACACCATCGGAAGTAGACTATGCATGGAGAGGCTGACAGCTGGGTCCACGGCCGCACACAAGGAAATGCCTCCTTATTACGCGCAAAATAATGATTCCTCCACCTGACATCTGGGACTCACCGAAAGGGCCTCTGTATTTTGTCAAAAAACGTGCCCCTCGCTGACAGGTCGGACCCACCAGCTATCATCGCACGCAAGGAAGTGCCTCCTTATTACGCACAAAAAAATGAATACTCCCCCTGCCAGCTCGACCCCAACATAGTGGGAGGCTGACTTGTGGGCCTACCAAGTTGACGGGGACGGAGGGATTTGTCAACTTAGTCAATCTGAACGATTCTAGCTCTTGTTATTGTATGATGTTCATCCAACGGCCGTAGTGCTTCTTCATCCTCTGGTCTTCTTGCTCTAGCCGCCCAAACCAGCGTCGGTCGTGCCGCGTGCTCCTGCCTACCATGGCCTGCTATGATGCCGCGGAGGCCTCACCGCCCCCTACTACTCCCACCGCTGGCCAGGCCATCCCTCTACTCACCCACACCCCCTGTTATTCTGCGGCGACAGCAGCCTCACACCGCAGCTGGACCAGTGAACCCTCGTACTCCTCTTCGCGTGGGCATCCACTGTTGCATCTTCCCCGGCTCCGAGTCGTCCCCTTCCTAGGCCTCGCCATCGTCCACCGCCGTGGTGCTCTCAGCGTGGCGTGGTTAACATGGTCAAGGAAAGACTTCCATCATACATGGACTCTATGTGGAGAGGCTGACAGCTGGGTCCACGGCCGCAGCAAGGAAGTGCCTCCTTATTACATGGAAAATAATGATTCCTCCACCTAACAGCAGGGACCCACCAGACGGGCCACTGTAATTCATGAAAAAATCGTTTCCTCTGACTGCTGGGACCCACCAGCTACATCTTCGCACGCAAGGAAGTGCGTCCGGGCCAAAAAAAAACGATTCGCCCTCCTGACTGCTGGGACCGACCAGCTACATCTTCGCACGCAAGGAAGTGCGTCTAGGCAAAAAATAACGATTTGCCCCCCTAACTGCTGGGACCCACCAGCTACATCTTTGCACACAAGGAAGTGCCTGATAGTCGGGACCCACCTGGTCGAAGCGTATGTAGCGTTGTCATTCTGGTCGCGAACGTGTACGTACATACCGGTCAATGTAGAGGCGCGCACGTGTCGTAGTAGAGGCGTGCACGTATCGTAGTAGAGGCGTGCATGTAGCATGCACACGTACGTACAATGGCCAGGGTGCAAGAAAGAAAATACGACAACGTACGTACAGACGGGCGGGGTCTCGAATGCCTACTCGCGCATACGTATGGCCAGGGATCGTGTACATGGCTGGGTCGGAACGGAGAAACAACATCGTCGTCGTGTTCATGGGAGGCAACGGAATGCGTTGTGTTCATGGGGAGGCAACGGAATGCGTCGTGTTCATCGGGAGGCAACGGAATGCATCGTGTTCATGGGGAGTCAACGGAATGCGTCGTGTTCGGCGAGGCAATGGAACGCATGGGAGCCAACCGGCTAGGTCGGAACGGAACGCGTGGTCGTGTTCATCGGGAGGGCTTGGATGGAACAGGCGATGGAAACGAGGCCTGGCGTACCACAGAACGGAGGAAACGGCCTTGTGTTCGACCGGCCACATTCAAAATGGGATCCTGTTCATCGGGAGGGGTTTGTCGTACCGCAAAACAGAGGAAACGAACCTCCTATGGTCATAACGGGGGTCATGTTGATCGGGAGGGGTGTGGCGTACCGCAAAACGGACGAAACTGACTTGTGTTGGAGTGCTACGGTCGAAATGGGGGTCTTGTTCATCGGGAGGGGTGTGTCGTACCGCGAAACGGGACTCCACAGGATACTGTTCATCTCCACCGTCGACCTCCTCCAGCCTCCATGGGCTACCGTCGACCTCCTCCAGCCTCCATGGGCTCCTGTTCATCCAGCCTCCACCGTGCGCTACTCCACCAGCTACTGTTCAACCAACCCTCCACGGGCACCCCTCCATCGTCTACTGTTCATCCAGCCCTCCACACCACGAGGTCCTGTTCATCCAGAGGCAACGCCACCTCTCACTGTTCATCCACCCCCCTCCCCCGCAACACTCACTGTTCATCCCAGAGGCAGCATCGATGGGCTTCAGTTAGCAGCAGTAGCGAAGGAATCGCTCGATCAGGTTCAGTTAACAGCCATTAATCGATCGCTCGGGTTCAGTAACGCGTAGCCTGCAGTGCAATCGCTCGGGTTCAGTTAGAGCCCAAGGCCTCGCTTGGGTTCAGTTAGAGCCAACGCCTCGCACACATGCGCGTACGTGTACGAGAGAAACGCGCATCGCTTGGCCCCCGACCTCCCACCGTAACCGAGAACTCCCCAAAATTTTCCTCGCCCTCGCTTCTACCACAGTTTTTTCCGTCATGTACGGCCCATAGAATGTCAGGCAGCTGCGTCTCCGGCCCGCCCAGGACGTAAATCCCATTTACTGTCATGATTTTTTGTCATAGAAGCAGGAGCCCACCACATCTATGATGATACCGGGTTTTGTCACAATTATCATCATAGAAGTGTCATATGTATGATAGAAAAAATTTCGTTCAGCCCAAAATGTCACGGATGTGTGTATTTTTTTGTAGTGCACACACGTCTAGACATTGTTTTTCTCTTCAATTTTTTTCCGGCACTTGCACGCACACCGCTTGTTTATCTCCGTGATGTTGTAAGTATGCCTCGCACATGTGCTATCCACCTATCACTTAATATAGATATGTGTGACACAAACTCCTTCTCCCTATATCTAAGTATCACTGCCCACCCCCACGCCTGATGTCTACTACACAACCTTCTTCTTGTAGACGTTGTTGGGCCTCCAAGTGTAGAGGTTTGTAGGATAGTAGCAAATTTCCCTCAAGTGGATGACCTAAGGTTTATCAATCTGTGGTAGGCGTAGGATGAAGATGGTCTCTCTCAAACAACCGTGCAAGCAAATAACAAAGAGTCTCTTATGTCCCCAACACACCCAATACAATGGTAAATTGTATAGGTGCACTAGTTCGGCGAAGAGATGGTGATACAAGTATGGATGGCAGATATAGGTATTTGTACTCTGAAAATATATAAACAGCAAGGTAATAAGTGATAAAAGTGAGTGTAAACGGGTATTGCAATGGTAGGAAACAAGGCCTAAGGTTCATACTTTCACTAGTGCAAGTTCTCTCAACAATAATAACATAATTGGATCATATAACTATCTCTCAACATGCAACAAAGAGTCACTCCAAAGCCACTAAAAGCGGA
Source organism: Triticum dicoccoides (assembly GCF_002162155.2). NCBI lineage: Eukaryota > Viridiplantae > Streptophyta > Magnoliopsida > Poales > Poaceae > Triticum > Triticum dicoccoides. The sequence continues at coordinate 380,897,641 of NC_041389.1, read as the reverse complement.
GAACAAACGAAGAGATTATGGTAGGGTACGAAACCACGTCAAAGTTATTCTTTCGGATCGATCTATTCAAGAGTTCATACTATAATAACACCTTAAGACACAAATCAACCAAAACCCTAATGTCACCTAGATACTCCATTGTCACCTCAAGTATCAGTGGGCATGATTATACGATATGCATCACACAATCTCAGATTCATCTATTCAACCAACACAAAGTACTTCAAAGAGTGCGCCAAAGTTTGTACCGGAGAGTCAAGATGAAAACGTGTGCCAACCCCTATGCATAGGTTCATGGGCGGAACCCGCAAGTTGATCACCAAAACATACATCAATTGGATCACGTGATATCTCATTGTCACCATAGATAAGCACGGCAAGACATACATCAAGTGTCCTCAAATCCTTAAAGACTCAATCTGATAAGATAACTTCAAAGGGAAAACTCAATCCATTACAAGAGAGTAGAGGGGGAGAAACATCATAAGATCCAACTATAATAGCAAAGCTCGCGATACATCAAGATCGTGTCATAGAGAGAACGCACGCGAGAGAGAGAGAGAGATCAAACACATAGCTACTGGTACATACCCTTAGCCCCGAGGGTGAACTACTCCCTCCTCATCATGGAGAGCGCCGGGGTGATGAAGATGGCCACTGGTGAGGGATTCCCCCTCTGGCAGGGTGCCGGAACAGGCTCCCGAGAGGTTTTTGGTGGCTACAGAGGCTTGCGACGGTGGAACTCCTGATCTATCTTGTTTTTCAAATGTTTTAGGGTATATGGACTTATATAGGCGAAAGAAGTTGGTCGGGGGAGCCACGAGGGGTCCACGAGAGTGGAGGGCGCGCCCAGGGGGGTGGGCGCCCCCCTATCTCGTGGCCTCCTCGAAGCTTCCCTGTCTTGCACTCCAAGTTCCCTAGATTGCTTCTGTTCCAAACATAACTTTCCCGAAGGTTTCATTCTGTTTGGACTCCGTTTGATATTCCTTTTCTTCGAAACACTGAAATAGGCAAGAAAACAGCAATATGGGCTGGGCCTCCAGTTAGTAGGTTAGTCCCAAAAATGATATAAATGTGTAAAATAAAGCCCATAAACATCCAAAACGGATAATATAATAGCATGGAACAATCAAAAATTATAGATATGTTGGAGACGTATCAAGCATCCCCAAGCTTAATTCTTGGTCGTCCTCGAGTAGGTAAATGAGAAAAACAGATTTTTTTGATGTGGAATGCTACCTAGCATAATTCTCAATGTAATTTTCTCTATTGTGGCATGAATGTTCAGATCCAAATGATTCAAAATAAAAGTTCATATTGACATAAGAAATAGTAATACTTCAAGCATACTAATCAAAGCAATCATGTCTTCTCAAAATAACATGGCTAAAGAAAGTTCATCCCTACAAAATCATATAGTTAGGCTATGTTTCATTTTCATCACACAAAATACTCCCATCAAGAACAACCCTGGTTGCAGCCAAACAGTTGGTTCATACTTTTTAACGCGCTTCAGCCTTTTTCAACTCTCGCGCAATACATGAGCATGAGCCATGGATATAGCACTATGGGTGGAATAGAATATGATGATGGAGGTTGTGTGGAGAAGAAAATAAAGGAGAAAGTCTCACATTGACGAGGCTAATCAACGGGCTATGGAGATGTCCATCAATTGATGTCAACATGAGGAGTAGGGATTGCCATGCAACGGATGCACTAGAGCTATAAATGTATGAAATCTCAACAAAAGAAACTAGTGGGTGTGCATCCAAGTTGCTTGCTCACGTAGGGCATTTGACGAAGCCCATCGTAGGAATATATAGGCCAAGTCCTATAATGAAAAATTCCCACTAGTATATGAAAGTGACAACATATGAGACTCGCTACATGAAGAACATGGTGCTACTTTGAAGCACAAGTGTGGAAAAAGAGATAGTAACATTGCCCCCTTTTAATTTATTTTCTTTTTTTCTTTTTCTTTTTTTTCTTTGGGCCTTTTTTTGGCCTTTCTTTTTTTTCTTTTTTTTCTTTGGCTTTTCTTTTTTTTCTTTTTGGCCTTTCTTTCCCTTTTCTTTTTGGGGACAATGCTCTAATAATGATGATCATCACACTTTTATTGATTTACAACTCATGAATTACGACTCAAAACTAGAACAAGATATGACTCTATATGGATGCCTGCGGCGGTGTACCGGGATGAATCAAGAGTGAAATGTATGAAACATTATGCAAAGTGGACTTGCCACAAATAAGATGTCAACTACATGATCATGCAATGACAATATAACAATGGTAATGCGTGTCATGATGATAAACGGAACGGTGGAAAGTTGCATGGCAATATATCTCGGAATGGCTACGGAAATGCCATAATAGGTAGGTATGGTGGCTGTTTTGAGGAAGATATAAGGAGGTTTATGTGTGATAGAGCGTATCGTATCATGGGGTTTGGATGCACCGGCGAAGTTTGCACCAACTCTCAAGGTGAGAAAGGGCAGTGCACGGTACCGAAGAGGCTAGCAATGATGGAAAGGTAAAAATGCATATAATCCATGGACTTAACATTAGTCATAAAGAACTCATATACTTATTGCAAAAGTTTTATTAGCCCTCGAAGCAAAGTACTACTACGCATGCTCCTGGGGGGGGAGGTTGGTAGGATTTAACCATCGCGCGCCCCCGACCTCTACACAAGGGAAGGCAATCAAAAGAGCACCCTATGCAATAAATTTGTTACACAACTTTTACCATATGTGCATGCTAAGGGACTTGCTAATTTCAACACAAGCGTTCTTTAAATTCATAATCACCCAACTAGCATGACTTTAATATCACTACCTCCATATCTCAAAACAATTATCAAGTCTCAATTTGATCATAGCATCCAATTCACTTCTTATGATAGTTTTTATTATACCCAACTTGGATGCCTACCATTCTAGGACCAATTTTATAACCATAGCAAATACCATGTTGTTCTGAGAGACTCTCAAAATAATATAAGTGAAGCATGAGAGACTAGCAATTTCTACAAAATTAAGCCACCACCGTGCTCTAAAAGATATAAGTGAAGCACTAGAGCAAAAACTATCTAGCTCAAAAGATATAAGTGAAGCACATAGAGTATTCTAATAAATTTCAATCAAGTGGGACTCTCCCGAAAGGTATGTACAGAAATGATGATTGTGGAAAACTAAAAATCAAATACTAATATCATACAAGATGCTCCAAGCATAACACATATCATGTGGCGAATAAAAATATAGCTCCAAGTAAAGTTACCGATGAACGAAGACGAAAGAGGGGATGCCATCCGGGGCATCCCCAAGCTTAGGCTCTTGGTTGTACTTGAATATTACCTTGGGGTGCCTTGGGCATCCCCAAGCTTTGGATCTTGCCACTCCTTATTCCATAGTGCATCGAATCTTTACCCAAAACTTGAAAACTTCACAACACAAAACTCAACAGAAAACCCGTAAGCTCCGTTAGTGTAAGAAAATAAAACAACCACTTAGATACTGTAATGAACTCATTATAAATTCATATTGGTGTAATATCTAATGTATTCAAACTTATCTATGGTTCAGACCCTCCGATACTACTCATAGATTCATCAAAATAAGCAAACAACACATAGAAAACAGAATCTATCAAAAAACAGAACAGTCTGTAGTAATCGGTATAAAACGTATACTTCTGGAACTCCAAAAATCCTACCAAATTAGGAAGTCCTAAGAAATTTGTGTACCAATGCAGAGCAAAAAGAATCAGATCATAAGCACGTTTCTGTGAATTAAAAAAACTAATTTACTGGGTGAAAAGTTTCTGATTCTCAGCAGGATCAACACAACTATCACCGTAAGCTATCCTAAAGGTCTTACTTGGCACTTTATTGAAACAAAAGCTATAAGACATGATTACTACAGTAGAATAATCATGTGAACACACAAAAATAGTAAGTGTAAATATTGGGTTGTCTCCCAACAAGCGCTTTTCTTTAATGCCTTTTAGCTAGGCATGATGATGACAATGATGCTCACATAAAAGATAAGAATTGAAACATAACGGGAGCATCATGAAGAATATGACTAGAACATTTAAGCCTAACACACTACCTATGCATAGGTATTTTGTGAGCAAACAACTTATGGGAACAATAATCAACTAGCATAGGAAGGCAAAACAAGCATAAGTTCAAAACTTGAAGCACATAGAGAGGAAACTTGATATAATTGCAATAGAAAATATAACCAGCACCTAAAGCATTCTTTTCATGATCTTCAAGCATAGAAAATTTACTACTCTCCACATAAGCAAAATTCTTCTCATTCGGAATAGTGGGAGTATCATAAAAGACTTGAATACTAAAAATTGTTTCCACGTTAAAAGAGTAATGTTCAGAAAAGGGTAATCATAATCATGACAAGTTTTATAAATATAATCATCACTACTTTTTATAGCATAAGTTTCATCACAATAATCGTCATAAGTAGCAACTTCGTTCTCATCATAATCGATTGAAACCTCTTCCAAAATAGTGGAATCATCACTAAATAAATTTGACACTCTTCCAAATCCACTTTCATAAATAGGAGGCATGCTTTCATCATAATAAATATTCTCATCAAAACTTGGGGGACTAAACATATCATCTTCATCAAATATAGCTTCCCCAAGCTTGTAGCTTTGCATATCATTAGCATCATGGATATTCAAGGAATTCATACTAACAACATTGCAATCATGCAAATCATACAAAGATCTAGTACCAAACATTTTATAGACTTCTTCTTCTAGCACTGGAGCACAATTTTCCTTTCCATCATTCTCACGAAAGATATTAAAAATATGAAGTGTATGAGGCAAACTTAATTCCATTTTTTTGTAGTTTTCTTTTATATACTAAACTAGCGATAAAACAAGAAACAAAAAGATTCGATTGCAAGATCTAGAGATATACCTTCAAGCACTCACCTCCCCGGCAACGGTGCCAGAAAAGAACTTAGTTGATGGGGTGTGAGTGCCGCTTTCCTAGCCTCCCCGGCAACGACGCCAGAAAAAAGCTTAGTTGACGGGGTGTGAGTGCCGCTTACCTAGCCTCCCCGGCAACGGCGCCAGAAAAGAGATTGATGTCTACTACACAACCTTCTTCTTGTAGACGTTGTTGGGCCTCCAAGTGCAGAGGTTTGTAGGACAGTAGCAAATTTCCCTCAAGTGGATCACCTAAGGTTTATCAATCTTTGGGAGGCGTAGGATGAAGATGGTCTCTCTCAAACAACCCTGCAAATAAATAACAAAGAGTCTCTTATGTCCCCAACACACCCAATACAATGGTAAATTGTATAGGTGCACTAGTTCGGCGAAGAGATGGTGATACAAGTGCAATATGGACGGTAGATATAGGTATTTGTAATCTGAAAATATAAAAACAGCAAGGTAACAAGTGATAAAAGTGAGCATAAATGGTATTGCAATGGTAGGATACAAGGCCTAAGGTTCATACTTTCACTAGTGCAAGTTCTCTCAACAATAATAACATAATTGGATCATATAACTATCACTCAACATGCAACAAAGAGTCACTCCAAAGCCACTAAAAGCGGAGAACAAACAAAGAGATTATGGTAGGGTATGAAACCACCTCAAAGTTATTCTTTCGGATCGATCTATTCAAGAATTCGTACTAGAATAACACCTTAAGACACAAATAATCCCAAAACCCTAATGTCACCTAGATACTCCATTGTCACCTCAAGTATCTGTGGGCATGATTATACGATATGCATCACACAATCTCAGATTCATCTATTCAACCAACACAAAGTACTTCAAAGAGTGCCCCAAAGTTTCTACCGGAGAGTCAAGATGAAAACGTGTGCCAACCCCTATGCATAGATTCATGGGCAGAACCCGCAAGTGGATCACGTGATATCCCATTGTTGCCACAGATAAGCACGGTAAGACATACATCAAGTGTTCTCAAATCCTTAAAGACTCAATCTGATAAGATAACTTCAAAGGGAAAACTCAATCCATTACAAGAGAGTAGAGGGGTAGAAACATCATAAGATCCAACTATAATAGCAAAGATCGCGATACATCAAGATCGTGCCATAGAGAGAACACGCAAGAGAGAGATCAAACATATAGCTACTGGTACATACCCTCAGCCCGAGGGTGAACCACTCCCTCCTCATCATGGAGAGCTCCGGGGTGATGAAGATGGCCACCAGTGAGGGATTCCCCCTCCGACAGGGTGCCGGAATGGGCTCCCGAGAGGTTTTTGGTGGCTACAGAGGCTTGCGGCAGCGGAACTCCCGATCTATCTTGTTTTTCGAAGGTTTTAGGGTATAGGGACTTATATAGGCGAAAGAAGTCGGTCGGGGGAGCCACGAGGGGCCCACGAGAGTGGAGGGCGCACCCAGGGGGGTGGGTGCGCCCCCCTATCTTGTGGCCTCCTTGAAGCTTCCCTGGCTTGCACTCTCAGTTCCCTGGATTGCTTCTGTTCCAAAAATAACTTTCCCGAAGGTTTCATTCCGTTTGGACTCCATTTGATATTCCTTTTCTTCGAAACACTGAAATAGGCAAGAAAACAGCAATATGGGTTGAGCCTCCAATTAGTAGGTTAGTCCCAAAAATGATATAAATGTGAAAAGTAAAGCCCATAAACATCCGAAACGGGTAATATAATAGTATGGAACAATAAAAAATTATAGATACGTTGGAGACGTATCAACCCCCCCCCCCACACACACACACACTTCCCGACACCGAAGGATTAGGGTGACACCTCGATCTTGATACTAATCTATCTACTCGCTTCTCTCTCAACCACACACACACACACACACTACTCGACACCAAAGGAGTTGGGTGGCACCTTGATCGTGATGGTAATCTATG
>NC_041389.1:380850898-380890350 GCF_002162155.2 Triticum dicoccoides | reverse complement strand
GTGACAACTCGATCTTGATCTTAACCCATCAATTGGTTTCTCTCTCGAGACACAAACACACATGCTAGTTGTGTCTATCTGCTTCGCTCACACACACTCAACACGTTTCTCTCCGTAGCCCCCTCGATATGTAGAATTCTCGTGCGCGCACAGTTGTAGTGACGATGACGCTGAACCCAGTGTGCCTTGTTTTTACCGGCCTCATGTGATATTTTCGCCCTGTTTTCTGTTAATTAACAAGGCAACCTTTTCTTTGTTGCTACTAGTGAATCTGAGATCATTCGGGGAAGACATACAATATATCACTTCAACCCAATTATTGCAGTAACTATTTTAAAAGAAACTATCTAAATGCTCGTGTGTTGCACGAAACATCAAGATGCATTTGTATGAGTAGTTTATCTTGTGAGAGAAACAAATGAACGAGGGAAGGCGTTATTTGCAAATGTGGAGAGGCGTTATTTGCAAATGTGGAGAGGGGCGTTATTTGCAAACGAGGGAAGGCGTTATTGCCATAGTTTCCTTCCTAACCATTCGATATAAATCCGACGGCCTATATTGCAGGATGGCAGGCAAACCATCATCACCAACTCTGTTTTTCTACTCCCTTCGTTCCTAAATATTTGTCTTTTTAGACATTTCAACAAGTGACTACATATAGAGCAAAATGAGTGAATCTACACTCTAAACTATGTCTATATAAACATCCATATGTGATAGTCCATTTCAAATCTGAAAAAGACAAATATTTAGGAATGGAGGGAGTATAAGAGTAGACATAGAGATATATCTCTAGCATTGTCCACAACGAACATGTGTTGGACTGTTTAGTGTCGGATGCTCGCAACGCAATGACCTGAGTTCGAATGCTGTCTTTAACTTTAGATTTTTATATTACTAGCAAGATGACCATGTGTTGCACGGAACATCAAGATGCATTTGTATGACTAGTTTATCTTGTGGGAGAAAACAATGAACGAGGGGAGTCCTTATATGGAAATGTGGAGAGGGGTGTGGGTATCTTTTTGCAAAATTGCAATAGTTTCCTTCCTATCCGTCAGATTTAAATCGGATGGCCTGTATTGCAGGATGGCAGGCACGCCATCATCACCAACTCTATTTTTTATAAGAAAAAAAGAGTAGAGATATCATGTGGGAGAAAAGGATGAATGAGGGAAGGCCTTATTTGCAAATGTGGAGAGGGGTGTGGGTATATTTTTGCAAAATTTCCATAGTTTTGTTCCTATCCGTTAGATATAAATTGGAAGGCCTATATTGCAGGATGGCAGGCACACCATCATCACCAACTCTTTTTTTATAAGAGTAGAGAAGTACAGAGTAGAGATATACTATTATTTAATATATACTTCTTTCGCTACTGTACTGACAGTGGAACCCACAGAGTACTTAGAATACAAGATTAATGATGGATTTGTTTCTTTTTAACTTTCTGTATGAAGCTGTAGCCACCCTTCAAGTCATGTACACTGTACATGCAATTAACTTTTTATAGAGGGAGAATCATACACACAATTAACTCAAATGGATTGGATGTGACTATTATTTCCAGCATAAGAGCATCTCCAACTGCAGCCGGTAAATTTCCTCCCGCTTCCTTCCGTGGAGGATGACATCCAACTCCATCGACATACATTTTCACAACTCTAACCAACCAGAGGAAATTCATGCAAACACAGACTAATTTCATATAAGCCTGAAGAATTTCATATGAAAGAGCCGGATCTTCATATAAACATGACGGATTTAAGTACATTTACATGAACTAAGCGGTGCCAATCCAGCTCTCGTGGTATAATTAATACCTAATCTAAATGGCCACCCACGGATCCCTTTGTCTTCCTCATGTCCGGCAGACACTTGCGGGGTCGACGAAGGTCCTCGGAAGAGACCAAGCAGCAAATAAACCACTTGTATACGCAGTCATCGCCTTGTCGGTGGCTGATACATCTCCAATGTATCTACTTTTCCAAACACTTTTGCCCTTATTTTGGACTCTAACTTGCATGATTTGAATGAAACTAACCCGTACTGACGCTGTTTTCAGCAGAACTGCCATGATGTTGTTTTATGTGTAGAAAGCAAAAGTTCTCAGAATGACCTGAAAATCCACGGAGGCAAGTTTTGGAAAATATAAAAAATACTGGCGAAAGAATCAAGACCAGGGGGCCCACACCCTGTCCATGAGGGTGGGGGCGCGCCCACCCCCCTGGGCGCGCCCCTCTGTCTCGTGGGCCCCCTGAGCCTCCACCGACCTCAACTCCAACTCCATATATTCTGTTTCGCGGAGAAAAAAACCAGAGAGAAAGTTTCATCATGTTTTACGATACGGAGACGCCGCCAAGCCCTAATCTCTCTCGGGAGGGCTGATCTGGAGTCCGTTCGGGGCTCCGGAGAGGGGGTTCATCGCCGTCGTCATCATCAACCATCCTCCATCACCAATTTCATGATGCTCACCACCGTGCGTGAGTAATTCCATCGTAGGCTTGCTGGACGGTGATGGGTTGGATGAGATTTACCATGTAATCAAGTTAGTTTTGTTAGGGTTTGATCCCTAGTATCCACTATGTTCTGAGATTGATGTTGCTATGACTTTGCTATGCTTAATGCTTGTCATTAGGGCCCGAGTGAAATTATTTCAGATCTGAACCTATTATGTTTTCATGAATATATGTGTGTTCTTGATCCTATCTTGCAAGTCTATAGTCACCTATTATGTGTTATGATCCGACAACCCCAAAGTGACAATAATCGGGATACTTCTCGGTGATGACCGTAGTTTGAGGAGTTCATGTATTCACTATGTGTTAATGCTTTGATCCGGTTCTCTATTAAAAGGAGTCCTTAATATCCCTTAGTTTCCACTAGGACCCCGCTGCCACTAGAGGGTAGGACAAAAGATGTCATGGAAGTTCTTTTCCATAAGCACGTATGACTATATTCGGAATACATGCCTACATTACATTGATGAATTGGAGCTAGTTCTGTGTCACCCTATGTTATAGCTATTACATGAGGAATCGCATCCGACGTAATTATCCATCACTGATCCAATGCCTACGAGCTTTTCACATCTTGTGTTTCGCTTATTTACTTTTCCACTGCTACCTGTAGAACTACTATAAAACTGTTATCTTTACTTTTGCCACTGTTACCATTACTATCATACTACTTTGCTACTAAATATTTTGCTGCAGATACTAAGTTATCCAGGTGTGGTTGAATTGACAACTCAACTGCTAATACTTAAGAATATTCTTTGGCTCCCCTTGTGTCGAATAAATAAATTTGGGTTGAATACTTTACCCTCAAAAATTGTTGCGATCCCCTACACTTGTGGGTTATCAAGACTAATTTCTGGCGCCGTTGCCGGGGAGCATAGCTCTATTCTTTGAGTCACTTGGGATTTATATCTATTGATCACTATGAGGAACTTTAAAGATGAAAGAACCAAGATTTTTCCCTCAACTACGAGGGGAGGTAAGGAACTGCCATCTAGCTCTGCACTAGATTCTCCTTCTGTTTTGAGTAAGCTTGTGACACCTAAACCTGCTACTGCTATGAATTCTAATATGTCCCATGTTATTGATGATGCCACTTCTGCTATGCATGATACTTATGATGAAACTGCTTCTGTGCGTGATACCACTTTGCCATTAGGTGAATTTCTTGATGAGCAACTTGCTAGGGTTAGAGAGAATGAAATTATTGAAGATGCTATTATTGATGATAGCGATGATGAAAGTTCTCCCCCTGATTATGAATTACCTGTTGTTCCCGAGGGTTATGTTATGGAAGAGGAAGCTGCTAGAGCTATCTTTGCTTGTAAAGATAGATATGATCTTAAAAAGTTATTAGCTAAATGGAAGCAGCAATCTCTTAATGCTAGAATGAAACCTGACCCTACTTTTGCTACTTCACCTATCTGTGTTACTGATAAGTATTATGAATTCTCAGTTGATCCTGAGATTATTACTTTGGTTGAATCTGATCCTTTTTATGGCCTTGAATCTGAAACTGTTGTGGCAGATCTTACCAAGTTAAATAATATAGCCACCCTATTTACTAATGATGAGAAGTCTCGCTATTATTATATCCTTAAGATATTTCCGTTCTCATTAAAGGTTGATGCTAAGACTTGGTTTAATTCTCTTGATCCTGGTTGTGTGCGTAGTCCCCAGGATATGATTTATTACTTCTCTGCTAATTATTTTCCTGCTCATAAGAAACAAGCTGCCTTGCGGGAAATATATACTTTTGTGCAAATCAAAGAAGAGAGTCTCCCACAAGCTTGGGGGAGGCTTCTCCGGTTACTTAATGCTTTGCCTGATCACCCTCTTAATAAAAATGAAATACTTGATATCTTTTATAATGGACTAACCGATGCTTCCAAGGACTACTTGGATAGTTGTGCTGGTTGTGTTTTCAGGGAAAGAACAGTCGACGTAGCTGAATTACTATTGAATAATATGTTGACTAATGAAAATAATTGGACTCTTACTAAGCCAATTCCTGAGTTAATTCCTGAACCAATTGAGCTAACTCCTGAGCCTATTCCTAAACCCACTCCGAAGAAGAGAGGTGTTCTATTTCTCAGTCCTGAAGATATGCAAGAGGCAAAGAAATCGATGAAAGAAAAAGGTATAAAAGCTTAAGATGTCAAGAATTTACCTCCTATAGAAGAAATACATGGTCTTAGTATACCACATGTCGAAGAACCACATTGTCTTGATAACCCGACACAGGTAGTAAAGGTAAATTCTCTCTATAGATATGATAAAGTTGAAATTCCCTCTACTAAATTTCATAGCCCATGCTTACATGAATTTGATGACTTTATGGCTAGACAAGAAAGTTTTAATGCTTATGTTGGTAGAGAATTAAAGAATAATGCTTTCGAGATAGGACACTTGAGTGATTATATGGCTAGAGTTAAAGGTGAACTTAAACTCATTAGCAAATATGCTTCTATGGTTGCCACTCAAGCTAAGCAAGTACTTAAAGCTCAAAATGATTTGCTCGATGAATTAAATAATAAACCTGACTTTGCTGTTAGAGTGGCTACTAGAACTGGTAGAATGACTCAGGAACCTTTGTATCCTAAAGGCCACCCTAAGAGGATCAAGCAAGATTCTCAGAGAAATAATTTAGAGGCACCTAGTTCTTCCAAAAAGAAGAAAAGGAAAAATGATAGGACTTTGCATGCTTCTAGTGAACCTGTTGTAGACACACCTGAAAATCCCAATGATATTTCTATTTCTGATGCTGAAACACAATCAGGTGATGAACATGAACCTAGTGATAATGTTAATGATAATGTTCATGTCGATGCCCAACCTAGCAAAAACAATGAAGTAGAGATTGAACCTATGTTGATCTTGATAACCCACAATCAAAGAATCAATGTTATGATAAGAGAGACTTTGTTGCTAGGAAGCATGGTAGAGAAAGAGAACCATGGGTACTGAAACCCATGCCCTTTCCTCCTAAACCATCCAAGACAAAGGATGATGAAGATTTTGAGCGCTTTGCTAAAATGATTAGACCTATCTTCTTATGTATGCGCTTTACTGATATGCTTAAATTAAATCCTTATGCTAAGTATATGAAGGATATCATTACAAACAAAATAAAGATACCGGAAGCTGAAATTTCCACCATGCTTGCTAATTACACTTTTAAGGGTGGAATACCAAAGAAACTTGGAGATCCGGGGGTACCAACTATACCATGCTCCCTTAACAGAAATTATGTTAGAACTGCTTTATGTGATCTTGGAGCCGGTGTTAGTGTTATGTGTAAGTGCATCTAGTGCCACCCCTAGTTGGTTTTGGAGTATTGACGACAAAGTTGGTTGAGGGACTAATGCGTTTGTGAGAATTGTAGGATAACGCAGGTAGTGTCCCTCATTAATTCGGTTTACCTACCGGAGATGACCCCTAAAAATGTATGAAGACATTGACGACAATGGTGGTATGAGAAGATATTCATATTGAAGACTATGACATGAGAAGACATTGCGTGAAGACTACGGAGCACGAAGACTGTGTGGTTTCGTTGTTTCCTTTTCTTCTTTGTTGAGTCATAGGAACCACCATACTGTTAAGTGGGGTCCAAGTGAACTAAGTCAGAGTGACTGAAGTGATGCTCAACTCAAATCCTATGTCTTCGAGCGAAGACAATGAGAGCAAATCTTATCCAGAGTTGGATGAGTCAGCTTTGCTTGTAGCCCAAGTAAAGTTGCCGTGTGTGTTTGAAATCTCACCGTTGGAACACGTGTCAGTTCCTTAGTGACCCAGGGTCATTTCGGACAAATCAGGTCTGGTTGCCTAGTGGCTATAAATAGCCCACCCCCTACACCATAAATTGGTGGCTGCTCAGAGTTAGTATACGGCTTTTGTCGTTTGAGAGCAACCCACCTCGAAGCATTTGAGAGAGAGAAATCCTTGCGAGGACAAAGCCCAAACACCCAGATCCAAAGAGTGTTAGGCATCACTGAAGTCTTTCTGTCTGTGTGACCTGAAGACTTATTACACTTGAGGACTGTGCATCCTCCAGCCGGTTAGGCGTCTCGTTCTGAGCATCCAAGAGTCATTGTGGATTACCGGGTGAACGGAGTCTGTGAAGGTTTGGAAGTCTACCTTGAAGACTTACCAGAGTGATTGGGCGAGGACTGGGTGTCCTTAGCTCAAGGGGAATAAGGTGAAGACACGGTCTTCTGAGTTGAATCTCAGCCTCCCTAACCAGACGTACAGTTGTCACACCAACTAGAACTGGTCCAACAAATCCTGTGTCTTCAACAAGCAACTGGTTCTATCTCTTCCCTCCTTTACTTTGAGTTTGTCTTCGTGAAGTCATTGCTTATTGTCTTATCTGATTGACTTAATTGCTTGACTACTATTGTTGATTGGCTTCATACTATCTTCCATCCTGATCCTACTACCTAGCTGCTATTAATCTTCGAACGTTAATTCTATTGCATACTTGATTATGGCTTGCTTGTTGTAGTTTATCTTCCGCTGCATATCAATTAGGTTGTTTCTATTGTTTGTCTTTGAAACTTCCATGTTTTGAAGACTTTCTATTGTTTCAGAAATTATGTTAGAACTGCTTTATGTGATCTTGGAGCCAGTGTTAGTGTTATGCCTCTCTCTTTATATCGTATACTTGAATTGAATAAGTTGACACCTACTGAAATATCTTTGCAAATGGCTGATAAATCAACTGCTATACCTGTCGGTATTTGTGAGGATGTGCTTGTTGTGGTTGCAAATGTCACTATCTTAACAGACTTTGTTATTCTTGATATTCCCGAGGACGATAGTATGTCGATTATCCTTGGTAGACCCTTTTCGAATACTGCAGGGGCTGTTATTGATTGCAACAAAGGCAATGTCACTTTTGTTAATGGTAATGAGCATATGGTACACTTTCCGAGGAAACAATCTCAAGTTCATAGCATCAATTCTATTGGAAAAGTTCCAACTATCATTATTGGAGGTTTTGAATTTCCTCTCCCTATTGTCAAGAAAAAGTATGATATTCTTATTGTTGGGGATGTTCATATCCCCATTGAGGTAACCTAGTGTTATTTGAAATTTCTCCGGTTCCGTGTTATTTAGAATGAGTTTGTTAACAAGACTTGATCAACCTTGTTAGTGGATTCACTTTGATGATCATGAGATGGATGAAACTAGAAGGCACAACCTTGTGTACCCTCTTTTTATTTTCTGTTATTTAGAATAAATAAAGCAAAAATAGTATTGTCTGTCTATTTTCTAAATTATCCGTGCAATAAAAAATATCTCGAAAATAAAAGTGCTCCATATGCCCTACAAATTTAGTATGATTTTTATGGAATATTTGAGGATTTTAGGCACTGAAAACACTGCAGGAGGGGCAAGCACCTGGCCACGAGGGTGGAGGGCGCGCCCACACCCCCTGGGCGCCCCCCTGTCTCGTGGGCCCTTGGTGGCCCCTCCACTTATGCCAGCACCCACACACTCCATCTTCTTCCCAAAAAAATCCCCATCTAGCTCAAGCATGAGTTCTAGCTCATTTTGCTGCGATTTTCGATCTCCTTTCTCAAAGCTCCATTCAGAAAACTGCTTTGGGAGATTATTGCTTGTTATGTGAATCCTCCATTGGTCCAACATCATTTTCTTAAGAGGAATGAACAATTCCTCCAGTATCGACTAATCTTTGACAGACGTAGCACTGTCCATGTTACTCTTCCTGCTCCTTTCCTTTTTGATTACCAGGCTAAAGGAAGATATGTTGTTACCAGGGAGGAAGCAGCTGAACACGAGGGGAGAGCGGAGGCGGCTCACCAACATGCCGCAGCTCAGGAGGCATTTGCTGCTGCATCTCAGTATGACCCCAGTTACAACCATGCTACCCTTGGCATTAGACCAACCTAGGCCAAAAGCCTAAGCTTGGGGGAGTACGTATTTCTCACCGACTTTACATTCATGTTCACACACTATACTAGTCGTCGGTGCTCATACTCTTTTGTATTATCCATGCTAGTTTAATTTTCTTTTTCTAGTTTTATTCTTGTGTGTTTGATAAACCTTAAGAAAAAACAAAAAATTAGTTAGTTTAATTTCCATGCTTGTAGTGGTAATTAAATTGAAAAACCCAAAAAGATTTCTTGTTCTTCTTCTTACTTGTTGGGAGCTTTCCCGTGTAAATAGTTTTATTTTCTTTTCTTTCCTTTGGGGGTCGAGAGTAAAAGACCATATTGAAAGTTTTTAGTGGCTCTCATATGCATGATTGTTTATTTAATTTAGAGCCCATATTACTTTGTCTTCTCTCTTGAGTTGAATGCTTGCAGATTCCAGCTTAGTCCAATGCACGTGCACTATTATTATTATACACATCGTTCGGTCGTGCAAGTGAAAGGCAATAATGACGATATATGATGGACTGGTTGAGATGAGAAAAGCTGGTATGAACTTGACCTCTCTTGTTTTTGTAAATATGATGAGTTCATCATTCCTGGTTCAGTTTATTATGAAGTAAACATATTTGCAATGACATTTAGAGATTATAGTTGCTTGTGCCATGCTTGATTAGCTATGATTTATAATGGTTTTACCTTGCGTGCCAACATGCTATTAAAATGATTATGATGTGGTATGATGGGATGGTATCCTCCTTTGAATGAATTGAGTGACTCGACTTGGCACATGTTCACGCATGTAATTGAAACAAATCAACATAGCCTTCATGATATTTATGTTCATGGTAGATTATATCCTACTCATGCTTGTACTCGGTGTGAATTAATTTTAATGCATGTTTATGACTGTTGTCGCTCTCTCAGTTGGTCGCTTCCCAGTCTTTTGCTAGCCTTCACCTGTACTAAGCGGGAATACTGCTTGTACATCCAAACTCCTTAAACCCCAAAGTTATTCTAATGAGTCCACCATACCTTCCTATATGCGGTATCTACCTGCCGTTTTAAGTAAATTTGTATGTGCCAAACTCCAAACCTTCAAATGAAATTCTATTTTGTATGCTCGAGCAGCTCATGTTTCAACTAGGGCTGCCTATATCTTCCATGCTAGGTGGGTTATTCTCAAGAGGAGTGTACTCCACTCCTCATTCACAAGAAAGGGCCGGCAACCGGGATGCCCAGTCCCATGATCCAAAAAAGATCAAAGCAAATCAATATAATTAAACAAAACTCCCCCAGGGCTATTGTTAGTTGGAGGCACTCATTGTTTCGAGCAAGCCATGGATTGATGCTTGTTGGTGGTGGGGGAGTATAAACTTTTACCATTCTGTTTGGGAACTTCCTATAATGCATGTAGTATGGAAGATATAGCCATCTCATAGTTGTTGCGTTGACAGTGAAAGTATGCCGCTCAAAATGTTATTCAATCTCTATTTTAAAATCGAGCTCTGGCACCTCTACAAGTCCCTGCTTCCCTCTGCGAAGGGCCTATCTATTTACTTTTATGTTGAGTCATCATCCCTCTTATTAAAAAGCACCCGCTGGAGAGCACACTGTCATTTGCATTCATTACTATTGGTTTATATTGGGTATACGTATGACTTGACTGGATCTCTTTTACCATGAATTACAATCTTTAGTCAGTCCTTGATCTTTAAAGGTGCTCTGCATTTATGTTTTGCAGTCTCAGAAAGGGCTAGCGAGATACCATTTGTTATATCATGTTATGATTGTTTTGAGAAAGTGTTGTCATCCGAGTTTTATTATTATTGCTCGCTACCTGATTATGCCATTGATATGAGTAATTGTGAGACCGAGGTGTTATTGTGAGTATGGTTAGTTCATAATATTTGTTGAAACCTGAATGCTGGCTTTGCATGTTTACAACAACAAAAGCAAATAGAGTTTGTAAAAGTTTTTCTTTGTCACTTTCAGTTTATCAACTGAATTGCTTGAGGAAAAGCAAACATTTAAGCTTGGGGGAGTTGATACGTCTCCAACGTATCTACTTTTCCAAACACTTTTTCCCTTGTTTTGGACTCTAACTTGCATGATTTGAATGAAACTAACCCGGACTGACACTGTTTTCAGCAGAACTGCCATGATGTTGTTTTATGTGTAGAAAACAAAGGTTCTCGGAATGACCTGAAAATCCACGGAGGCAAGTTTTGGAAAATATAAAAAATACCGACGAAAGAATCAAGACCAGGGGGCCCACACCCTGTCCACGAGGGTGGGGGCGCGCCCAACCCCCCTGGGCACGCCCCCCTGTCTCGTGGGCCCCCTGAGGATCCACCGACCTCAACTCCAACTCCATATATTCTGTTTCGCGGAGAAAAAAATCAGAGAGAAAGTTTCATCATGTTTTACGATACGGAGCCGCCGCCAAGCCCTAATCTCTCTCGGGAGGGCTAATCTGGAGTCCATTTGGGGCTCCGGAGAGGGGGATTCATTGCCGTCATCATCATCAACCATCCTCCATCACCAATTTCATGATGTTCACCGTCGTGCGTGAGTAATTCCATCGTAGGCTTGCTGGACGGTGATGGGTTGGTAGAGATTTACCATGTAATCAAGTTAGTTTTGTTAGGGTTTAATCCCTAGTATCCACTATGTTCTGAGATTGATGTTGCTATGACTTTGCTATGCTTGATGCTTGTCACTAGGGCCCGAGTGCCATGATTTCAGATCTGAACCTATTATGTTTTCATGAATATATGTGTGTTCTTGATCCTATTTTGCAAGTCTATAGTCACCTATTATGTGTTATGATCCGACAACCCCGAAGTGACAATAATGGGAATACTTCTAGGTGATGACCGTAGTTTAAGGAGTTCATGTATTCACTATGTGTTATTGCTTTGGTCCGGTTCTCTATGAAAAGGAGGCCTTAATATCCCTTAGTTTCCACTAGGACCCCGCTGCCACAGGAGGGTAGGACAAAAGATGTCATGCAAGTTCTTTTCCATAAGCACGCATGACTATATTCAGAATACATGCCTACACTACATTGATGAATTGGAGCTAGTTCTGTGTCACCCTATGTTATAGCTATTACATGAGGAATCACATCTGACATAATTATCCATCATTGATCCAATGCCTACGAGCTTTTCACATCTTCTGTTTCGCTCATTTACTTTTCTATTGCTACTGTTACAACTAATATAAAACTATTATCTTTACTTTTGCCACTCTTACCATTACTATCATACTACTTTGCTACTAAATACTTTGCTGCAGATACTAAGTTATCCAGGTGTGGTTGAATTGGCAACTGAACTGCTAATACTTAAGAATATTCTTTGGCTCCCCTTGTGTCGAATCAATAAATTTGGGTTGAATACTTTACCCTCGAAAGCTGTTGCGATCCCCTACACTTGTGGGTTATCAGTGGCCTTCATGGGGCCCAAGTGGTGGCGGCCCCCCGTGTTATAGTTCTCCTCGATGATGGCGGCACACACGAAGAACCTCGCAACCGACTCGTCGCTCTCCATGCACCCGGCTTCTGTACTTGCATGCATGGTGCTGCCGCAGGCACGGGAGGCGCGCCCACCGCAGACACTGGTGGCGCGGTACGACACGACAGTGATGATGCCCGCGCTCGCCACCGTTCCGGTGTGGAGCAAGTCGCCACTCCTCATCGAGCTGAACTGGAGCCGCGAGTTGCTGAACCACGCGCCGTCTTGGGGCGGAAACTGGCTCCATCGGGCCAAGCGAGGTTTGTGAAGCACCGAGAAGCCTTTACTCATAACCGGAGGGCTCGGCGGACCATCCAGCCGGGTAGTATGCCGGAGAACGGCTCCTCGGAAGCCATCAGAAGAGTGGATAAAATGGTGAAGGAGGAGATGGGGGAGCGGTGGAGGGGTGCGATTCTTGCCCTTTGTCTGTCTGGCCTCATTTGAATAGAGGGCGGATGGTAGGAGCTTGGCCAGTGTCTGGCCTCGTTTAAACTGAGGGCGGACGAGAGGAGCTCGTCTAGCGTTCTGTTTAACTCCGGCCAGCTCATGAACGAACGTGTGGCTGGAGTAGGTTTCTCAGTTTGCATGCGGGTTTAATGGAGGCGTTTGATGGAGGCAAGGAGGCGTATTCAGCCGGGCGTGCAGCAGGTGGCACAGTACTATTCGATTTGACAGCGGGCGGTGTAGTTCTCGATACGGTTTTATTGTAGATGAGGGAGAGGGTAGTGGTTCCTGAAATGTTGAACGGCCAATGATGCATCCTCCTTCAATTAGCATCGTGAATGCATGAGGGAAGTAATTGGAGGAGGACCGGGAAAAGAGGTAGCACGATGTGAATGCAACGCAGTTTGCACTCATATAAAGGTGCCCCTCCATTCCAATGCATATACCACATCATACGCACCTAAGCACCTACACTAAGCGGAAAAGTTCTCACTCCAAACCCATGGAGGCGATGCGTGCGAGCTGTTAGCGTTTGTGCCAGATGGTCCATGACGCCGGCCTTGTGGCATGGCACCGAGGATCGTCTCCAGACTGTGTTGGCGACCGGCTGGTGGATGGGCATTGTTGACACCAGCTACGACTCTCAGTTGGACCAGATGATCATTGCCACCATCAACAAGTTCACTATCATCAAGAAGCTCGCGGACGACATCGCCGTACTCCTCCAGCCCGCGCGCCCGGGCTCCTCATTGCCTGCGACCCTAAACGGCCTCCATAGCTGGAACCTCTTTCAAGCACTGGTGGCCCCGTGACTGCCCACCATCACAATGAAGAATGTCCACTTGGAGGTCGCACTCACCGCGAGGCGCCTCGCCCTGCAAGAATTTGTCGACCCACACATCCACGTGTACGAGGAAGTCGTGTACATAGGTATCTACAAGGCCGGTGAGGATGCTACGGCGTTGGCCTTCCTCAACCGGCTGGAAGCATTGGACGCCTTTGCTGAGAAGCACCTTGACCTCGCCACAAAAGCCGCGGCTGCTAAGCCGCCGGTCGGTGGCCCGGCGCACTGAGTCAAGGAGGAGGAGGTCGTACGTTGATGGATGCATGTTTCTTCTTGCCTCCTGTAACCACCACTGTGATCGCATCATCGTGGCCTTAATTCTTATTACGCTATTGCATTCTCGTTCTAGTTAATACAGACATGTGCGATCCCATTGCTCACATTTGGAGGCAATTATATGTGTCACTGTAACTAGTACTCCATCGTCAATTTATAAGTTGTGCTTACCTTTTCCATCAACTTCATGCAACGCACGAGCATCATGCTAGAAACACTACAACATGTCAAACCGCATGTGACCAAACCGATGATGCGCCAACCTAGCTACTACCTCGCTTATCTGGCGGAAAAAGCCCCGCCCTAGCGTTTCCAATCATTATTTCTATCTGTCGATCGTGCCAAGGAGCAGAACCAAATGGTATAATTTATACATGTTTCTCTACTCCTATAAAAGTGTGTTTTCTTTCAAGTTTGTGAACAAGTACTATTCTACTTTGGATCTGTCGCAACGCATGGGCACATTGCTAGTAAAAGAAAAAGGCCTGCCGCGTTCGCTTTGCATCCCCACACGCTCGGGAATCGGGAGTACTCCATGGCCCGTCTGACACGCCACATAGCTAGGGAAGGTGTGTTGCCTAGCATTTTCACTTTCATGTGGGACTGCAGTTGAGCAAACAGATTATCGGCAAACCGCACCCCGCCTGCCATGTTGGAAAACAACAACGAGGGGAAGATCTAGCTGTAGCACGGAAGCCAAGAAATTTTGTGTCAGATGGGGCTCGTTGATAGAGTAGCAGCACTCCTTCCCCACAAAAAAAGAGTAGGTGCACTCCGTACTAGTACTCCTACTAGTACGAAGTTCTTGCTACAACTAGTACTACCACTATACAACTAGGTACGTGCACGACACAACATCGTAGGAACAAAAAACGGGAAGATCTTGTTTAGGGTGATTTATCTTTTTTTCAGTCAACATAGTATGAATAATATGATGTGGGGGCACCAAGCTTATGTGTCTTGGTTGCATGGATAGGAAAGGCTAGAGAAAAATAAATAGATAATGTGTTTAGAGTGCACTCCACTAAATATATACTTTGGATCCATTGCAACGCACGGGCCAACACATTAGTAGTAGTAAGAGACAAGTTGTGGGTTTGGCACGAGTTCATATTGCGGGAGCACCACAAGGCCTAGCGCAGGAGTGACATTTCCCCCTCTCGGGGCCCATGGGACCGAGCTTCAGTGGCTTAGTGCACCGGCCTATGAGTCAATGACATGTGGACCTTAAATGCGGCTGGCCCACATGTCATTCTCATGAAAGCCGAGCGGCGGTGGGACTGAGAGGGGTGAGGCGCAGGTCAGCGGACGAGGCTTGCCTACTTCCCTCCCATGCTCCGGTCCGTACTCCCGCACCACTAATTTTCATCCAATGGTTATAATAGATTTCCTCGTGTGGATCATATATAGCCTCAAAGAAAGGTAAACAAAGGCCGTATTTCCAGGAAATAATTTCCTGCATGAATATGTACACGCATGCAAGACCCTTTCCTTTCCTGATCGTCCTCCTCCGGATCATCAGCTATGTTCACAATGGCGGTGCCAATGACAGAGCATCGCAATAAGTGCCTGCCTAAGCCATGTAGCACGCTGTGATGCCCGCGAGTACCACCTCCTCCACGCCAACATCGGCATCTGGGCCATGCACATGCAGTTGCTCCCATAGTATTTTACCCGCATGTTCGACTGCAGTACCACACCGATCTTGGACGAGACCATAGAGCTTGTGGCCAAGAAAAGCCTCTGCCTGGCCGACACATGTCGAGGTGCTTGACTATTGTGATGTGCCACATGATGTTTACTAGCTCGCGCTCCGAATGAGTGACAGAGTGCTGGGACGGCAATGACGGCCGGGTGGGAGCTCGGGCGGGAGCCAGTGATCTACCAGGGGCACATAGCTTCGACTTGGGCTCAAGATTCCGACCAGTTGCACCATCCCGAGGATGTACCACTCAGCGACGAGGCTGGAATGCTGGATACGTAAAGTCGTGTGCTTGTGGGCAGGAGGAACCTGCTCAACGGATACCGGTTTGCGAACGTGATATACTCTACGTAGCCCGAGCCTAGAGTTGTTCCTGCCATCGTACGTTGACGCGCGGATCAAAGGCGTGAGGCCACGTGCCAGCGCAGGTCGGCTCGGGGAAGCGGCATCGGTGTGGTTCGAGATGCCTAGCTGGCCGTTGTCGCGGCCGCGTCCACGACTCACTTGTTTGAGTTGAACCGGTCGGTGGTGGCCTGGCCGTGGCGAGGGTGCCACAGCTAGATGTCCATAGAAGGAAACCATGGCAATTTTGCAAAAAGATACCCACACCCCTCTCTGCATTTGCAAATAAGCCCTTCCCTCGTTCATCCTTTTCTCCCACAAGATAAACTACTCATACAAATGCATCTTGATGTTCCGTGGAACGCACGGGCATTTTGCTAGTAAGAAACAAATCTCGAGTTTGGCACGAGTTCGTGCAGCGGTAGCACCACAAGGCCTGGCGCAGAAGTTACATTTCCCTCTCGGGGCCCACGGGACTAAGCTTCAGTGGACCCGATAGGTGGCTGCTCCACATGCCATGCTCCCGAAGGCAGAGGGGCGGTGGGGCCGAGAGGGGTGGCCGCAGGTCGAGTGACGTGTGGAGTCATTGGTTCGAGCGACATCGTGGGAATCGCGTGTGGCTGTGGAACCTTGATGCTCGCCGCATTTCACCTAGCCCACATGTCCTGCACAAAAAGTAAGAGGGGTGGTGCGGCCGAGAGGGGTGAGGCGCACGTCGGGGGACATGGTGCGTGTCGCGGGTTGGAGCGGTGTCGGGGGAATCGCGAGTGGCAGTGTATGAAATGTGATGGTCACCGTAGTTCAACTTCCATGGACAAGTTGTCATGTCTACTGACACATGCATTGCATACCGATCACTGGAAGGAGTAGTAGAGAAAGCTAGGTGGATAAAAAATTCCTTATAGTCAAGCGGACCTACGCTGCTACTCTACTTGTTCCAAAGACATGCACACAATCGAAATAGTTCATCTATATCAATATACACAGAGAGGAAATATTTTTTTACAAGAGAGGAAATAGTTCATGCATCCATAATGCCCTGTTGCTGGTGTAGCTTCTTCTTCTACTTCTTCTTCTTATTATTCTTCTTCTTCTTCTTCTTCTTCTTCTTCTCATTTTCTGTGGGAGACGACTTCGCAACAAGCTCTTTGGACCTTGCACCTATTTTGAAATTCACACAGGCATCGAGGGCAGCATATTTTATCCGCTCGTACGTCAAGGGATAATTCTCCCATCCAAACGACCTTAATGCCAGCGTCTCGTCACCCTTCTGAAGATTTGTATCGAGCACACAATTTGCTACATCGAATAGGGATGGTGTCTGTTTATCACAATCTTCTACAGGAATTTTGATTCTAGTTTGTAGGTCAGCAGTGCTTTTCAAATCAAGGTTGTATGGCGTCAGCTTCTATTTGTCCCCTTCGATGGCTTCCCCATAGATGTATATATCCACCCAAGATAAGAAATTGTGGAGCTCACCTAGTATGGACGGCGCGTGTATGATGTGGTACACCAACACATCATCTTCAAGGCACAGCTGAAGGACGGCGGCGCGTTGGATCTTCCCACTGGCACGCTTTGTGTACCCTGCATCGAGACCAATGACCTTCATCTCTACCTTTTCGAGGGAGTTGGATACATTGTTGATCCACTTACGAACAACCCTTGGGTGGTCGGTGATGGTGGCAACTGTGCTCAACGAGCCTTCGACGAGGACATGTTGGACGCTAAAAACCTACATTTGGATCTCTTTCGCCATTTGGAACCACTGGAATGGAGGGCTAAGGTTTGGAGAATTAGGATTAGATGGCTAGTCTAACTGAAGAAGATGATTATTTAAAGGGGCTTTAGAATTACTCTAGGAATATGTGAAGAGGTTAAAACAATGTGAATGCAGTGGGGTTTGGATGCAAATGAAGACGAAGGAGAGGTGAAGAAGCCGAGGAAAATTGGTTCCCGGTGGACAAGTAAATGGGAGAAGTGGCATGCAGGCAGTTGATTAGACGGTTAGGTAGACTACACGAAAAGGCTATGCGGGTAGACTGAGGAGTGGTACCTGTCCGTGTACGTGCCCATCCTTCTAGCGCTACATGTGCCACTGGCTAGTTGAGGTCACTCTTTTGAATCACTGTGGCAAGACATTTTATGATTCCTTTTTATTTCTGCACCTTTCCTGATAGGTGGGACCTATGCAAACAGATAAAAAATGTGTCGTAGCTGGTTTGGATGGTAGTAGTAGTAGTAGTAGTAGTAGTAGTAGTAGTAGTAGTAGTAGTAGTAGTAGTAGTAGTAGTAGTAGTAGTAGTAGTAGTAGTAGTAGTAGTAGTAGTAGTAGTAGTAGTAGTAGTACAACTGTGGTACACTTGATGGTCAAAATACTATTCATCTGGTCCTCACAGTGAAGTGACAATACCCTTCGCCTAACACTAGTCCAGGCGGCGTGTTCGGGTTACCAAAGTCATCCTCACCTTGTTGACCTCTTGAGCGTGCGTTGGTTTTTCCCTTGAAGAGGAAAGGGTGATGCAGCAAAGTAGCGTAAGTATTTCCCTCAGTTTTGAGAACCAAGGTATCAATCCAGTAGGAGGCTCCTCAAAAGTCCCTTGTACCTACACAAACAAACAAGAACCTCGCAACCAACGCGATAAAGGGGTTGTCAATCCCTTCACGGTAACTTAAAAAAGTGAGATCTGATACAGATAATAAGATAAGATAAATATTTTTGGTATTTTTATGATATAGATTGGAAAGTAAAAGATGCAAATAAAAGTAGATGGAAAACTTATATAATAAAAGATAGACCCGAGGGCCATAGATTTCACTGGTGGCTTCTCTCAAGATAGCATAAGTATTACGGTGGGTGAACAAATTACTGTTGAGCAATTGATAGAAAAGTGCATAGTTATGAGATTATCTAGGAATGATCATGTATATAGGCATCACGTCCGCAACAAGTAGATCGAAACGATTCTGCATCTACTACTATTACTCCACACATCGACCGACTCCAGCCTGCATCTAGAGTATTAAGTTCATGAAGAATAGAGTAACGCATTAAGAAAGATGACATGATGTAGAGGGATAAACTCAAGCAATATGATATAAACCCCATGTTTTTATCCTCGATGGCAACAATACAATACGTGCCTTGCTGCCCCTGCTGTGACTGGGAAAGGACACTACAAGATTGAACCCAAAGCTTAGCACTTCTCCTATTTCAAGAAATATCAATCTAGTAGGCCAAACCAAACTGATAATTCGAAGAGACTTGCAAAGATAACCAATCACACATAAAAGAATTCAGAGAAGATTCAAGTGTTTCTCATAGATAAACTTGATCATAAACCCACAATTCATTGGATCTCGACAAACACACCGCAAAAAGAGTTACATCGAATAGATCTCCAAGAAGATTGAGGAGAACTTTGTATTGAGATTCAAAGAGAGAGAAGAAGCAATGTAGCTAATAACTATGGACCCGAAAGTCTGTGGTAAACTACTCATAACTCATCGGAGAGGCCTTGGAGATGATGTAGAGGCCCTCCACGGTCGATTCCCCCTTCGGCGGAGCACCGACAAAGGCTCCAAGATGAGATCTCGCGGATACAGAAGGTTGGGGCGGTGGAATTAGGTTTTCGTGGTGCTCCTGGATGTTCTCGGGGTACATGGATATATATAGGAGGAAGAAGTAGGTTGGTGGAGCCACGAGGGGCCCACGAGGGTGGGGGGCACGCCCACCCCCTAGGGCACGCTGGGCACCCTCGTGGCCACCTCGTTCACTTCTTGATGTCCACTCCAAGTCTCCTGGTTTGTAATTGTTCCAAAAAGATCGCTCCCGAAGGTTTCATCCCGTTTGGACTCCGTTTGATATTCCTTTTCTTCGAACTGAAATAGGCAAAAAAAACAGCAATTAGTAGGTTAGTCCCAAAAATGATATATAAGTGTAAAGTAAAGCCCATAAACATCCAAAACAGGTAATATAATAGCATGGAACAATAAAAAATTATAGATACGTTGGAGACGTTTCACTTGTGCAGTGTCCAGTCTATCACCACCACTGTATAGCACATTAGCATGCCTTGCCTTGTGTCCCTCTCCCCTAGCACCACTCCATCTCCATCTCCATTTACATCTCACTATGCCCCCGTGTACCCTCGCCTCACTCGCCTCCCCTAGTACCACTATTCCCTCGCTAGCCGCTCCAGCACCGATAGCCTTCTCCCCCATAAATCAAGCCCCCAAAAAACCCACCTTCCAAACTCCACCATGGCCGAACGTGAACCGCGCAACATCCATATGAGTCGTGATTGGAGCAATCTCCCCAGTCACATCCTCGACCTCTGTTGTTCGTGTATGGATATGTTGAGCGTCGTGCGGCTGGCTGCATGCTCGAGGGACATGCACATGGCCATCGTCGAAGTGAGGCCTAAGCTTTTCAAGACACCCTGCTTGTTGCTATCTGGTCTTGCAAGATTTGCTCACCATGACACGGAGGCGTACATGACGCCCCTCGACTTCAATCCGACCTCCATTAGCCGAATCTTCTTTGTAGGTATGTAGTGGGTCGCTGTACATCATTTCCCTCGACTTCGATCCGATCACCATCGCTCGAAACTTCTTGGCGGGTATATACTGGGTCGGCATGAACTCCCACTGGATGGCTACCGTCAGAGAAGACGGGAGAAAGTTGGTGCTCATAAACTTCCAGATCTCCCATGAGATTATCCTTCCTCCGTTGGATTATATAGGGTTTTACCGTCGTGGTCCAAGTCATCTAGATTACCACGTCAGTTGGACGGACCTTGTTTTGCAAAAGATTGTAATCTGCCAAGTGCCCACATGACATGTGGATTACACAGGCTTCAAGCTAATTGCCTTGTTCAACAGCGGACTCGCCTATCTTTATGCCGATGCCTTCTTTAGGTGGAGCCAACTCAGCTTGCAGTGGATCTTCAAAGCCGATACACAATTCTGTGATGCTATTGAACACAATGGCATCATCTACGCAATCGACAAAGTAGATGGTACCACGTATTGCTAGGATGGTGTGTGTAAGTTGTTTTCTTCTAATGTTAATGATAACGCCATGACACTGTTTGACCTTTTTGTGATGATTGGCATATCCCTGTTTGAGCAAAATTTGAGTAGAACTATGGCAATGTATTAGAGACAATGTAAATTAGCTATATTTGAAATGAGTTAATTCATGCGATTGTGACCATGTCATTACAGCCAATTTGTACCCTTGAATAATCAAACAGTTAGGAACATATGGATATTCTCCTTAATTGATTCTCCTTGAATATGTTTGTACCCTTGAATTTGAGTAGTACTCTATATACTACTAAATATGAGGGTGTATCAATAGCCATGTTACTTTCCTCATTTTTGTGATGTAGTGAAATCCTGTAATGCTTACTATATGTACATACCTATATTCGCCCTTCAGCAATCAATGGCTAGAAGAATATCCCCACAATTTTTTCCCTAGAACATGAGTATATAACAATGCATGTTCCGTTACTTTCCTTGAAGAATTTGTTTGTGAGGACATAACATGATTACATAACATGGTAGTTTCTTGTGAAGAATCGATTGCGAGATAACATGAGTATAACCATGCATGGCACTTCTATATTTTTCAACCCAGTATACATTTCCGTGTATTTTCCTCTCAGTTCCAACAGGGACATATCAATGATGTTTCTTGCATTATCCTACTCATACTCTGAACATTGATGATCTTACATTAACAATGCCTGTCCTTTTTGATATGATGCAGTGTCCCTACAATTACTGCCCTTTGTAATCACACCACCTTTGCCAAAAACAGGGAAGCACAACTGGTTCCTCGCTCAATCAGATGATGGCAAAAGACTGATGATCATTAGCACACATGAGCCAGAAAAGTTATAGTGCAAAAACCCCATTGTGTACAAGCACAATGAAATACGTGAGTATCCGGACAGTGGATGTTACGTTTATGCGCAGGATACCAACTTGTTGGGGCCTTTAAGCTTTTTGAGTTGGAGGCGGGTAAACAGCCTTGGTTCACACTCTCTATTTCTCGGACTCAATTATCCGATTAACCAGGAGATCACCGTTGGCAAGGACCTTGATGGCAGAGAGACTCTATTTTCTATGGAAAACTGTGTCTAGACGGCGAGCCCTAGGAGTTCGGGAGCAAACTCCCCTGATTGTCAATGATACAGCCTGCAGCCAAAAGAAGGTGAGAATGACACATGCATATGGATTAACTTTGATCCTTGGATGTCTCAAGTCCGTCAGGCAGTGATGTGGTTCAAGCCTTCAGGTTGATAGGTAATTGGGTTGTTGCGTCAAAAGGGTGGAGTACTGGTGTCTCCGGATCACTGGTGGCTGAAGCGGGGCTGCAAATTGTGATGGTGTTGGATCATCCCTCTTCAAATGACTTGTTGTCTTTGCTGCTTGTTTTGGATGGCTAGTTCTCTCTTTTGTTATGCATATTCCTTGTCATTTGGTCATCCTCGTCTATGTCACTCTTACTATGTAATAGTTGCCTCTATTTAGAATGTCATTCTCGTCTAGATCACGAGAGTCTGAGCGCTGCATATGGGTGTGTTTTGGTGGTGTAGCAAGACTCTTATGAACTATCATGTCTTGTTGTTTATGTTAGTAGTAGTCACTAGTGAGTGTTTGAATGTTGTATATATCGTTGTTTTGAACTGTTTATTGTCTAGAACTGCTGGGGGGTTAAATGAGGGCATCACCATTCTCCAATGTTCAGAGTATATCTCCTTTTTTCAAGTTATAATTTGAGCTCAGTGTCTTTTCGATGATGTACACTTGTTTGGGCCAGCGAGGTGTCGTTGAATATGGGCCGAGTAGTAACGCAATGCCAAACAGGTCAATTATAACTCTCAGGCCGGGCTCTCAAAAGATCCTCAGAAAAAAGGCCGAGCTCTCAAAAAAGAATAAGGACTCTTAGGCCGACATGTGGGCGCCACCAGTCTTTTCGTGCGCTTGTGCGCCGAGAGCATATTGGCGCATGTTCAAAATTCATGCGACCTTTTCATCCCTATTCTCCCGACCCTCCCACCGCCCCCACCTCTGGAATCTCGATTCCTACTCCAGTTCCCCCAAATCCCCTCCTGTATTCCTGCACTCAAGCGCACTATCATGTCACCGGTCAACGCGGATCTCTAAGCCGGAGATCCTGAGGTCCGTCCTGCCTTCGGGCCTTGCTGCTGCCGCTCAACAGTGGCATGGTGCCGCTTGACGACCAGTTTGCCAGCAAAGTGCTAATGGTAACCATCAACGGCGATCGGCCTCCCGTCTCGCCGGAGGACCTTTTCAAAGCTCTTGGCATTGCGCACGACATCCAAATAAGTGACATGCTCATCGAAGTCTGTCCGCCACCGGCTGATTTCTTCGTCAGGTTCAGGACAACTTCTAACTGCAGTCATGTGTCGAATCTTCTCGGCGTTTATTCTGCGATGGCGCGCTGGTGAGCTTTGATCGGTGGCACCTAGGATGGGGCTCGATGCCCTCTGAGCTTGAGTTTTTAACAAAGCTTACCTTCCACGACATGCCTCGATGTGCTTGGAACAACGAGTCCATGAATGAGCTTATCAACGACCTTGGAGGTGAGCTCGTAAGTATGTTTGTTCCTCTAGATAGCTGGGCTCTGACGGTTATGGCATGGATGAAGAAGTCGTCCACCATACCGAAGGTGATTAGAGCTGAGATACCGGTGCATGAACCGGGGTTGTACTATGCGTCGCCACCAAGGCTCCCGCGGACCATGTTAGGGATGTACCAGTATCGAGTTTTCGTGTATATAAAAGAAGTGGTCAATCCATCAATCGAAGTCCTACCGCCGCCACTGGTGCCAGGGTCCATTGATGAGGTCCATAACAACAGTTAACGTCAGACTTTTCCCGTGTTGTCCGGAACGATGGATGGCACAGGGCCTACTCCATCGCGCGGTGGAGGGCACTGCTTCTTTGGGAGAAGAGGCAGGGTTGGTTACCTGGATGTGCTCTAATTTGAGGTAACAACTAAACCTCGTCAGATACTAGTTAAATCCGAGCTATCGTTGTGAAGCACTGATGTGCCAGTACTTTTGATTGTGACCTGTTCTACTTTTGTACATGAACTTTCTTTAGAAAGGGTTATACGTCAACTTAATGTGCTAGCAGAATTTATAGTGTTGTCAGCATTCAAGATATTTCCCCTTCATTGATAAAGACGATGCACTGCTATGTACGAGTTCGTTGGTTTCAACATAGCCCTACCCGTAGCGATCCACT
This sequence comes from Triticum dicoccoides, assembly GCF_002162155.2. NCBI lineage: Eukaryota > Viridiplantae > Streptophyta > Magnoliopsida > Poales > Poaceae > Triticum > Triticum dicoccoides. The sequence continues at coordinate 380,866,514 of NC_041389.1, read as the reverse complement.
GCTTCCATCCTGATTGTGCCACCTGCGTGAAATTTTGTATGCACGTTTAGTGTGCTATGATGTCCTATATGATTGTGTCAACTATATAAGTTTATACTGAGCATCAACAATTAATGCATATGGCTGAAATATGTATTTACGAGCATCGACCGATGGGTCTCTCTCTCTCTCTCTACCTCTCTCTCTCTCTCTCTCTCACACACACACACACACACAAGTGGGACCCGTCGAATTATTTCTTCGCTTGTGACAGCTTTTAATTAGGTTCCACTATACTCTAACTTTTTTCTTAAGTTATTAATTGAGCTTAGTGACTTCAAAAAGTTGTAAAGAAGCCTTGTTTGGGCCTTTCCGGCATCGTTGATTGTGGGTTGAGTAGCCATGTAAAGTTGTACTATACTACACAGGCCTTTTGTTTGAACATCAGCAATGCAACTGGGCTCACAGTTGTACACAATATCCTAAAAGAAGCGCAGCCTAGCCTATCTTTCTTTTAACAAAATGCACATCCCAGTTCATTTTTTATATAATAAGATTACCTAGCCCAACTTAATCTTTTATTAATATTTGTATCTCAATACTGTTTTTATACGAAATGCTTAGTCCAGACCATCATTGTTTTTTCACCCATCCCAGAAAATGGGTCCATTTCTACTAAAATCAAATGGCTTGTAAATTATCAGAAATGATAAATGCGCTGCATGTACGCAAATACGTTGTAAATTATCATAAATAGCATTTTTTTTAGAAAAAAATATCATAAATAGTAAATCGGCTATTATTATTAAAAAAATATCCAGCCCAGGAAATAGATTATTTTTTGAGTCATAGCCCAGGAAATAGATGTATTGGCAAACAAAATGAAATGGTTGTAAACCCTAAATAAATTGGTTGCATTCCGGCACAACTTTCGAAGCTGACTTTGTTGGCCCACTAGACGAAGCCTGCGCAAGGTGTTGTGCATTTAGTGCACAAAATGATTTAATGGTCTAAAAAAGAATCAACAAATTATTCTGACATCTATAGTCGTTGGATTGACATCTAACGGCGATCATGCTTCTTCGGTCTCCAATCTAGTTGGTCTTTCTCCAACCGCCAAAATCATCGCCAGCTACAGCGCCTTGATACATCTCCAATGTATCTACTTTTCCAAACACTTTTGCCCTTGTTTTGGATTCTAACTTGCATTATTTGAATGAAACTAACCCGGGCTGACGTTGTTTTCAGCAGAACTGCTATGGTGTTGTTTATTGTGCAGAAAACAAAAGTTCTCGGAATGACCTGAAAATCCACGGAGATAAATTTTGGAAAATATAAAAAATACTGGCAAAAGAATCAAGGCCAGGGGGCCCACACCCTGTCCATGAGGATGGGGCACGGCCCTCCTGTCTCGTGGGCCCCCTGATGCTCCACCAACCTCAACTTCAACTCTATATATTCTGTTTCGCGGAGAAAAAAATCAGAGAGAAAGTTTCATCGCGTTTTATGATGCGGAGCCGCCGCCAAGCCCTAATCTCTCTCAGGTGGGCTGATCTGGAGTCCGTTCGGGGCTCCGGAGAGGGGGATTCGTCGCCATGGTCATCATCAACCACCCTCCATCACCAATTTCATGATGCTCACCGCCATGCGTGAGTAATTCCATTGTAGGCTTGCTAGACGGTGATGGGTTAGATGAGATTTACCATGTAATCAAGTTAGTTTTGTTAGGTTTTGATCCCTAGTATCCACTATGTTCTGAGATTGATGTTGCTATGACTTTGCTATGCTTAATGCCTGTCACTAGGGCCCGAGTGCCATGATTTCAAATCTGAACCTATTATGTTTTCATGAATATATGCGAGTTCTTGATCCTATATTGCAAGTCTATAGTCACCTATTATGTGTTATGATCCGTCAACCCCTACGTGATAATAATCGGGATACTTCTCGGCGATGATCGCAGTTTGAGGACTTCATGTATTAACTAAGTGCTAATGCTTTGGTCCAGTTCTCTATTAAAAGGAGGCCTTAATATCCCTTAGTTTCCATTAGGACCCCGCTGCCACGGGAGGGTAGGACAAAATATTCCATGCAAGTTCTTTTCCATAAGCACGTATGACTATATTCGGAATACATGCCTACATTACATTGATGAACTGGAGCTAGTTCTATGTCACGCTATGTTATAGCTATTACATGAGGAATCGCATCTGACATAATTATCCATCACTGATCCAATGCCTACGAGCTTTTCACATATTGTGTTTTGCTTATTTACTTTTCCGTTACTACTGTTACAATTACTACAAAACTGCTATCGTTACTTTTGCCACTATTAGCATTACTATCATACTGCTTTGCTACTAAATACTTTGCTGCAGATACTAAGTTATCCAGGTGTGGTTGAATTGACAACTCAACTGCTAATACTTGAGCATATTCTTTGGCTCCCCTTGTGTCGAATCAACAAATTTGGGTTGAATACTCTACCCTCGAAAACTTTTGCGATCCCCTATACATGTGGGTTATCACGCCTGCATCTGCCTCTCGTGGCCGGCTGTGTTGCCGCGCAGGCCTCGCCGCCCCACTCTACTCCCAACGATGGCCAGGTCATACCTATACTCAGACACACCTTCTGTTATTCTCCGGAGAAGGAAACCTCACCCGGTAACCGAACCAGTCCCTCGTACTCCCCTCCGCCAGGGACTCTAGTGCCCCTTGTTCCATGACTTCAGATCGTTCTCATCTTAGGCCTCGCCATCGTCCACCACCTTGGTGCTCTCGGCATGGCGTAGTCAACATGGTCAAGGAACGCCTTCCATCATAAGAGGGTTGTACGTGAAGAGGCTGACAGCTGGGTCCACGGCCGTAGCAAGGAAGTGCCTACACGCAAAATAATGATTCCTCCACTTGACAGCGGGACCTACCAGAAGGGCCTCGAAAAAACATTTCCCCCTGTCAGCTGCGAACCACCAGCTACATCTTCGTACACAAGGAAGTGCGTCCGTATTACGGGCAAAAAAATGATTCTTCCCCCTGACAGTTGGGACCCACCAGCTATATCCTCGCACGGAAGGAAGTGCCTCCTTATCCTCCCTGACAGCTGGGACCCACCAGCTACATCTTCATATGCAAGGAAGTGCGTCTATATTACGGGCAAAAAATTGATTCTTCCCCTTGACAGTTGGGACCCACCAGCTATATCTTCACACGGAAGAAAGTGCCTCCTTATCCTCCCTGATAGCTGGGACCCACCAGCTATATCTTCGCACGAAAGGAAATGCCTCCTTATCCTCCCTGACAGCTGGGACCCACCAGGTCAAACCGTATGGCGGGTTCTCTGTCTGGTCGCGATCGTGTACGTACATACAGGTCGATCGATCTCTCTGCAGCGATGAGCCGTGTTCGAGTAAGGAGATGCACGTGTCGTAGTAGAGGCGTGGACGTACCATGTCACGCAATCCCGTCTATATATATCATGTACACGTACGTACAACCAAGCCGCAAGAAATAAAATACGGCTACGTACGTACATACGGGCACGGTCTCGAATGTGTACTCGCGCATATGTATGGCCAGGGCTCGTGTACATTGAGAGGCAATGGACGGCAGCGACATCGTCCCGTTCATCGGGAGCTAACCGGCTGGGTTGGAACGGAGGAAACAAGGTTGTCTTCACCGAGAGCCAAGTGACTGGGTCGGAATGCATCCTATTCATCAGGAGCGAAGCCACTGTGTTAGAACACTTCATGTTCATCGGGAGCCAACCGGCTTGGACGAAAAAGCCGAAACGAGGCCTGGCGTACCGCAGAACAGAGGAAACGAGCCTTCCGTTCAACCATGTATGGTCGAAACGGGGTCATGTTCATCGGTAAGGGTTTGGCGTCCTACAAAACGGTGGAAACGGACTTCTGTTCAAGCTCCTACGGTCGAAACGTGGTCCTGTTGATCGGGAGGGGTGTGGTGTACTTCAAAATGGAAGAAACGAACTTCTCTTCGACCTCCTATTGTCGAAATAGGGGTCTTGTTCATCGGGAGGGGTGTGGTGTACCGCAAAACGGGACTCCACGGGCTACTGTTCATCCACCATCGACTTCCTCCAGCCTCCACCAGCAACTGTTCATCCAGCCCTCCACGGGGTCCTGTTCATCCAACCTCCACCGACTACTGTTCAACCAGCCCTCCACAGGGTCCTGTTCAACCAGCCCCTCCATGGTGTCCTATTCAACCAGCCCTCCAGGGGCTACTGTTCATCCACACCCACCTACTCGATCGGGGTCATGTTCATCCAGGGGCAACGGCCTCTACTACCACGACATCCTGTTCATCCAACCCCCACCGGGAACTGTTCATCCAACCCCAACCACATATGTCTCGACTCGTTCAACCAACCCCATGTTCACTTTTCATCAAGAGGCAGCAAGTTTGATAGGCTTCAGTTAGCAGCAGTAGCAAAGGAATCACTCAGATTCAGTTAACATCAAGGGATCGATTGGGGTTCAGTAATGTAGCTAGTGCAATCTCTAGGCTTTAGTTAGAGCCCAATGCCTCGCTCGGGTTCAGTTAGAGCGCAACGCCTCGCACACACGCGCGTACGTGTATGAGAGAAACACGCAAACCTCCATGCATCGCTCGGCCACTGCTACCTCTTGAGCATGCGTTGGTTTTTCCTTGAAGAGGAAAGGGTGATGCAGCAAAGTAGCGTAAGTATTTCCCTCAGTTTTTGAGAACCAAGGTATCAATCCAGTAGGAGGCTACACGCAAATCCCTCATACCTACACAAACAAATAAGAACCTTGCAACCAACGCGATAAAGGGGTTGTCAATCCCTTCACGGCCACTTGCAAAAGTGAGATCTGATAGAGATAATAAGATAAATATTTTTGGTATTTTTATGATATAGATTGGAAAGTAAATATTGCAAAACAAAATAGATCGGAAACTTATATGATGGAAAATAGACCCGGGGGCCGTAGGTTTCACTAGTGGCTTCTCTCAAGATAGCATAAGTATTACGGTGGGTGAACAAATTACTATTGAGCAATTGATAGAAAAGTGCATAGTTATGAGAATATCTAGGCATGATCATGTATATATGCATCACGTCCGCGACAAGTAGATCAAAATGATTCTGCAGCTACTACTATTACTCCACACATCGACCGCTATCCAGCATGCATCTAGAGTATTAAGTTCATAAGAACAGAGTAACGCATTAGGCAAGATGGCATAATGTAGAGGGATAAACTCAAGCAATATGATATAAACCCCATCTTTTTATGTGACACCCCAAAAATTTAACCTTGTTTTAATTAATTAAAATTTTGCCAGGAAACTTAAACTTTTGTTTTCTGGATTTTCTTTTGATTTGAGAACCTTTCTTCCCTTTACTTTTATGGAGTTTTTACCTCAAGTGAAAAACTTCCCAATTTTATTGGACTCTTTTACCCTCTCAAATAAAACAATTCTTTTATCAGTAGGATTATTTATATAATCATTTTTCCCCTGAGCTTTATTTCTCTAATTTGATTTTTCATAAGCTTAGGGTTCCATTTGCACTATAACCCTTTGATAAATTCATTCAAATATTTCACCAAAAATTGGAGATGTCATGTGATGTTTTTAAAACACTTTTATGCAAAAATATATTTCATTCCCTGGATATTTTGAGTTCTACACCAAGTTTTCAAATCTGGTCCAGTGGGCAGTTTTGCACTACAACCTATTTAAATATTTCTTTAAAACTTCTACCAAAATTTTGGGATGTCAACAGGAGTATATTAATTAATTTTTTGCAAAAACCCAGTGATGTCCTTTGAAAGATTTGAGTGAACCATCCTCATCTTCATTCTGGTCCAACTTGATGAATTGTACTACAGCTATATTTTGACTTGCTCCTGTTGCTGTGATTTCTTTTCCTACTTGTAGCCCTCCCTGCTAAAACCTTAAGTCCAAGAGGTTGGACTCATTGGAGCAATTCTAGTTCTTGCAATCATGCCCTGTTCTTTCTGTCCAAATCTGAAGATTTGCAAAACTTGCACTAGCAAGTTTCTTCTTTTGCCCAAATGACCTTACCACTCTCTTTTGCACCCAAAGAGACACTAGCCTGGAGAATTTGGCCACTCCAAGAAATGCCTAGGTGCCCCTGACATTATGACAAACACCTTATGGGCATGATCAATTTTGACATGATCTTTGTTTTGCATCGAGACCTTGCACCTCTAGGAAAGCTAACTTGTCCACTATGCCTCTAGACGACTTTAGCCTAGGTCTGTTAAACCCCAACCTCACCCGAGACCTCTAGCATGCCTTGGCATTTTGTCGAGCACGTCCCGTGCATGCTCTGGGCGCGCCCAGAGCGCACGTTTTGCACGTGCCGCGACCGAGCCTCCGCGTCTCGCCCCGCACCCGTTCTGGCCCTTGGCCAACCGCAGCCAGCACGCCACGTCTCCCTCTGCACCCCAAAGCCACCCCGACCACCCCTGGCACCCCACAGCGCCACCGTGAGGTCGGCCGTGGCGGCTAGCTGATGGCCGCATGCAGGCCCCGGCCGTGTCGGCGCCGCCCGAGCCACTCCCGCTCGCCACCTGCCCCTGGAGCAGCTCAGACTCATCCACAAGCGCGTCCTCTAGCTCTCATCGCCGCCACGTCGCCCTGACCGCTACAGAGCGGCGGTTCGTCGGCGACCTTATCCTCGGCCGCGGAAGCACCATGGATGCGCTATAAATAGGACCTCGAACTCGTCCAGGCCTCAAGCAACCTCTCTCACTCCCCCACCGATCCGCTCGTAGCAGTAGGAAGACCCGAGGGGTCGTCTTCCTCATCTCCGGCAATCATAGCCGCCACCACTATCTCGATTACTCCGGTGCCACCAGGGCCTCCCCCTCTCCACTCTCTTCACCAGGAACTCCCTCTCCCTCTGGTGAGTCCATCCCCCTACTCAATTTTTGATCAGTACTCGCCACAGGAGAAAACCACTCTGCCCGACGGCCACCGTCCGCTGCGGAGCTCGCCGCCGGCAGCTCCGTCCACCCCGGGGACCGTAACGACTACCGGAGGGACCGCCTCGACCCCCTGAGCCCGTGGGTGACCTCTGTTTCTCGAACGGTGCCGCCGTTCGCCGGCGGTCATCGCCGGAGTTCCGCCCCCTCTCGGGCAGAGGAAGACGAGAGAGGGTCGACTGGTCAAACCTGACCAGTGGGCCCTTGGACCCACTGTCAGTGACCCACGCACGGTCCACGCTGGAGTAAGTGGAGGCGTAAATCCAAAATATGCCTTCAACGTGGTCAGTAATCGAAACGTTTTTCTTTTTCTGATTTATTAAAAAAAACAGTTTTTGACCAAAACTTTGACTGTCCATAGCTTTTTAAATATAACTCCAAATGAATTGATTGTTTTTGCTACCTTCCTCAAATTTTGTCTAGTTTATTTAAGATTTATTTCAAAAAAATTCAGACAACTTTTTGGTACTGTTTTAAAACAATATATTGATCCAAATATTTTTAAATAGGATTTTTGGAGAGAGGAGAAAGCTTTCAAAAGTTTTGGAGTGCACCCTGCCTTTCCACACCTTGAAGGCAAGCATTCTGAACTCGGGCATAATTTTGTGTGTGTTGTCTGACATGTTTACAATACCACCTCGACACGGAGTGTCCGTTATTTTATGTGATGATATGTTCAAACTCATGAGTGCATATTGGAGATTTCCTTGCTGTTGGAAATGGTCATGCTTGTGACAGTAATCATCCTCGTATGCTTTTCGTGCCTGTCGAAAGGAAGCTGGGAAAGTGTTTGTCTTGGGTAGACCTGAGCTTGTCCCTAGTTCCACATTGAGACGAGTGTGTCCGGTATGGCATGATGATGTATGATGAGTGGTGATTCTGTCTGTCGGATGAAATATATTCGTTATGCTAATCATGCAGGGAATACTTAAACCTCCTGAGTCGACCATAGATCGAGTCTTGTTCCGGTAACCCCCACACTTGTTTCGTACTACCACTTGTCCCTGCCACCGGTAGGGTACGGTTCAGTAAGTTGTCAACCCCTTTCTAGCACACACCGTACAGAGGGGCCGGGATGAGGGTACCATGGCCATGGATTAAAGCCAGTCATCCGGTCAGGGGGCATGGGTGTTTCCGGTTGGGACCGAGAGGGGAGGCCACCCCTTAGAGCGCGCGATATAAATTTGATCCCATGCTAAGCGAGGTTGTAGCCTCCCCACTTAGATTTTTGCTTGGCAGGTGTCGTGGGTGATTCTAGACACCTGTAAGTTAAGCTGGTGTGTGCAGGTCAGGTGTGTTTTCAATTAAAAGACCATAGATGGAATTAGTCCCGATGGACTAAAGGAATCCGTTACTCGTGGGTAAGGAGTACACCCTCTGCAGAGATTAAACCTATTCGAATAGCCGTGTCCATGGTTAAGGACTACAGTCTGGGATGGGTCAAGTGTCGGTCTTAGTGTCGGTCTTCGGAGGAGAAACTATTAAACCAGAACTGGGATCACGACTTGAGACTTGTGATGATCATGATTATTATTTGTTGTGGACTAACCCATTATATTATTGGAATTATCGAGTATCCCTGGGATGGTTCTACCTCCTGGATATCCACTGTGATTATTTATAAGCCCTTTATGTGGTGTCGCTCAGACGCCCGACTGTGACATGTTGTTATTTATTTACTTTATAAGCCCTTTATGTGGTGTCGCTCAGACGCCCCACTTTGGCATGCTGTTATTTATTTACTTTATAAGCCCTTTATGTGGTGTCGCTCAGACGCCCGACTGTGGCATGCTGTTAAATTATTTACTTTATAAGCCCTTTATGTGGTGTCGCTCAGACGCCCGACTGTGGCATGCTGTTATTTATTTACTTTATAAGCCCTTTATGTGGTGTCGCTCAGACGCCCGACTGTGGCATGCTGTTAAATTATTTACTTGATAAGCCCTTTATGTGGTATCGCCCAGACGCCCGACTGAGGTATGCGCGTTATTTATTATCTTTTCGAGGCGTCGCTTCAGACACCCGATTGGTGCATTTTATTACTACTCTGTTACTACATATTCATGTTGCATATAAATAACCTGCTTGCATGCATCAGAGGTTTTTATTTTTTTATGACTGACGTTGTGATCATGGAATATTTTAGAGTATGATTTGATCTATTATACCCGTGTTCATAATGTTTGCGAGTACATTCAAAAGTACTCACTAGCTTGTCCCAGGCTATTGTCTTGGCCAGATTTCTTGCGCGGAGAGAAGAGACCGTGATGACAGCCCCGGAACCTACGCAATGGTGATAGCAGCCTCGCGAAGGTAGGAGTTAACCTGGTCAGCTGTTCCTGTGGGAAATGGAGTCCCATAGACGCTGATGATCCACAAACCGCTTCCGCCTTCAACCACTACAAACCATTTGTTGTACTCACAGACCAGAATGGTCTTGTACTGCATATTTTGTTTTTTTTGCTTGGCGTTTCTGTAACAACTTGGCGCCTCATCAGCTAACAGTAATCCCGGGGCTGGTGAGCACAAAGGCCATTTTCGAGGAAATTAATACCCGGAAAACCGGTCGCGACAAACTTGGTATCAGAGCCAGGCTGACCATTGGCTAATCCTATCTTAGCCAGGTCGAAAAACCTAGGTAAACAAACCTTCAGACCTTAACCAAACCCCGACCAAGCTTCTCGTGCAAGATAGCCATATAGTGAGCCTGACACCTTTTGAGAGTCGGTGCCCAACCTATCATCTTAGCCTGTCGATCACCCGTCAGTGACCGACGCCCAATATGTCCCATACGCAAGCGTGCGAAGGAAGACTCTGTTCCCTTTTCTATAAAAAGGGCACGCTAGCCTCAACCCAGCACAACACAGCCTCTTCCCTGAACCAAGCCATAATGCCTGGCCCCGTAGTGCACCATGAGACCACAACAACAAACCTTGGAGGTTTTGTGACCGTGCTCGCGAACCTCACCCGCCGTGCCTTTGCATTAGAAGAACCTCGAGAATATGTGGTGTACCGAGTACCCATGGGCGGTGAAAGCCGTCAATTCTGGGCCACCGTGCACGTCTATGGTAGGGGTCTATCGCCAGAACGCCCCTACAGGTTCACCGGAAGGACAACTTCCTTTGAACCACAAGCCATCCAGCTAGCTGCTCGAGAGGCTATAGTTCAACTCCGACAGTTGTCGCCCAGTGTTAACTGTCACACGTTCTACTACTACCCCAGACGTGAAGGGTATGGTAGACCACCCCAGGTTGCCAACGGAGATCACGAGACGGATCTTGCATTGTTGCACCTAGTGCGCTATGTAGGTGCACTAGAGGAACTGTTTGATCAAATCACCATTGATCTGATCGCAGCTCGTGGAGAACTGGTTCGTCGAGCCCCGGCGAGAGGAGAAGACGAGCCCGACACCGACAGCCCAGTCGTGCTGTTCGGACAACCAATCGAGACCTTGAGATCAGCCCCAGCCATCAACCAAGGCGCTTTGATGACCCCAGAAGTGCTTCGTCGCCTTTTGGGAGCACACTCCAATGGGATTGTGGCCAACAATCCTCGCGATGGTCATCATCGCCACCCTGACCCAGCAGTCCCTCAACCGCCTCCAGCTAATCCCGACGGTGAGACCCGTGGAGAAGCCTCGTCATCCACAAGGCAAGCCTGCTTGGATATAAACGAGGTAGACTAAGTCACCAAGTAGTGCCTGGTCTCAGTGTATCCTCCCATTGTAATCGTGTGACCTTGTAAATTAACGCAGCCGGTCGTTGTGCCTCTATTTTAAATAGTAACCTTGCATAATTATGTTAGCACGCAGTTGCATATTTTTCCATTCACAGCTACCAAAAACCACCCCGACAACCCCCATAGGGATACGTCACCTTAGTGAAATATGTATCTGTGGCTTTGACCCCGACCCTTGGAGCTGAGCTGGCAAATTAATTACCCTTCACCACGGTAAGATGACCCAGCTCCAGTGCTATAAAAAGGCCACCTCGTGACCTTGCCAAGCACCCCTCACCTTGTGCACCACCCTCACAACCATTTCTTGCCATGCCGAGCCCTAGTATTTATTTGAGAACCCCAGATGCAACCCCGGGTAGTTTTGTCAAAATATTGTGGGACTTTACCTGCAGTACCATGGGTTCTACCCAGCCACCCCAGTACGAGCTGTTCAAATCGAGGATCACCCCTTCCACCTCGAAATATTGGGCAGTAGTACACATCCCTCACGTAAATCCAAACCAAGATCCAACGGAAGTTTCCTTCTTGGGGAAATCTATGCCAACCCCACTTATGGCCATAGAAGCGGCTGCACACGAAGCACTTGCCTGCCTTCGATTTGCGGTACCCTATGCCAGTGAAAGAGGATATTATTACTTTCCGAGCCGTGCAGCACCCGGAGAAGTAACATCTTTTCCCGGTGGACGGATTGAGAGAGACCCAGTACTGGCCAACCTGGTCCAGTACGTCATCGCTCAAGAATGTTTGGCCCAGCGAGTAATGGGATATCTCCAGAGTCTCGCGGATTTAAATCCTCAGATTGCCATCGGCAGACCACTGAGGCCCGACCAGGAGAGACACATTCATCGGCTAATCAATCCTCTTTCCCCGATAGAGGAGGAGTGCATCCCAGTACCAGAGACGTTTTCTCGGGAGCCCGTCCAGTTACCATTTGCATTGTAGACGTCGCTGCTGTGTTTATTCTTGCAACATTTATTTATGAGTTGTAACATATGCGTGGTACCCCGAGTTTGCGTGGCGAGTAAATTATTTAGTTTCTATTAATATGAGTAGTTCTGTTGCGGTTTGACTCTAATATATTACTGTTTTCTCTCGCAAAAAAATCCTGGAGTGAGATTTCTTTTCCCTGAGTTGCGGCATCGTGTATCTTCTCACGACATGGATTATTTTTATTCTCACAGCACCACGGCAGCAGACTCACAACTGCTCGAACACATGCACTGCTTGCAAAAGCACGTAACCGTGGAGTAGTTGTTTCTCAAAACAACTCTTAACAAATCTCGAGGACGAGATTTTTTCTTAAGGGGGGTAGTGTTGTGACACCCCAAAATTTTAACCTTGTTTTAATTAATTAAAAAATTTCCAGGAAACTTAAACTTTTGTTTTCTGGATTTTCTTTTGATTTCAGAACCTTTCTTCCCTTTATTTTTATGGAGTTTTTACCTCAAGTGAAAAACTTCCCAATTTTATTGGACTCTTTTACCCTCTCAAATAAAACAATTCTTTTATCAGTAGGGTTATTTATATAATCAATTTTCCCCTGAGCTTTATTTCTCTAATTTGGTTTTTCATAAGTTTAGGGTTCCATTTGCACTGCAACCCTTTGATAAATTCATTCAAAAATTTCACCAAAAATTGGAGATGTCATGTGATGTTTTTAAAACACTTTTATGCAAAAATATATTTCATTCCTTGGATATTTTGAGTTCTACACCAAGTTTTCAAATCTGGTCCAGTGGGCAGTTTTGCATTACAACCTATTTAAATATTTCTTTAAAACTTCTACCAAAATTTTGGGATGTCAACAGGAGTATATTAATTAATTTTTTGCAAAAACCCAGTGATGTCCTTTGAAAGATTTGAGTGAACCATCCTCATCTTCATTCTGGTCCAACTTGATGAATTGTACTACAGCTATATTTTGACTTGCTCCTGTTGCTGTGATTTCTTTTCCTACTTGTAGCCCTCCCTGCTAAAACCTTAAGTCCAAGAGGTTGGACTCATTGGAGCAATTCTAGTTCTTGCAATCATGCCCTGTTCTTTCTGTCCAAATCTGAAGATTTGCAAAACTTGCACTAGCAAGTTTCTTCTTTTGCCCAAATGACCTTACCACTCTCTTTTGCACCCAAAGAGACACTAGCCTGGAGAATTTGGCCACTCCAAGAAATGCCTAGGTGCCCCTGACATTATGACAAACACCTTATGGGCATGATCAATTTTGACATGATCTTTGTTTTGCACCGAGACCTTGCACCTCTAGGAAAGCTAACTTGTCCACTAAGCCTCTAGATGACTTTAGCCTAGGTCTGTTAAACCCCAACCTCACGCGAGACCTCTAGCATGCCCAGGCATTTTGTCGAGAACGTCCCGTGCGTGCTCTGGGCGCGCCCAGAGCGTGCGTTTTACACCTGCCGCAACCAAGCCGCCGCGTCTCGCCCCGCACCCGTTCTGGCCTTTGGCCAACCGCAGCCAGCACGCCACGTCTCCCTCTGCACCCCAAAGCCACCACGACCACCCCTGGCACCCCACAGCGCCACCGTCAGGTCGGCCGTGGCGGCTAGCTGACGGCCGCATGCAGGCCCCGGCCATGTTGGCGCCGCCCGAGCCACTCCTGCTCGCCACCTGCCCCTGGAGCAGCTCAGACTCATCCACAAGCGCGTCCTCTAGCTCTCATCGCCGCCACGTCGCCCTGACCGCTACTGAGCGGCGGCTCGTCGGCGACCTTATCCTCGGCCACAGAACCGCCATGGATGCACTATAAATAGGACCTCGAACTCATCCAGGCCTCAAGCAACCTCTCTCACTCCCCCACCGATCCGCTCGTAGCAGTAGGAAGACCCGAGGGGTCGTCTTCCTCATCTCCGGCAATCACAGCCGCCACCACTGTCTCGATCACTCCGGCGCCACCACGGCCTCCCCCTCTCCACTCTCTTCACCAAGAACTCCCTCTCCCTCTCGTGAGTCCATCCCCCTACTCAATTTTTGATCAGTACTCGCCGCAGGAGAAATCCACTCTGCCCGACGGCCACCGTCCGTTGCGGAGCTCGCCGCCGGCAGCTCCGTCCACCCCGGGGACCGTAACGACTACCGGAGGGACCACCTCGACCCCCTGAGCCCGCGCGTGACCTCTGTTTCTCGAACGGTGCCGCCGTTCGCCGGCGGGCATCGCCGGAGTTCCGCCCCCTCTCGGGCTGAGGAAGAGGAGAGAGGGTCGACTGGTCAAACCTGACCAGTGGGCCCTTGGACCCACTGTCAGTGACCCACGCACGGTCCACGCTGGAGTAAGTGGAGGCGTAAATCCAAAATACGCCTTCGACGTGGTCAGTAATCGAAACGTTTTTTTTTCTGATTTATTTAAAAAAAACAGATTTTGACCAAAACTTTGACTGTCCATAGCTTTTTAAATATAACTCCAAATGAATTGATTGTTTTTGCTACCTTCCTCAAATTTTGTCTAGTTTATTTTAAGATTTATTTCAAAAAAATTCAGACAACTTTTTGGTACTGTTTTTAAAACAATATATTGATCCAAATATTTTTAAATGGGATTTTTGGAGAGAGGAGAAAGCTTTCAAAAGTTTTGGAGTGCACCCTGCCTTTCCACACCTTGAAGGCAAGCATTCTGAACTCGGGCATAATTTTGTATGTGTTGTCTGACATGTTTATAATACCACCTCGACACGGAGTGTCCGTTATTTTATGTGATGATATGTTCAAACTCATGAGTGCATATTAATGATCTCATGCATATTGGAGATTTCCTTGTTGTTGGAAATGGTCATGCTTGTGACAGTAATCATCCTCGTATACTTTTCGTGCCTGCCGGAAGGAAGCTGGGAAAGTCTCTATCTTGGGTAGACCTGAGCTTGTCCCTAGTTCCACGTCGAGACGAGTGTGTCCGGTATGGCATGATGGGGTATGATGAGTGGTGATTCTGTCTGTTGGATGAAATATATTCGTTATGCTAATCATGCAGGGAATACTTAAACCTCCTGAGTTGACCATAGATCGAGTCTTGTTCCGGTAACCCCCACACTTGTTTCATACTACCACTTGTCCCTGCCACAGGAAGGGTACGGTTTAGTAAGTTGTCAATCCCTTTCTAGCACACACCGTACAGAGGGGCCGGGATGAGGGTACCATGGCCATGGATTAAAGCCAGTCATCCGGTCAGGGGGCATGGGTGTTTCCGGTTGGGACCGAGAGGGGAGGCCACCCCTTAGAGCGCGCGATATAAATTTGATCCCATGCTACGCGAGGTTGTTGCCTCCCCACTTAGAGTTTTGCTTGACAGGTGTCGTGGGTGATTCCAGACACCTGTAAGTTAAGCTGGTGTGTGCAGGTCAGGTGTGTTTTCAATTAAAAGACTGTAGACGGAATTAGTCCCGATGGACTAAAGGAATCTGTTACTCGTGGGTAAGGAGTACACCCTCTGCAGAGATTAAACCTATTCGAATAGCCGTGTCCATGGTTAAGGACTACAGTCTGGGATGGGTCAAGTGTCGGTCTTAGTGTCGGTCTTCGGAGGAGAAACTGTTAAACCAGAACTGGAATCATGACTTGAGACTTGTGATGGTCATGATTATTATTTGTTGTGGACTAACCCGTTATATTATTGGAATTATCGAGTATCCCTGGGATGGTTCTACCTCCTGGATATCCACTGTGATTATTTATAAGCCCTTTATGTGGTGTCGCTCAGACGCCCGACTGTGGCATGCTGTTATTTATTTACTTTATAAGCCCTTTATGTGGTGTCGCTCAGACACTCGACTGTGGCATGCTATTATTTATTTACTTTATAAGCCCTTTATGTGGTGTCGCTCAGACGCCCGACTGTGGCATGCTGTTAAATTATTTACTTTATAAGCCCTTTATGTGGTGTCGCTCAGACGCCC